>NW_026652278.1:35743309-35979545 GCF_009828535.3 Hylobates moloch
TCTCACTCATGCCCACATTCTCACTCACTCATGCCCACTCTCTCACACTCACTCGTTCTTGTCCACTCTTATTCTCTGACACACTCTTACTCTCGTGTACTCACCACACACCCTCACTCACACACCCACTCTCATGCTGACACACACACATTCTCAGCCATTTTCTCACTCTGACACCTACACACTCATTCTCATGCTCACACTTTTTCCCACGCACTTGCTTCACATACTCATCCCCTTTTTTTTTTTTTTTTTTTTTTTGAGACAGGGTATTGTTCTGTCACCCAGGCTGGAGTGCAGTGGCGCAATCACAGCTCACTGCAGCCTCGACCTCCTGGGCTCAGGTGATCCTCCTGCTTCAGCGTCCTGAGTAGCTGGGACTACAGGCATGTGCCACCACACCTGGCTAATTTTTGAGGGGGAGGGTTTGTAGAGATGGGATCTTGCTATGTTGCCTGGCTGGTCTAGAACTCCTGGGCTCAAGTGATCCGCCCACCTCGGCCTCCCACAGTACTGGGATTACTGGCGTGAGCCACCGTGCCCAGCCCACTCACACACTCTTACTCTCACTCATGCTGGCTCTTGCTCCTGCATACTCTCACTCATTCACACATCCACACACACACATTCACTCTCACAATGCTCACTCTCGCTCATGCTCACACTCACACACTTCCCACCCTCACACACACCCACTCACAGAATCACTGGTTTTCACCAAACCCCTGTAGCGCAGGGCTGATGTCTCTAAAGAACCGTGGAAAGTAGTTCATCTATAACATGAGAAAAATCATTCCTGTCGAAAAATAGCTACCACTTTGGTGGGGGGACCATCCCAAACCTTTAATGTGCATCATCTCATTTATTCCTCACAGTAAACTTGACTGTAACTACTGTCATCCCCACTCACAAATAGGAAAACCGAGGCTCAGAGATGCTAGGCAGCATGCCTCGAGTCTGGAGCCTAGAAGTAGAATCCAAGCAGAACCAACACCGGGGCTCCAGATCATTTCCATCACCTCAAGCTCTTGGCCCCTGGGCCCCTGTGCCATGCTGTCTCTCCTCAGTCTAAGCCCGCTGCCTCTTCCCTGGCCCAGACAGTCAAGTTCAGGGTTCTGTCCCCAAGTCCAGTCTTCCTCAAGTTCACCTTCCCCGATTCCTTCAGCTGCTCCTCTCCCTGTGTTTCCTGTCCGCCCAGGGGGTAGAATGAGGACCCCCCTAAACTACGAACACTCGGGGTCTTGCATTAACAAGAAATTAACTAAGGGTGACGGCAGAGGAGAGAGCTCTGCCTTTCAAGTGGTCACTTGAATGGGCTTGAGGCCTCAGCAATCAGCAGTTATTCCCACTTATCCAGAACAAGGCTTCTTAGTCACGAACGAGCTCCAGAAGGCCACAGACCTGAAATGATGTATGGCATGTTGTGTGGTGCAGACCTGCAACTCCCTGAGCTGAAGGTCCTTCACCTCCCTCCAGTTCTCAAAGGGGCCAGTAATCCAAAAGAGGTGAAAAACACTGCCTTCTGGGACTCCCAGTCCTGGGACCAGGGGCCTCCCAGGGCTGCCCAAACTCATCACACCCCAGGCAGAACAACCCCTCACTTCTCATCCCGTCAGAGCTCAGCTTCCAGCCCCTTCCTCAGGGTGAACTGAGACCTACCCATGAACCAGAACCATTTCTTCTGAGACCCAAATCAGGTAGGTCCTGCAATCCAGTAGAGAATGTAGGGACAGCGCCTGGAGAAAGAGCCATCCTGGGTTGAGTTTGGAAGTTACCGTACTGCAGTCCCAGGAGCTCCTTGATGCTGTTGCAGGAGCACGGGGCAGGGCATGAAATCCAGCTGCTGAGGGTCATCTTGGGCACACTGCAGCAGTGGCACTTCTTCCCTAGTTCCTGAGGCCTGAGCCAGCCATCTTCATGAGTCTTAGAGTCTTTTCTCTCAACTGGAAACATGTGAGTTCTCCGCAAGCACAGAGGAGTCTCACCTGCTTGAGGTCTTCCTTGCCGCAGATGACCCATCCTCCTCTGGTCCCTACCACCTTGTGAAAGGTGCCATGAGACATACCCAGAGATCAGAACCGAGACCCTGATCCACTGTCCACCAGCCCTCCCTTTCCTCCTCTCTCCAGGGGTGGCCACGTACACTGACAAGTTGTTCAAGTTTCGCAATAACCGGTGGGAAGACATCCTGAGCGATGAGGTCAACGTGGCCCGTGGTGTGGCCAGCCTCTTTGCCGGACGCTCTGTGGCCTGTGTGGACAGAAAGGTGAGTGCAGGGGCGCATGGGGTCCTGGGGAGAAGCCATGTGAGAGCCAGGAGAGGAGCCACTGTGTAGACGTCCCCTGACAGAGTGGCGGCTCCCACGGTGTCTTGGATAGATTGGGTGCTAAATACCAACAACTAAGACTTGCAGAATGCATTCCTGTGTACCTTTCACATCCTGTCTCCCGTGCAGCCCCACCAGAAACCAGTGAGGAAGCTTGTGTCCTCAGGACACTTGTGGGAATGGAAGCCTAGGTTGGGGCAGTGACTTGCGTGAGAGCCCAAAGCAGATGAGTGGTGTGGCTAGGACATGAACCCCCCTCTTCTAGCTCTAAATCTTGCCTGCATTCATTCACTCAACTAACATTTATTAAGTGCCTCCTGTGTGCCAGGCACTGAGCCGTGGAGCCCTTCGTAAATATTTACTGAATAAATGAAGGCACAATGGAGGAGTTTCTAGGTGGGTGAGGGGAGGGTTGCCTCAATATACAAGTACTTTAGTTCATCAACAGCTCCTCCAACATTTTCGTGCCCTGCAAGTGCACCCTACACAGAGGTGCCCCACCCAAACTGGATGGGGGCGGGGGGAGACGGAGTGGGGAGGGGCATGAGCTGCTGCAGCCATCTGCCCGGTGAGGGGGCAGCCGCCCACCCAGGCTTAGGTCCCAGCAGGCCTCGCCAGAGCCAGCAGCTTGCTGCAAAGGTGATTTATCCCTCATGTCACCTGCTCCCCTGCCGCCTACCTCCTTGGCTTTGTAAACAGTCATCACTAAATCAGGGGCCCAGCTGCTGCCCGGCTGCCACAGGAGTGTCTATGGCCCCCATTCTGGGGGCAGGGGCAAGAGGCTTGGCTCACTTTGGGATTGAGATAGCACTGAGGGGATTGGAGATTCAGTGTGAATCTTTACAGCAGGGGCCTCCAGGCCTTGGGAGAAGGCAGGTGCCAGGTATAAATATTTATTTCTTAACAAGCTTGTGCTGGGAAGAGAAGCCAAGCTGGGCTGTGAAGCCACATTTAGCCTGACCTGAATCTGTGCCACCTGGACTCCTGCCTGGTGGGAGGAGATGGGGAGGCAGCTCTGTGAACAGCCCCAGAGTGTGGGGTGGAGCTGAGGGGTGCCAGACCTGGTCACGGTTAGGGGCCTCTTCCCAGCCTCCTCCTGGTTTCCCATCTCACCCGTTCAGGACCAAGGCTTTTGACACTCAGCTAATGTGGGCAACTTCTCAGAGAACTGGGGGGAGAGGCATGCAAGTTAATCACAAAGAGATGCACTCTGTCCTAACAAGGTCATCTGCACACCCACGCATTTAACCACAGGACAAAAGCACTATGTGAAATGCAAAAAAAAAAAAAAAAACAAGATGGCCTGGCACTGCAGCACAGGAGGCAGGCATCCAGAAGCTTGCTCACACCCTGCTCAGCCCCTGACTTCAGTCTCCCAGGCCTCAGAAAGCTAGAAAGAAGCCCTACAGTCAGTCTGCCAGCAGAGGAGGGTTGCTTTCTGAGTCCAGCCACCACCTTGGCCATCCCTGGGGCCTGAGGACTGCCAGGGGAGGAATGGAGAGAGGCCAAGGGCAGCCTGGAAGTTAAGAGAGAGGAATGCAGCATGGTGCGGGAAAACACAAGAGCAAGGACAATAGTAACAGCCAACACCTCTTACACTACAGACATGCCATGCCTTGTCCCGCATGCTTTACCTGCCTCATCCTACTGAGTCCTCATAAGACGCCAATGAGGTAGATGTGTCACTATCCGATTTGACAGATATGGAAACTCAGGTTTTGAGAAATTAGGCAACTTGACCACACATGAAGCAACAGGGAAAGCCAGGAATTGAACCTTGCCTGCCTGAAAATGAAGATGCCTTTTTACCCTCCGCCTCCCTGCCCCTTGGTGAAATGATAGCAGACACAAGTTTCTAACTTTATTACAGCACTCACCCTAGTCATCCTTCCTTAGCCCCATCCCATAGCCCCTACCTGGTGTGGGGCCTTTTAATCTAGCTACCTGGTCAGTGGTTCTCAGTGTAGTCTCTGGGCCAGCAGCAGCAGCATTGCTAGAAATGCACATTCTCAGGCCCTGCCCCACTGCACCCTCCAGACAGACTGAATCAGAAACTCCAGGGGTGGGGCCAGCGATCTGGGATTCAGCTAGCCCTGCAGGTGACTCCGATGCATGCTGAAGTATGAGAACTTTTGCTCCATAGATGCCTCAGCCCCGCCCCCACTCCGCCACGTGCTGTTCTCTCCCTCTCCCCTTGCACCCCTCACTCATTCTCTGCTCCAAACTCAGAACATCCACTTGTCCTTTCCCTCCAGCTGCCTCATCACTCACTCACCTTTCTGGATCCAGCTCAAAGCCATCTCTTACAAGAATGTCCTCTGATCAATAATGATTATGCCTCATGTTTATATAGCATTTTTATATTTTCAAAGACTTTTCACATACGTTGTCTCATTTCGTCTTCTCAACAACCTTGCCAGGAAGCAGGGGGAATATGATCTCCATTTAACACCTGAGGAGATGCAGCCTGGAGGCAGCCAGGGATTTGCCCAAGGACGAGGAGCAGACAGGGGCAGGCCCTAGACTAGGACCCGGGCTAATGGCCCTGGACCAGTGGTTCTCAAAGTGTGGTTCCCAGACCAGCAGTGTCAGCATCATCTGGGAATTTGTTAGAAATGCAAATTCTCATGGCTTACCCCAGACCTGTTGGTCAGAAACTCAGGGGATGGGGGCCAGATGTTTAAAAAAAAAATCTGTGTTTTAATGAGCCCCCCAGGTGATTCTGATGTAAGTTAAAGTGTGGGAACCACTGCATTGGCCCCAAAGCTGCAGAAACATCTTCCTTCCCTTGGAATCATCTCACCCTCCCAGAATTACCGCGGTCAAGTTCATATGTGAATTTCTGCAGTCTTCTACAACCGTGACACATCTGTGTTTGTCAGTTTATACCCTCGATAAATCAAAGTAAGGAACTAGGTATAACTGAATTTTGTAAATATCCTAATTTCTAGCAGAGTGAATTTCAGTCCATTGAACTTATTGCTCATTTGTTGATGAGACTGCTGCCAGCTGGTAGGGTTGGGAACGGTTTGTGATGGCTCACTTTCCTCTTTGGCCCCTTCATTCACTTTTCACCCAGTCATTCTGCACAGCCTGGGATGGCTGAGAACTTCTCAAAGTTCTCCCCTAATCAAGAAGCCATGTCAGGCCAGGTATGGTGGCTCAAACCCTTAACCAGCACTTTGGGCATCCAAATCGGGAGGATAGATTGAGAACCAGGAGTTCAAGACCAGCCTCAGCAACATAGGGAGACTCTGTCTCTACAAACAAACAAACAAAAAATTAGCTGGGTGTGGTGGTGCACACCTGTAGTCCCAGCTACTTGGGAGGCTGGAGTGGGAGGATCACTTGAGCCCAGTCGAAGCTGCAGTGAGCCTGAGTGACAGAGGGAGACCCTGTCTAAAAATAAAAATAAAAATAAAAATAAATAAATAAAGGCTGTACTGTAAAGCAGTGCATCTCAAACTTCAATTTTGCACAGGAATCACATGGCAGTCTTGCTACAATGCAGATTCTGATTCAGCAGATCTTGGGGGGTGGTTGCTGAGGGTCTATATTTCAAACATGATCCCAGAGGTCACCAGTGCCACTGGTGTAGGGACCACTTTGAGTAGCAAGATTTGTAAAGCACAGATTTCCAGGTAGCAGCATAAAGACTCAGATAACCGAAAGAGAAGGAGCAGAGCAATCTGTAAGGAACAAATTTACCACCTTCTCTAGCTTCATCCCTTGACACTCTCTGCCTTGCATTTTATATTCCAGCAACATTGAACTAACTGCTATAGTTTCTCTACATACATCCTCCTCTTTCTCATCTCTACTTGGAAGGTTCTCTTCCCTCCAATTCATCTGACTGAGACTCCTTTAAGAAAAGCTTTTCGGACTTTCCCATAGTTAGGTGCCCTTCCTCTGGGTTAGGAGCTCCTCTTCTGTGTGCCCAGGAAATCCTGTACGTGTTCTCTGCCATATGCTTGTATCATTGCTGATACATCTGTGTCACACAGGAGACTCTAACAGGAAACTCTAAGCTCCCTCCTTGGCCTCACCCACCAGTCAGACAGACTCATGTGACTCTTAATCAACTTCCTCAAAGAAAATGATCCCTTCGAAGATTGGCCAAGCACGGTGGCTCACACCTGTAATTCCAGCACTTTAGGAGGCTGAGGGGGGTGGATCACTTGAGGTCGGGAGGTCGAGACCAGCCTGACCAGTATGGTGAAACCCCCTCTCTACTAAAAAATACAAGAATTAGCCAGGAGTTGCGGTGCACATCTGTAATCCCAGCTACTTGGGAGGCTGAAGCAGGGCAATCACTTGAACCTGGGAGGTGGAGGCTGCAGTGAGCCAAGATCACACCACTGTACTGCAGCCAGGGCAACAGAGCGAGACCCAAAAAAACAAACAAAAAACACCAAAAAACCCACAAAGATATAAAGTCGCTGACCAGTTAGGTGGAACAAGAATTGTGCTCATGGTGCCAATGGATGAGAAATTGAAGCAAGGAAAGAGGACCACCAGTCTTGTTGCTGTGAGCTCAACAGTTTCTCTTAGGTCCTTTTAGGTTTATGGCTTGTCTTTCAAACTAGACTATAAGCAACCTACGGTCAGGGACTTTGTCTTAAGTACATTTATAACACAGCACTTGGCACATAGTTAGAGCTTAAGAAATATTTACTGTCTAATTAATTGGAGGGAAGTGGTGAAAAGGATGAGAGAAAAGCCAGAAAACTGATTTACAAGTATGTGGATCTCTTGGGAAGAAGTCATCCATTGAAGAAATAGCACCATTATAATAACAGGCAGAAGAGAAGAGTCTTTCATCAGCAGTGTTTTGGACTAGAGAAGAGAATGACTCTTGCACGGAGGAGCTGGTGCCCAGGGCTGCTCCTGGATGCAAAGGGAAAAGAGAACCTTTGAGACAGTGTTATAAAGACAGAAGTGATATTATCTTTCTTCCTGGTAATACGGGGGAAATAAGGGAATGGAAGAGGGAAATAGGACCCCTGCAAATCTGTGCCTCTTGTGCTACCAAAACAGAGGAATGAAGAAGTGTGGGGTGGGAACAGGGGGAGGGAGATGGCTCAGGAATTTGCTTGTCATCTTGGCTGGAGTGAGCTTGAATGGGAGAGAGAGACCGAGAATAATGGGAATTGGTAGATCAATCAATCAGCAAATATTTATTGAGCAGCTACCCTGGCTGGCAGCTGGAGAGAGCTCAGCTGGAGGGAGGCATATTAGAAAATTGTCTATAAAAAGGTGGTTGTGGGGGTGAGGGAGGGATGTGTTCTTCTGGAACAGGTTGGAAGGAAAAACAGGCTGCTTTGTTGTACAACTCCCAGGAGTGTCATTCACATGGTAGCCTTTGTGAAAAGCCCCTCTGGAAGTGTGCCATGCACAGCCTGCAAGGCCATTCACAACAGACCTGGGGAGAAGAACCCAACCCTGTGAAAGAGCTATGGTCCTACCTGGGGTGGGGAGGGGGCAGTTTCTGGGATGAGCCAAGGTGGGCCTGCTCACCGCTTCCTTCCCTTCTTCCTCAGGGCTCTGGACGCTACTCTATCTACATTGCCAATTACGCCTACGGTAATGTGGGCCCTGATGCCCTCATTGAAATGGACCCTGAGGCCAGTGACCTCTCCCGGGGCATTCTGGCACTCAGAGATGTGGCTGCTGAGGCTGGGGTCAGCAAATATACAGGTACGCAGAGTGACGTGGGAGGTGGTGTGCTGGAGGGGCTGGGGCTGGGGGCGAGGGCCCTGCAAGGCTGAGTCTAATTCATCAGAGACCGCAAGGAAAGCGTGGCCTTATGTCCCTGGGGAGGGGAGATAAAGGCTCTATTCCATCCTGCCCCACCCACAGAAGGCTTCTCCCACACTGCCACACTCCCACAGGGTTGGTGAGAGATCTGGCAGGTATGAGTTTTGGGGTACCCAATCTGGCTTGCTGGAAAGTGGGATGTGAGAACACCACAACATCATTCTCTCCCTGGAACCTCTTGCCCCACTGCCTCTGGTAACCTCAATGATGGGTGAGCAAGTTCTGTAGGAGAAAACTGACAAATCACAAAAGCTGAAATTTAAAGCATTCTTTATTGCCAAATCGCAGATGAAATTATTTACTTACACATAAGCAACCAGGAATTGAGTGCTAAATCCCTAGGCTTCAGCTGGGTCCCGTCTCGGATAACTGAGCTCAAAGAATTGTGATCTTGTTCCAAAAACTCTCCAGCACTTTTTTTTGAAGGCGCGCTCCCCCTTTGTCTTTCTGGATGGGGGACCTATTGTCAGACTCTCTGACAGCGAGATCTTTCTAGGGAAGGCTGTTTTTCTAATTCCAGCACGGCTGCTGACTAAACTCTGATAATCTGCCAATAGACTGCTGATGGCAGAGCAATCCAGTTCCTGTTTTGGGTGCCAAAAATCAGGAAGCCAGAGCTGTACACAACAATTTGTCATGTGAACTTAAGCCACATTCATACCTGACCTGCACTTGGGACAGAGAGATCCTCTCGTTGGTCGGCCTTCCCGACATATCCATCCCAACGTGTGCAGCAGAGGCTTCCAAAGTGGCAGGCTCCCTCAGTCTGAATCCTGGGGCCGGAAGGATGGTTGAGGGGTCCTTTGGGGCACCCCCCTGCCTCCAGACACCTGGATAGTGGCATCATCTCAAAGTCCTGCCCAGAAAGGGTTGTCACTGCCTCTCCTGAGTTTACGATGCCTTTCTTTAGCCACCTTTCACCCTGGTGAAAGGGCGAGATTAATGTTGGCCTGTCTTACAAAGTTTGTGGGAACAAATGACTAGACAATAAAATGGTTAGCACAGCTCAAGCCCCGTCTAAGTGCCTGAGAGCTCCGCGCGTGAAGGTACCATGGAAAGGCTATGTCAGTAATAAACCATGTTTCTCCCGGAAAAGAAATAAACATGCAGGCGCTTCAGCCTAGATTTGTACAGTCAATTTTTCTGAATAGTTCCCAGTTCTGTGCACTGGGCTGGCTTGGCAATTAAGTGCCTTGATCTTGCAAGGGAAGGGGGGTGCACTGGGGGGATGAAGCACTGGAGAATGACGAGGTGGAAGGGAGGCAAGGACTGGGAAAGTGGGCTAGACACAGAATAAAAGAATTTGGAGGTTGCGGCTGGGTTTGAGTATGAAGGGGGCATTGTTCACGCTGGCTGGACTGGCACAGAACCAAGGAGGGGGAAGGAGGAGACCCAGAGGAGGCAGATGAGGAGCACGATGGGGATGGAAGCACCAGCCAACTGTGCCAGCTGGGCTGGAAGGACGGGCGGTTCAAGGAAGAAGCAGCAGCTTTGGTGGAGGAACGGAGGGAGGCTGGGGCAGCTGGCGTGCCCAGAGGACATGTTCGAACAGCTCTGCAGACTTCCAAAAGCCATTTGACTGACAAGAACCTATTTGGCCCACCATGTTACTATTCTGTCTGCCCGCCTTCTCCAGCCTACTCTTTCCCTGCCCGCCAAGCCCCCCAACACTACCCTGCAGCCCACCTTGTCACTCAGCTGGAGTGGACACACATGGACATCTGGCTGGAAAACTAGCCCAGAGTGTCCCCCACCCCCGAGCCCCAGGAATGGACCCCAAATGTAAGGGCCGCCATGCTGAGCCCGGCCTGATGGCTGAGGCTCTGGGCGCGTGGCCAGCGCTCAGCACCACTCTGGTGCCAGGGGGCCTGAGAAGCTGGAAGGAAAGCAGGCGGAAGGGGCAGGCCATGTCCAGATGTGCACTCAGGGAGCTGGGAGGTCCCTGGAGCCAAGCCACACAGCACCTGCCTGCTAGAGAGCTGTACGACCTGGGAGAACCTCCCATTTTACAAAGAACAGACGGAGATCCAGGGAGGAGAAGGGACTCTCCCAAGGTCACACAGGAGGTTCATCGAGAGCTAGCACTTAGAGCCCCATCTCCTCCTGATGCTTAAACTGCCACAGCCTGCTGACCTTTCCGATGACCTCCAGCTTCAGAATCCTGCCAGCCTGCAAGACAGGAGGGGCTGTGAGGGGAGGCCCACACCCACCGGGATGACAGCCCCAGGCTGGCACCCGGACTTGGGGCAGCCCCACCCAGGTGGTTGTGGCTGAAGCAGCTGCCTGGCTGAGTGTTCAGGACAGCGGGGGAGGGCCAGCCAGCCCAGGGCAGGCCGGGCAAAGGTGCTACCCAGGCACGGGCCCTCAGCACTGCGGGAGGGGGAGGGGAGGCCTCCTCTCTGGCATTATCCATTCCCGTGGCTGCAGCTGCTCCGCTGGGTCACAGTGCCATCTAGCGGCCACCATGTCAGCTCTCGGGGGACTCGAGGGCCCCGGGAGGGTGGCCGAGCGAGAGATTGGGAGAGAGACTGGGGCAGTAGGAAGACCACTCTCCCATCCCCTGGTCCCCAACTTCCCCAGCTGCTTGAGGCCTCTTGAAGCCGGGACAGTGCCGGGAGCTGCCCTGCCTGGGAATCCTGGGAACTAGGTTCTGGCCATGGCCGAGGCTCTGGCATGGAACCAGATGGAACCAGAGGAGGGGAAGGTGGGAGGCAAGAGTCCTGCACTGCCTCTGCGGTCCAGGCCCCAGTGACCTTGGGCATGCCCCTCAGCTTCTCTGAGGGCATTGAGCTAGCAGGTGAGGGGACAGGGTCTGGAGCCAGGCCACAGGTGCAGGTCCAGCCTACCCCGTGCATTACAGCCTAGGCAGTAGTGGGCAAACTATTCTCCCAGCCTCGGTTTTCTCACCTTCAAAATGGGAGTGTTGTGAGAATGAAAGGAGGTGCACATGGGACATGGCTGGCACATGGCCTAGCACACGGGCAGTGCCCACCTAGTATAGCAAATACCAACACCTCTTGCTCTGAGGCTCTGCTAGAGCGATGTCAGGGCCCTCTGCTGGGCATCTCCTGGGTACAGGGAGCACTGTGCAAGGTACAGGGGGATGCACAAGAGAAGCAGGTCCAGCCCCTGCCTGGGAAACATTCTCTGTGTGTCCCCCCAAACCTCCAGTCCTGGGCATGGCCAGCGGCATCTTCACCCCATCCCCCCTGGAGTCCATCTCTCTGCTCTCCTTCCCACCTGCCCTGCCTCCCCCAGGCTTCGCCTCCTCCCCAGGAACTCTGCATTTTGGCCTCACCCTTTGAGGCAGCATCTGCCCAGGCTGCAAGGTAGTGATTAAAGAAGGCTTAAAAGAAATTCGGAAAGAAAATGAAGGTGGATTTATGATGTCGGGTGGGGAGTTTTGCTGTTGGCTGGGAGCGGTGTGGAACAAAGCGGAGGGCAGACCTGATTTATAGGAAGTCATTACTGAAGGAGACGGAGATGCCTAAAGCCCAGCTGAGGCCTTCTGGCAGATCCTCACCAGTGAGCTCAACCAGGGGCCGCAGAGTGGGGGCCAAGGGGCCTCCTAGCTTCCCAGGCGGGTGCTGGCCTTTCATCGGGAGTGAAGCCAGATCTGACAGCCAGAGACCAGGCAGGGCTGGAGTGACAGGCTGCCCAGCCAGGGTCTGGGACCCCCAAGGAGTGCAGCACGGGCCTGCTAGGGGTACCCAAAGCCCAGGACACACAGAGACCTTTTCCCTGGGGTGTCAGATGCATTTGATGAGTATCGGGGGGAACATTATGTTTCTTTTAAAACAAACACAGATATGTTATAGAACTGAAATGTAATTTTGTGTGCATTTTTCTCAACTAGCACAAGAGATTTTAAAGAAATGTCAAGCCTGTGGCTAGCCACCCTGGGTTATACCTCCAGGCTACACCCCCAGGCTTTGCCAGTGCAAATCCCTCGTCTGTCGAGAGGAAACAAATGATGGGGCCTGTCCTGCTGCCCCACCCCTTGCCTTAACATTCTGCAGAGACAGGGCAGGAAGGATGACCGTGGGTGTATCCTTGTCTAATACCCGCTACACAGAACAGTCAAGTCCTGCCCAGCCTCTGAAGGCTCCCAGAAGGCTTGGCAGTGGCAACACCAGCACCTACACAGTTATCTTGTCTTGTAATTTTTCAGGAAATTTAGGATGAGAGACCCTGTTACCATCCTGCACTTGATCCTCACACCCCATTCTCCAGCATGTGTATACACACACACACACACACACACACACACACACTCTCTCTCTCTCTCTCTGTGCCCATTCCTGCACCACGTTTCCAGCATTTCTGCCCTACTCATTTACAATATCTTGGATGCTCTTGGCAGCCTGCAAATCATGGCATTCACCAGAATCCTGTTTCTATTAAGGTCTCAGCAGATGGCCAAGTTCCCTGGCTGAGGGGGCTCACCTCAGAGTCTCCGCTGATGCAGAGGGTGCAGGGCTAGATGGGCACAGGGATTGGCCCCCAACCTGCTTATCCTGTGTCCACCCTGGAGGATGCATTCATTGCAAAGTAAGCTAGTAGCAGTCTTGGAGATCTTCTCAATTCCCACCCACTTCACAGGAAGGAAACTGAGGCCTGGAGAGCATGCTTCCCGTGATCCTGCAGGAGGGGAGGCGCAGAGGCCAGGCAGGAACCAAGAGGCTTTACCTTAGCACCGAAAATCCTTGTGCTGCCTCATCCCTGGGTCCTCAGACCCACAGCCTGGAGAAGTTCAGCTGCATGCACACCCTCCCTCCCCACCACCTTTCCCTGTCTCACCGCCCAGTCCCTGAGGGCTGGCCCAGATGCAGTCTGAAAGATGGATTGCCTGCACCCGACTTGTACTTGGGTCTGCATTGCCAGCGTGCCAGGGCTCAGAGGTAGAGGGATGGTTCTTGAGGACAACCAAGGCTGCCCTATGGGGGTTGGGCCCAATGAACAGATCATCAGAGTGCCAGAATGTGGCTGGGGGAAATGAGGACCTCGAAGGGGCATTTTACCCTCTAACCCCACACCCTACCCAGCCTGGTGGGCAGGGTGAGCAGACGCCTTCAGCAGGGATGGGCAGGGAGGAGCAGTCACACCCCAACAGCAGAACAAGGAGGTCTTTGAAGCCTGAAAGTGCTGGGAAAAATAAAGGGATATTATTCACCCAGCAGGTGGTAAATAGTCCCAGCTAATGACTCTGTGGCACCTGACATTTTCCAAGGCACCTTCCAAAAACCAGCTCACTTAATATTTATGACAGCCCCGAGAAGGAGGCAGTATTATTATCACTCCTATGTTCTAGCTGAGAAAACAGAAGCCCAGGAAGTTTCAGTGATGAGCCCAAGGTCACACAGCTCAAACATGGGCTTTCTGACCCCTGGTGCTGTGGTGTCTCCCACCACCAGCACTGCCTCTCCAGCCCCGAGGGAATGCGCTGGCCTCAAATTATAAAAGAATTAATTGATGCAAGATGGAGTTAATTCCCTGTTAGAACATCATTCTCCAAAGCTAAATAAAGATGTTCCTAACTGCCCCCTGGGTGACCGAATTTGTTGTGTACTAAACCTTAAGAGATGGAGGAGAGGGAGGGTGTGACAAAGGAGAGAGGAGAGGAGGGGAAAGCCCTGGTAGAAGACATTTGCTGAATAATTGGCCTTTGACATTGGCCTGGCAGGGCGTAGGCATGGCAGCCTACATAATGATGGGTGGATTCTATTGGTTTGAAGACGATTTGCTTGTCGACCTGGGAGTCGTTTCCTTGTGGCATCAGTGAGGGGTGCAGGTACCTGGCTGCCCCACCTCAGCCCCCAGTTGGGCCCCCATCGTAAAGCTGCTGGGGCTGGCACCCAGGAGGCCAGCTTCCTGATTGTCGACTCACCTGCTCCCCGACTATGCAGCCAACTTGCCGAGAAGGAGGTGTGGGTAACATCTCTGTTATGGTCCGGTTGCCATGGCAATAAATTGTGGCTAATTAGTAGTGTGGTTACCATGGCAATTTTCTAGTAATTACAGGTTACAAATGGTACAAGGCTTCAACCCAACCCAATTAGTTAATTAGAAAGATTTAGAAATTTGTCCAAAAGGGAAATAACCTGCTTTGTAGAAAATGAAGGGAATGTGTCACAGCTTGGGAGCCAGAGGCAGAGAGGAAATTGGAGGATGTGGAAGCGGAAGAAGAAGGATGGAGGTGCGTGGAGGCAAGTCCCTGAGTCCCACCTGGAATTTCCAGGGGCCTGGGCAGGGCCAAGGGATTCTCACAGAAGCTGGTAAGACCAGGGCAGGGACAGCTGCCAGCAACCACTTAGTGGCACCTCTTTTAATGGGCAGAGGTGGTGCCCAGGTTGTGACCCCACATCCTTTCCTGCTGGCTTTAGGACAGGCCTCTGGAAGCCACCCACGCCACTCCGTAGCTCCCATCATGAAGAGTGGATGCTGTGTCTTGGAGGACATTCCAGAGGAGCAATGCGAATTCAGTGGCTTCATTTTCATGTGGCTTGGGCTCTCTTTGGCAGCTAATGAGATTATCTGGGAGGAATCTGGGAGGCATCCAGCCCAGAATGTGTTAACTATGAGCGCAATAAGAGTGGCAGTGCTATCGCCCCACCCCATCTCCCTGGCCCCAAATGACAGCTCTGGTGGGCAGGCTCCATTTGCATAGGTGAAAAAGGCCCCATGATTTCCCCTGGGGGCATCTCTCAGAGGATGGGAGGCACCTAGAGACCAAGAGAACCCCTGTCTCAAATAAGCATGGTCACTGGGGAAACCTCTGCCCCATCCAGAGGTGGGCCTGGCCTTTCTTTACACAGGTCTACTTGAGCTTTCATTTATTTTTTAAAAAATCAAGTTCTTCTGGAGTGCTCTGATAACTCTTCTTATTATAGTAAACCACCCTTTAGAGCAGTACTTTTCAAACTTTAATGTGCACATAAACCACCCAGGGGTCTTGTTAGAATGCAGGTTCTGATTTCATTAGGGGCCTGAGATTCTGCAATTCTAGCAAGCTCCCAGGTGACACTCCTGCAACTGCTTCTCAGACCTGGCTCTGAGCAGCAAGGCTGCAGCGTCCACAGAGCCCTTTCATACAGCTCATCGTACAACATGATGTTTTGAAATAATGTAGACATTGTGGAATGGCTAAGTCGAGCTAATCAACATATGCATTATCTCACATACTTTTTTGGGGGTGACAACACTTAAAATCTACTCTCTTAGCAAGTTCAAGTATATAGTGCATTCTTATTAACTAAAGTCACCATGTTGTACAATGGATCTCTTGAACTTATTCCTCCCGTTAAACTGAAGTGTTGTATCCTTTAACCAACATTTCCCCAACACCCCTACCTCTAGCCCCTAGTAAATACTATTCTATTCTCTGCTTCTGTGAGTTCAACTTTTTTAGATTCCACGTATAAGTGAGATCGTGTATTTGCTTCTCTGTGCCTGGCTTATTTCGCTTAGCATAACGTCTTCCAGGTTCATCCACGTTGTCACAAATGACAGGATTTTCTTCTTTAAGGCTGAGTAATACTCTATTATGTATATATATCACGTTTTCTTTATGCATTCATCCATTGATGGACACTTCATATCTTCATTCCATATCTTGGCTATTGTGAATAATGCTGCAGTGAACCTCGGAGTGCAGATATCTCTTCAACACACTGATTTCATTTCCTTTGGATATATATATATACCCAGTAGTGGGATTGCTAGATCATATGGCAGTTCTATTTTTAATTTTTAAGGAGTCTTATACTGTTTTTTATAATGTCTGTACTCATTTACATTCCCACCAACAGTATACAAGGGTACCCTTTTCTCTACACTCTTGCCAACACATGTAATCTTTCATATTTTTGATAATGGTCATTCTGACAGGTGCATCTTACCTCATTTGGTCCTCTCAAAACCCCAAAGTAGAAAAGGCAGGTCGGACTCTCCCCCATTTTACAAATGAGGAAACTGAGGCTCAATGGTAACGTAAATTGCCCAGGGTCACAGAGCTTGTTAGAAGCCAGGCTGGGGCTAGAATCCATGTCTTGATCCTAGTCGAGCCATTTTCTGCACAGTATTTCCAGCGTTTGGGGGCGTGGCTGAGGGAAGGCTTTCTGGGGCAGATTTGTGTTCCTGGCAGCTGGAGGTGGGGCCTGGCAAGCAGAGAGCCTTCATTTGAAACCCACTGGGTGGGGGTGGTTTGTTCAGGATGTATTAAGGTTAGACTTCTTGACGTGGATAGCTCAGATTTGATCTTAGAGACTTCAAAGCCCAATGTGGAGCTGGCTTGATTTCTTTCCTTTTTGAAAAACATATATACTTTATTGGATTTCTTCCTTTCAAACTACAGAAGCAGTTTTTGTTGCAACAAGTCAAACACTACAAAGACATTCAAAGAAAAAAGGCCAACTATCGTTTCTCTTTCCCTCCCCAAATCCTACCCCATCAAGGAAGGTAGCCAGTGTTCACAGCTTGGGGTGTGGCCTTTCCCACTTTTCTCCAAACTGAATAACTCTGCACAAACATGTGTATTCAGAACTAGCATGTATTTTCCTATTTTAAAAAATAAAAGCAAGATCACACAATACCATTACTTGGTGAATTGCTGATTCTTTCAAACATATATCACAGGCACTCCTCCAAGTCAATCCATATGGATCTATGCAGTCTTTTTACTGCAGAATGGTTTGTCATATGGATGCTCTGTAATCCATTCAACCCGTTCACTATTGATGGACGTAATTGTTTAAAGTCAAACAAAGCAAAGTAAGCATCCGTGTACCTATAGCTGGGACCTGTTCCTATAGATTCTTAAAGCTGGGACCTACCCAGTGGTCTTGACCAGCATATGTATGACTCAAATTAAGATTTGGGAGGCTGTTGGGGGATCTGTGACTTGACCAAAATGGCGTGCTTAGAGTTGGGTTTAGGATTATTGTGGGTTTAGGATTTAAGATGATTGTTCAGCCACTTCTCTTAGAAGGGGAAGGCAGATGCTGGCCTCTGTGTGGGGTCCCCATGACTGGTCAAGCTCCTTCCTCCCCTCTTCATCAGTGTTGTTACCTTCCACGAAGGTTCATGGAGACCATGAGCCCAGATTTAGGCTCAGGAAAGCACGGGAAGCAGAATTCCCCCCAGGCTCCTCTGAGGAGCCTCCGCTGCAGCTCCCCCCAGGCCTCAGAGGCAGCCCTGTCCTCCGGGTGGGTCTAGGGCTTTGCTTCCGCCACTCACTGTGGGTTGATGTCTTTTCTAGGGGGCCGAGGCGTCAGCGTGGGCCCCATCCTCAGCAGCAGTGCCTCGGATATCTTCTGCGACAATGAGAATGGGCCTAACTTCCTTTTCCACAACCGGGGCGATGGCACCTTTGTGGACGCTGCAGCCAGTGCTGGTGAGTGGAGGCAGCCATGCCCTGTGCACCCTGACCCCTCACCCCAGACCCACAGAGGACTCCAGACTGCCCTGCCCCCTCCAGGATGGTCTCTTCTGGCTGCAGGGAGAGCAGGGCAAGTCACCGTCTGCACCACACAGAGAAACGCTGCTTGTCACTTCCTATTCTTAGTTCCCATGACTGCAGCCACAGGGAGTGTTTGCTGCTGGGGAAAGGGGTCTGAAACTTCTGCCAATTGCCATCTTCCAGTATCTGAGATTGCCCGCGACCCTCCAAGTCCTGCTTGTGTCTCTCAGCATCAACCTATCCTCCAAGCTGCCTCTCCCCACCTTGGCCCCCTCCCACATTTATCTTCAACTTTCAGTTCAATACAGTGAGCATTCATGGAGCCCCTGCTAAGTGTCAGGTTGACACTGGGAACCAGGGATGCCCACTTGAATCAGGCTAAGACCACCCCACACACAGAAAAGGCAATGACATTCTAGAAACAGATTTAGACAAAAATATCCGGCTGTAATAAGAAGCAGGATAAAAGCCACACAAAATAGTGCCCCAGGCCCCCAGCTGTGCTCTTCCTCCTTCCTCTGCACTCATCCCCCACCTACCTTAGGGCCTTTGCACCCACCATGGCCTCTGCCTGGACTGCCCTCCCCCTTCTCTACCTGCAGAACGTCTGTTTAGCCTTCATCGTTCACCTCAAATATCACCTCTGCAGAGATTTTCCTGACTCCCTGTGCCACCTAGCAGAGACTGGTCCTTCCTCCTCCTGCTGCCCCTGGCATGCACGTCTTACTCAGTCTCCACATTGCCATCATGGTTTGTCTATGAGCTTTACAAGGACCGGGTCATGGTTCTATTCATTCTTGACGCAAGGCTTGGCATCCAGTACCCACCGGTAAATTCTTCTGAATGAAAGAGTGGACCCTTTCTGCAAGTTTTCGGATATATGATTACATCCCATGTGCCCCTGACCGTTTTCCCCGACCTTGCCAATGAATGGGAGGTTTGATCTCACCTCCTTCTTGGGGGCATGGGGAAGAGCTCTGGCCTGCAGGAGTGCTGAATGGGAGCTAGACACATAGATCAAGGGTCCTGCAAGCTCTGGCTGTTGCCAGCAGTTCACATCGAATCCCTGCACATGTGCCAGTCTGTTCTCTTGCATTCTTGGACTTACGAGTACCTACCACCCCAGCTTTCTGCCCAGGAGCTCCACTGTGAGGACCTACTGGCCCAGAACGCACACCCACCCCCAGCTTTTTGTCATTTAGCCCCCAGCCTTGCCTTACCTCTTGTCCTTCTCTGGCAAGGCAGAAGTTGGACTCCCCTGGCCTGCCCTCCCACCTGGCTCACCCCTCCTAGTGCTATCCTTTGGCAGCAATTTTTCTCATTGCTGAAAAAATCATAAAGCAAAGGGGAGGGGATAGTGGGGAAAACCTAGAGGATTTGATAAGGTGTTAAAGAGATGGAAGCAGAGGTGAGCGAACAAGTTGGAGTGGGAGAAGGTACAGGCGGGAGGAGAGAGGCAAGGTGCTAGGCCCGTAATTGAAAGTCAGAATGATTGCAGAGGTTTAACAAGACATGTCAAGAGGGCATTCATCACCCAAACAGATGCTGCTGTGAAATGCAGCCTGGCACCGATTATTCCCGTGAAAGGGAACCAGCTCCTCGTCAAGGTGCCTCATAGATAGGAGAGAAATGGGCCAATGCAGAAGGCCACCGACATTTGGGCCGAGGAGTTTGGCAGAGAATTAATGGAGTATTAATCCTAGGGATTGGAGGCTGCCCCTAGTCCTCTGCAAACCCTCTTTCTCAAGTCTCACTGTCTCTTCTTCCCACACCTCCCCCAGCTCCTTCTCTCCCCCAGGAGGACGCTCAGCCTCCAGGGTTCTCAGGGGGCCCCACCTTGCCTTCTGGCAAGAGCTCCCTGTGTCCTGGGGTCTCTGATCCCCACTGCCTATTACATTGTCCTGTGGCCTGCCATCCCAGAGAGCCTGATGACCCATAGCTATTTGTCCTCTGAAAGAGTCAACGTGGGTGGGTGCTTAGAGTCGCATTCACCTCTGTCTCTCAAGCTATGCACTGGCCAGTGGGCAGCTAGGAGGTCAGGCCATCGCTCTGGGCAAAGCCACCCTCTCTCCTCCCCCAGCACCCACTCAGTGGATAGTATAAGCAGGTGGCATTAGGCACAGAGGCTTCACTTTCCAGATTTCGCCAGGCATGCTGTGGGCTTCTCTGTCGTGGCTGTAGTATTTCCTCTGCTGTCACCCACGTCCCCGGTTTGCCTTCTGTCATGGTATTTATGTCTGTGCACTCATTCAGCAAGTATTTACTGAAAACTACCAGGCAACCACAGGCCCTGAGATAGATGCTGTGTGTACCCAGGTGAACCAAGAAGAGAGTCTTGACCTCATGGGACGTCAGGGATAGTGGGAAAACCGGACCCTAACAAGTCAACCACAAAGGAACGTAACTGCACATTGTGATCAACATGTTGCAGGAGAAGACTAAGAGGCTGTCAGGGAGATTGACAGGGCGGGCAAGATGAGCTGTCTCAGATAGGTGGTCAGGGAGGGCTTCCCGGAGGAAGTGACATTGTGGCTAAGAGCAGAATAACCAGGAGCTGGGTAACCTAGAGCTAGAGGGAGAGCATCCCAGGTAGAGACCAGCTTGAGCAAAGTCCCAGGAGCTGGAAAGATGGGGAGAGTGGGACCAGATCAAGACCAGATAAGGCGGACAGGACCATGGTCAGGCAGAGCCCTGTGCTCCCCAGGCAGGAATTAGAACTTTCCCCGAGAGGATTGGAGGGCATGATCAGCTTAAGCAAAAGAGTGGCATGATCAGCTTAATGTCTTCCAGTGGCAGTGTTAGGGGTGGCCAGGAAGAGCCTTTGGTCCTCCAGAATTTCCCCCAGTCTCCCTCCCCCAACCCATGCCACTCCCCAAACAGGGTAAAAATAATATGCATGCTGGGCAAACACAGCTTGAACACAAGTCTCGGGTCTTCAACCACATGACTGTCCCACTTCCTGCCCCTATAGAGAGCTTCTGAGACTGCAGCTATGTCTCCCGTATCTCCTCCCGGGAACAAGATGAGAATCACCCTCCCTAGTTGCTTGTCACGGAGCTAGAGCAGGGTGAGAGTTTGCGGAGTGTGCAGGGGATGCCACCCTGAGAGTTCCTGCCTCTCCTCCCCAGGTGTGGACGACCCCCACCAGCATGGGCGAGGTGTCGCCCTGGCTGACTTCAACCGTGATGGCAAAGTGGATATCGTCTATGGCAACTGGAATGGCCCCCACCGCCTCTATCTGCAGATGAGCGCCCATGGGAAGGTCCGCTTCCGGGTAAGAAGGGGCCTCACCCCAGGAGTCCAAGACCAGCCTGGCCAACATGGCAAAACCCTGTCTCTACTAAAAATACCAAAAATTAGCCGGGTGTGGTGGTGCGTGCCTATAATCCCAGCTACTCCGGTAGCTGAGGCACAGGAATCTTGAGCCCGGGAGGCGGAGGTTGCAGTGAGCTGAGATCGTGCCACTGCGCTCCAGCCTGGGTGACAGAGCGAGACTCCGTCTCCAATAAAAAAATAAATAAATAAAATAAAAAGAAGGGGCCTCTCCCTCACTCCTCCCCACAGCACCACTGCAGGGGGGCCCTGGCATGCCATGGAGCTGCCTCACTCCTCCCACCAGGCTGAGCAAGCCGGGCTCAAGGCTCTCAGGGCCCCGAGTGGGGGTGGGGTGACAAGGAAGGTTACACCAGGGGACGAGGGACTACAGCTGGGCTGCTGTAGGAGCTCTGGAGCCAAGAGTAGGAAGATCCAGGTCAGCAGAGGTGGGAGAGCAGCCTCCAAGGTGGGCCGGAGTCCTGCGAGGTGGGCTGCACTCTCTGGATCCAGGCCACTTTTTCTGGTGGCTCCTGGAAAGGATCCAGCAGCTAAAGCAGGGTGAGTGTTTGTGGAGTGTGCAGGGGATACAGGATGGCATCCCCTGCACACTCCAGAAAAGCCAGGCCTCAGCTTTTCAGACCTTTTCAGACTAACGTTCAGACCAAGGGCAAAGTGGTGGAGGGAATGGAAGATTGAAGCCACGGAGTTCCCAACAGCTGCCCCTAAAGACAAACAGCAGATGGCAGGCAAGGTGGCCTCAGAGCCCTCTCTGTGCCTCCTCCCTGAGCTGTTGATAGACCGATGCCAAGAATTCTTCAAAAGGGCTGTTAGTGACAATGATGGAGGTGCCACCAGCATGAGGGGCGGGTTTGGGACTTTCTCAGGGAGGGCAACAGAGGGCATGGGCTGGTTGAAGCTGATCTCAGGGAGCCAGGACTGTTCTGCAGATACCTAGGTCCGCCAAAAACCCCTGAGGAAAGGGGAAAGTTCCAGGGTTTTCCTGAGGTTTGATGATCCCAGGGAAGTCCCCAGGAGCCTCATGTCTGTGTAACCAAGAAGAGGCCACCCTTACCAAGTCCCTTCCCTGTAAGCAGCCACCTTGGGACGCCCAGGCCCAGCCACTCCCTCCCTGCTAAGGCTTGAGACTCAGGCTCTCTGAGCTGGGAGGGGGCATGCCTGAACCCAGGGCAGCTCGTCCTGGGATCTTGGACGATTTCCATCTTTATTCCACTCTTGTTCTCACCCAGCTTCTCAACAGGGATGATCTTGCTGCCCTCCCTCTGGGACATTCAACAATGTCTGGGGACATTTGGGTTTGTCACAGCTGAGGAAGGGAGCGCTCCTGGCATCTAGTATGCAGAGCCCAAGGATAGGGCTGAACACCCTGCAGTGCACAGAGCAGCCCCACAACAAAGAATTATCCAGTCCCAAACGCCAATGCACTGAGGGTGAGGAACCCTGTTAACTCCTCCGATGACCCCTCCCCAGAGCTCTCAGGAGCAATAATAATAATAATAATACGTAAATGCCCTATTTATCAAGTGCCTTCCATGTGTCACGAACTGTGCTAAGCTTAACATACATTATCTCAGAAGCTCAGGCATCGAATAGGGCAACCCCAAGGGGGCTATGGGAGGTTTCCATTTTGATAGGATCAATAGAATCATAATGGCTAGAGATCCTGGGGTCTTTTTGCTCCCTGCTCTTAAGGCCCAGCTCAACCCACCCTGACCAGCTGGCCAGGCTTATTCAACCTCATTACTGCTCTGATGGAGACAGCCTCCTTCCCTGGCCTCCCCAGAGCAGGCAGCTCGACCGCTGACCCAGCCTGCTCATCCCTGTGGCTGCCAAACAGGGTCTGCAGCAGGAGGCTGAGAGCAGGCCCAAGTCGGGTAGCAGATACTCCCAGACACACCACCTGTACCTTTCTCAGCCCTCTCCATGTGGGCCCTGGGACTGAGACAGGCCCCTAGGGTCTTTAGGGGAAAAACCCACCTACGATGAGGATATTACACTCAGAAATAGAAGATTGCCCTTCCCAGCTCTCCTTCTATTTCAGAGGCAAAAACACACCTGGGCCCCTTTGCCTGGTCCCCCAAGGCCCTCCCAGCACTTTGGAGTCCCAGCTGGGCTATCCTGGGCCTGGGGTCTCCCCATTAGTCCCGGACAGGTGTAGCTGATACCGCAACCCCCTCAAAGCAAATGTCTCAAAAAATAAAAATAAAAAGACTCCCAAGAAACAACGTAAGGTAGTAGAGGCAGCCAAATCCACAGCTACAGGTAACCTCTTTCACCTTCCCTGAGGCGGGTGGTGGGTAAGGCAGGACAGGCTGCCAGCGATCTGTCTCATGCCCGCTCTGTGCCAGGCATTTTACATGCAATCCTCACAACCCAGGCAGCTATTACGATTCCCACATTAACTGATGGGGAAGGTGAGATCTGAGGGGGTTAGTAACTTGCCTAAGATTACACAGCTAGTCAGTGGTGGAGCCTGGATTTAGATGCAGAGAGATTTCTGGTGCCCACCCAGCTTCTGACTCAGCACAGAGGAGGAAGGGTGCCTAGGAGAAAGGGCACAGAGTCCGGAATCAGAAGCCCTGGCCTCCCCACTCAGTAGCTGTGACATTGCAGTTCCCCTCCTTCTCCAGGACTCAGTTACCTCACCCGTCAAATGGGAACGCTAATGTCTGTACTGCCTCAAGGGATGGACAGAAGGGATGGACAGGTGTGACCCAGACTAGGGATCGGCTAAGCACTTCACTGGTGCCTGTCACGACTGTTATTCTTCCCTGCTTCTTCTCGTACAAGCAGCCTGAGGTCTGTGTGGTCCTAAAGGCAGCCCCCAGGTCCTTTGGGGGAGGCAGGAGAGGAGCTGTTGGGTTGGGCTGTCTCATATTTTTAATTGCCCCCACACTCCATAGAGGAGAGCTGGCCTCCCGCCCGAGCCCACTCTCCTGCCACTGACCCCCAGCCTTGTTTCCTCCAGGACATCGCCTCGCCCAAGTTCTCCATGCCTTCCCCTGTCCGCACGGTCATCACCGCCGACTTTGACAATGACCAAGAGCTGGAGATCTTCTTCAACAACATCGCCTACCGCAGCTCCTCAGCCAACCGCCTCTTCCGGTAGATGCTCCATCCTGGCTTGTGGCTCTTCACCCGTGGCAGCTGGTGGGAGGAACGGTCAGGGAGAAGGTTTAAGAATCAGAAGGGGAGGGTTCCCAGGGCCAGGGGGTCAGGCCAAGGTCAGCGCAGGTCCCCTGATGAAGAAACAGAAAGGAAGGAAGGGCGAGGACTGGGCAAGAGGCTGTGGGAACGCAGGGCAAAGCCTGGCCAAGGAGCCGGCCTCTGCTATTGCAGGGAAAGGGAAGGGAAATGTGGCCCAAAGTGTGCCCAGAACCCAAGCGCCACAAGATACAAAGCCACACTACCACGAAAAGGGGCTACGGGGTCCAATCACTACCACGAAAAGGGGCTACGGGGTCCAAGTAAATGCAGGTTTATTTACTGCAGGACTTCTCAGCACCTTTAACTTGACCATAAATATTTTAATTTTCCAAAAGATGGATGGAGTGTTCCAAATAGGCCAGATCACAGGGCACTTCTTCCACAGATTTTTATATTGAGATTGGTGTTCTGCAAACCATCCTTTGGGAAATTCTGGATGACAAAGGTTCCTGGTAGACAAGGAAAAGGGTTTCAGAAATGGAGGGAATGTGCAGGCCTCTGAGCAGTGTGTCTAGGGAGCAAGGGCTGGATTTGCTGTGGCAATATTTCTCCAAGGGGACGTCCAGAGAACATTGGCATCAGAATCACCCAGAGTGCTTAAAGTACAGAATCCCAGGACCTACCCCACAGCTCCTGACTTAGAATCTCAGGGGGTGAGGCCTAGGAATCTGTATTTTAACAAGTACAGTAGGCAGCAGGTGATTCTCACCACACTGAAGTTTGAGAACCACTGTTGGGGAACTGAGCTCAGGGTCCCCCCATGAGTCCTGTGTAGGTGGAGTCCTGGACAGGCATGTGGCCTGAGATGTCCCTGTTCCTGGCCTAAAACATTCCAATGGGGCTCAGGACCAGGTGGAGAAAGGAGGGTGGGCCAGGGCCTTGGATCCAGGACATGGTCCAGATCACCTGCTCAGCCCCGCAAGACCCCTACCCCATCTCCCGGGAGGGCCCAACTATTTAGGCTAAAAGGCATGAGTGTGACTAAGCGTGTTTTAAAATATAATTATTAACAAAGCATCAATCCTGACTGGATGTAATCACCCCCCAAAGGCGCTAGATTTACTAATTAGGTGCCTTGCAAAAAGCTTATTCACAACTTCCAGATTAATTGCAGAAGATCAATTGCTAGTTAACAGAGACACTGCTTTCCTTCTCTGGCTAATAAAGTGTCACTCGCCAGGAGGACGAGGCCTGAGCACTGAGGAATCTAATGCTCCGGTCTCTGTGGCCCGAGAACCTAGTCTCTGTCTGCCTGCCCATCCTGCCCATCCAGCCTGCTTCAAATCTCCCAGTGTCCCCTGCAGTGGGGAGAGAGGGCTGGGAGGAAGGACAAGGCAGGCTGGCCCAGAGCTGTCAGTGGACAGAGCAAGTCACCACGTGGCTGCCCAATGGGTTAGTGCGTTTGCCTCCACACAGCAGCAGCAGAAGCCACTTCCCAGGTATGTGGCTGTGCCCCAAGTCCCCGTGGCAGATGGCTGGGTCCTGAGCACACAGCAGAGAGGACAGCGAGAGGGGCTGCAGCTGGGACTGGCACTCAGCTGGCAGCTCTGGAAGTTTAACCCCCAACTGTCCCACACCACGGGGGCTTTTCACCTGTCACTGAACAGGCACTGTGGGCTCCTTGGCCCTGGTGCTCTCCAGGAACATGCCAGGCACTCTGTGGGGACACAAAGCCTCAGTGTGCTTGAGTCTGCACGTCCTTTAATGATACCTGCAGCATCCAGAGAACTCATCACCCAAACAGTCACTTAATGAGAGTGAAAGGGAGCTCTCTTAATAATCACAGCAAAAAAAAAAGAAGGAAAAAAGAAAAAGAATCACAGAGACAAAAAGGCATGAACAGGGACACTCCTAGGCCAACTGCGGTGTGCAGGGTCACCCCCTTTTGCATCTAGCCATGTCTCCCATCTGCTCTTCACTCTCCACCATGACACCACTCCTGGTCTCCCACGGAGATTCCTGCACCTCCCCCAGCTGCTCTCCTTGTCTCTAGTCCTGCAGAGAGAGCCGTTGAAAATGCAAGTCTGGCCACACCCCTTTCCCACCAAAGACCTTCTAGAAGCTCCCCATTGCCTTTGGATGAAGTCCAAACTCTTTGACACAATCCACATAGCCCGGCTGGGCTGCGTCTCCAGCCTCGTCACTTTCTACTTCCCTGTTTACATCTAAGCAGCAGGCACAGCAGGCTTCCTTCAGTTCTAGGCTATGCCAGGTCTCACCCTCAGGCTGCCCACTCCCTCTAGCCACCAATTATCCCTCTTCATCTGAGCGACATGTGCTCACTCACCATGGTGGTCTCAGCTTAGCTGACCCTTCCTCTAGGGAGCCTTCCCTGATTGCCCAAATCTGGGTGAGCTTCCCCAACTCTTGACTCCCCATGTCCCACTCTCTCTGGGCCTTCAGCCCTCTGAACGGTGGTTCCTGTTAACACGGACTCTGAGCTCCATCCTTTCTGCTGCACACCATACCTCACACAGGGCCCGACACACAATAGTTGCTGCCTAAGAATGTGTTCAATGAACACAGAAATGCAGTGGAATTGATTGCTGGGTGTTATCCTTAGGATTCCTTAACTGCATTGTCACCTGAACCAAGAAGTGTCTCTGCACAGCTGTGGCAGAGTCTGCAAGACACATATGGTCAAAGGGACTGTGGGCAGCACACCCATGCACACCAACACACAAGCCCACCTCATGGGGCATCTGCCAGCTCTCTCTGCCACCCAGCCACCAAAGGCTCCAGCTCAGGGGACTCCGACCCCCTCCTGAAGCTATGGCGGTATGACAGCCCTCTGGTGTTTCTCACATGCAACCTGCAATGTGGTAGGAAGTGCGATGCCAATTCTTCCTTACACCCTACCTTCCCATCATTGCCCCACACATCTAGGGCAAAGCACCCAAGGCTGTGAGAATACAACAAGTGAGAAAAATTCTAGAGGAAAGCTCACTGCCATCATCAGCTGAGTGTAGAGAAAGAGCAGGACTTTTCTAGCAGACGTTTCTGAAATAAATAACATCAAGATTCAGAGTTCCAAACAGAATCGCTGCAACCCAAAGCGACCCCTTTCTTCTCTTTGCCTCTGGAATTCACCTTTGTATCCTGCAGACATGTGCTTGGAGCTTTCTGAGAGCCAAGCACTGTGTTAGATGCTACAAGAGAAGCAAAGATGAATAATGCAAGGTCCCAGCCTGCAGAGAGCTCACATTCTACCAGGGGAGATCAGATGCATTTATACAGAGCTGTAACACAGGCAGAAAGTGATAAAGCCCATGAAGAATGAAGGGATTGCTTCCAGCAGGATGGTCCAGGAGGGCATGGAGGAGGTAGCATTGAGTGGGGTTAAACCCCGGTTAGCATCCAGAACTAGGAAACCCAGGGGCCACTTGAAGGACAAGGAAGGTCGGTTGAAGGTAGTTGTGTCCCTGCCCCTTCTTCATCCATCAACTGCCCTTCCCCAGGCTGCCTATAATTCATCCATTAGAGAAGGAAAAATCAATATTTACCAACATAAATTAAAACCCAGGCAGAGAACAGGCAGAGTGTAGGCAGGGCCTGGGAGCAGAGAGTGGCTCCGTGAGCAGCCAGGTGGCAGCCCATGCACATTGGGACCCGGGGATGCTCAGGGGACAGAATGGAGCAGGTGGGCCTTCACGTCCAGCGGCCTCTGAGACCCCACCAGAGCAAGCCTGTCTCCTCTCCTGCAGCGTCATCCGTAGGGAGCATGGAGACCCCCTCATCGAGGAGCTCAATCCCGGCGACGCCTTGGAGCCTGAGGGCCGGGGCACAGGTGAGGGGCACCTGGGGGATCTGGCCTGCACTGCCCCCTTAGCACTGTTCATACACTGGGGTGAGGGTGGGAGGGATGGGGCAGCCAGTCCCACAGCAGAGCTGCTCCTGTCCCTGCCACACTGAGGGCTGAGACTCAAGGGCAGGGGTGAGAGTGGAGATGGGAGAACCCTGGGGACGGCCAGGCAGGAAGCAGAGGAGAGGATGGTCCACTCCCCCAATCCCAGGCTGATGGGGGGTGGGGGAATGGGAATCTGTGGGTCTGTAGGCAGGAGCTTCTCTGGCCATGCCTTGCCAGGTGGGGATGGAAAGGAGAGGAGAGAGCCCCTTCTGCTCTCAGGCAGAGGATCTTGTCATCTGACTCCTCCCCTCTTGGCACTCAGCTTGTTGTCAGACAGAGCACTGGGCCAGGAGTCCCAGAACCCAGCTCTGCGATTGCCTCACTTTGTGGTCTTGGAAAAGCGACTTTACCGTCTGGGTCTTGTTCTCCACATTCATAAAATGAGGATAATTATATCTGCCCTCTTCACCTCTTTGGGTCATAATGATGACCAAAAGGAGCCTATGTATATGCAAACACTTGATAAATTGACAAAAAAAAACCTGTGCAAATATAACAGATGTGTATTATTCAAACCATAATAGAAAGACCAGAAAGAAGACCATGTGGTCTGAGTAATTTGCACGCACCCTCTCCATGCAAAGACCAGGGGAAGGAAGGAAATGTCTGTCCCGTGAGTCCTATCATGAGGCTGCTGTTAGGAAGGATAGGAGATGGGTGCCAAGCCCCAGCCTTCCTGCCGTGGTGCTGTGCTTTCTCTGGCTCCCGCGCCCAGGGCTGTGGATACTGTACTTGGTTGGGAGCGTCTCTCCTTTGTGGGTCTCCTGGGTTACGGCCAGAGGTGAAATCTGCATTGTTTGTAGGGGGTGTGGTGACCGACTTCGACGGAGACGGGATGCTGGACCTCATCTTGTCCCATGGAGAGTCCATGGCTCAGCCGCTGTCTGTCTTCCGGGGCAATCAGGTGCGCTAAGACCTCAGGAGCCACAGATCCCAGCCCTGTGTGCTCTCGGGTACCTTGAGTTGGTGAGGGCAAGGCGCCAGGGTGCTGGCTTGGCCAGCATGGTGGGTAATGGAAGTCCCGGGCCCTGGAGGAGGGAAGTAAATTCCAGCAGCACCGGGAAGCTCAGGAAGGGCCGCCTTGGGAGAAGCCCTTGCCTCTCTGCCTTCCACTATCATTTCTCTGCCAAACACTGTGCCCTGAGTCCCTCGGCTTTTGTCTCCTCTGTCTGCAGTGACTCTCCTTCATTCAGCCAATCTGTCTTTGCCTCATTCATTTTTCTTGCTTGGCTTCCTCTTTCTATCTTTTTCCTCTGCCCGCTTTCTTCTCTTCCTCCTTCTTCTCCCTCTCCCCCTCTCGTCTTCCCTGGCTCCCTGCTCTTCCCACCCACCACGCTGATGCCCACCGGGTGTCTGCCTCTCACCCTCTCTGCAGGGCTTCAACAACAACTGGCTGCGAGTGGTGCCACGCACCCGGTTTGGGGCCTTTGCCAGGGGGGCTAAGGTCGTGCTCTATACCAAGAAGAGCGGGGCCCACCTGAGGATCATCGACGGGGGCTCAGGCTACCTGTGTGAGATGGAGCCCGTGGCACACTTTGGCCTGGGTGAGTCGGGGTCCGGTGGGGGACAGTGAGCTGTTATCAGGACAGC
Source organism: Hylobates moloch (assembly GCF_009828535.3). Lineage (NCBI taxonomy): Eukaryota > Metazoa > Chordata > Mammalia > Primates > Hylobatidae > Hylobates > Hylobates moloch. Next base: position 35,772,947 of record NW_026652278.1, read on the forward strand.
AGGATGCTGACTGATTCAGGGAGTCACAGCCCGAGCATCCTTGGGCACCACTCTACTGTGACAGCCATGGTGGACACCAGCTACTGGGGACAAGCCCTGCTCTGAGATGAGCCTGAGCTCAAGAGGAGGAGAGTGGAAAGTGCTGGTTAGATTTTCATGCATCTCACTTGCAGAAGTCCCCACCCCAGTGCCTCTGTGGAATTAGTTCACCTTGGGGTCAGAGTGTTTAATCCTCCATTTGTTCAAGGCTGTAGCCTTGTTCAAATGCTGGGCTGCACCAAACGTGTCCAAACCAGCTGTTTCCCTGGCCTCTTGGGAGCTGGTTCAGTTTTGGACAGAAGGCTTGGGAAACCATGCATTCTCAACAGGAGTGAAGTTACCCCAAAGGGGAGAGAGTGGGTTCTTGGCAGGGGCAGGGGGATGACAAAATCCTATCTTTTATATATATACATATTATATATATATTTGTAAAAGCATCAGGGGCTGGGCACAGTGGCTCATGCCTATAATCCTAATACTTTGCGAGGCTGAGGCAGGTGGATCCCTTGAGCTCAAGGGTTCAAGACTAGCCTGGGCAACATGGCAAAACCTCATCTCTACCAAAAGTACAAAAAAAAATAGCCAAGCGTGGTGGCACATGCCTGTAGTCCCAGCTACCTGGGAGACTGAGGTGGGAGGATTGCCTAAGCCCAGGGAGGTAGAGGCTGCAGTGAGCCGTGATTGCACCACTGCACTCCGGCCTAGGCTGGAGTGAGTGAGACTCTGTCTCAAACAATAAAAAAAGCATCAACATGCATATAGCACATAAACAGATATACAGTATATCTGTGGCATTAATGGAACTATCACTACACATCTATTAGAAGAAAAATTAAAAATAGCGACAATACCAAGTGCTGGCAAGGATCCGGGTAGCTTCCAGAGATCAGAGAAACTGGATCTCTCCTACATCACTGGTGGAAATGTAAAATGATACAGCTACACTGGAAAATCGTTTGGCAGTTTATTTTAAGAAAACAAAACAAGGCCAGGCAGTGGCTCGCGCCTGTAATCCCAGCACTTTGGGAAGCCAAGGTGGGCAGATCACGAGGTCAGGAGATCAAGACCATCCTGGCTAACACAGTGAAACCCCGTCTCTCCTAAAAAATACAAAAAAAATTAGCCAGGCATTGTGGCAGGCGCCTGTAGTCCCAGCTACTTGGAAGGCTGAGGCAGGAGAATGGCGTGAACCCGGGAGGCGGAGCTTGTAGTGAGCCGAGACTGCACCACTGCACCCCAGCCTGGGCAACAGAGTGAGACTCCATCTCAGAAAAAAAAAAAAAAAGAAAGAAAGAAAACAAAACAAACCTAAGCAAACAACTGCTACTCTATGACCCAGCTATCATAGCCCAAGCCACTTATCTCACACTAATAAAAACTTATATCCACACAAACATCTTTACAATTGTTCATAGTATCTTTATACTTAATAGCCCAGAACTAGAAACAACCTAGGTGTTGATAGTTCAAGCGACTGTGATACAGCCCTTCCATGGAATATTACTCAGCTATGAGAAGAATAAACTATTGATATGTGCAAAAACTGGGTAGATCACCAGGGCACTATGGTGAGTGAGAAAAGGGGAGAAAAAGCTCATCTCCAAAAGTCACGTATGGTAGATTTTTGTTTACATAACATTCTCAAAATGACGAAATTATAAAGACGGAAAACAGATTGGTGGTTGGCAGGGCTTAGAGATGGTGGAAGGAAGAAGAGTGAGTGTGACTATCATCAAGGGCAGCCCGAGGGGGTCTTTGTGGTGCCTCATGCCATGGCAGATCCCTGGGTAGGCAACCTGCAACCATTGGGTGAAACTGGGTGAAGGGCGCAGAGGAGCTCTCTGTACTATCTTTGCAATTTCCTGTGAATCTATAATTATTTTAAAATATAACATTTTAAAATAAATGTATGGGGGGAATTGGGGAAAAAGTCTAAAGAGTCTTCTGGCAGGGTAAGGGGATTACAATGATGGAAAAAACATTGAGAAACACCAGCAGGAGTAGAGGAGCCCAGAGTGTCTTCACTGAAATACAATGGTTCAGAAAGCGCTGGAGTCAAACATTCCTAGGTTCAAAATCAGACACCTTCCCCAGGTGTTCATACCTCATGAGATGATACCATTTTAATATAAAAGGAATAGGCACTATGGTCTCAAATTAGTAAATACAAATGTTAATATTATACACACATCATATGTGCAGAAAAAAACTGAAAGGAAATGCAAAAAGTGAGAACAGTGATTCTGTCAGAGTGGCTGGATTAATATAGTAACTCTCACTTATTCCAGACACAGTGCCAAGCACTTCACTCTTATTACTTCATTTAATCCTCATGACTACCTTATGAGATGAGCAATATTATCCCCATGTTACACATGGGAAAACTGAAGATCAGAACAATTAAGAAACCTGCCAAGGTCACATGATACTTAAATGGCAGCACTGGGATTCAAACCCAGGCTTCCTTGAGCGTGTGGTTTTTATTTCCTTCCATGTGTTTTGTTGTGTGTGTGTGCCCCAATTTTTATAGGGAACACATAATATTTATGTGTAGTCTGAAAAAGAAGCAATAAATATTTAGGGGACCCAGGGCCTGGTTGTATGATCGTTTTCTTGGGCTACTTCACCCTGGATAAGTCAGCCTGAGGTTGGAGTGTTTATCACTCCTAAGGCAGCTATGAGCTAAGCTGGCCCTAAAGGCACAAGACACCTTTTAAATACATAGTCCTGTCTTGCAAAGTAGCAGTAGCCGACACTTATCAAGCAATTAGTATGTGCCAGGCACCGGGCTGAGTGGTTTGCCTAAGTCACTTCATTTGATTTTCACAACTTGAAGAATCAGGTATCATAACCCACATTTTACAGGTCAGAAAACTGAGGCTGAGGTCAAGTAACTTGCCCCAAATCACACATCCACAGAGTAAGGAGAGCTGGATTTGGATCCCACCTCCCTGACGCCACGGTCTGAGGTCCTGACTGTGACTTAATACCTCTGGTAGCTGCTTTGTGCAGCCAGCCAAGCACCAAGGTGACCGCCATGGTATCGTAGGTGGTTGCTTATCCAGGGTTCTGGTTGGATATCAACTCCCCCACTCCATTGTGCCAATAAGGACGTTGAGGCTCACCTTGCAAATCAATGGCAAGGGCAGAATGGGGACTGAGCTTCTCCTTCCCCACATCTCAGGGTCTGCCTCTGCTATTTTAAGAGATGTATTAGGGGCCTCACTTGGTCCCTTCTCTGGCCAGAATCTGCCCTGCCAGGAGAATAGATTGCTTTTTTAACTGGAAAGCCTTAGCCAGGTCATGTGGTGGGCAGAAGGGGGCTCAAGAGCCCCTTCTGGGCACCTACTCCCCACACTCAGGGTTATGTACACTGCACTTCATTGGGAGCTCCGCCTGGTGCCAGTCCTTGCTATTTTGCAAGGCCCTGGGATTTGTTCTTGGTCTGAACTCTGGCTCAAACTGTTCTAAGTGGCCTCCCGGCAGACTCCTCTCTCTGTTGACAGCGTCCATTCCCAGCGGCACTAGAAGGCAGGCTGCTCTAGGTGCAGCCCCCTTGGGTCATGAGGCGCCTCAGCAGGTGGCCAACCCAGCCACCAGGGACACAGCCAGAGGCGGGGCAGTTCCATCCCTGCAGCTCCAAGGCCCCTCTGGGTCTCTTATGAGTGGAGCTCAGCGCAGCCCTTCCTGACTGATGGGGGAGTCAGCAATGGAGCAGGAGCGAGGGCGCCAGTGGAGAAGCCCAGATGGAGGGAAGGACTTGGGGGAGAGAGAACGGGGGAGACAGAAAGACAGAGATGGGCCTGTGGAAGACCAAGAGAGGCAGAGACATGGGGAAAGAAGCAGATAAGAAATGCCCCCTGCCCTCCAGGCTGGCAATGGGCAGAAGGCAGATGGGCACAGGACTCTCATGGGAGGCAGATCTGGACCCACCACCATACTGGCCCTGTGGCCATGAAAGGACGCAGGCAAGAGAAATCAGTTTTGTTCTAGGCAGCTTCCCAGAGGAAGTGGGACTGGAATTAGGTCTAGAAGGACAGTAGGAGCTTAGAAGGGGTGGACGAGGGCCTAAGGAGAGCATTCCAGGGGTTGGGCTGGCTTGGCCAAAGGCCCAGAAGTGGGAAGGTCCAGTCCAAAGAATGGGAATGTTTTGGAAAATTTTTTTTTTCTGATTGTAAAAACAATGCATATTGATTATAGGAAAATAAGAAAATTATTTTTAAAAGAAGAAAAATTACTCATCATTTCACCACTGTTTGGAATATTAAGGAAAAAGTAAATGTTTCTTCCTTCACCTTCCCTCAATATCATTTGATTCATTTAGTGACTACATATTTACTGAGCACGTACTGTGTGCCAAACACAGAACTGAAGATCCTTGCCACAAGCCATCCTACGTTCCAGTAGAAGGAACTTATATACATAATACACATAGTAAATTGGTAAATATATAAAATGTTAGAAGATATAATGGGCTACGAAAAAAGAAAAAGCAGCCGGGTGCAGTGGCTCATGCCTGTCATCCCAGCACTTTGGGAGGCCAAGGCGGGCAGATCACCTGAGGTCAGGAGTTCAAGACCAGCCTGACCAACATGGAGAAACCCTGTCTCTACTAAAAATACAAAATTAGCTGGGCGTGGTGGTGCACGCCTCTAATCCCAGCTACTAGGGAGGCTGAGGCAGGAGAATCACTTGAACCCAGGAGGCAGAGGTTACAGTGAGCCAAGATTGTGCCATCGCACTCCAGCCTAGGCAACAAGAGCAAAACTCCGTCTCAAAAGAAAAAAAAAAAAGAAAATGCAGAACAGAGGAATGGATTGGGAGTGCAGAGGGGAAGGGGCAAGGAGCAGTTTTCCAACACAGCAGTCCAGGTTGGACAGGTCATGCTTGTGATGTGCTTTTATTACGTGTCATATACACAGGAACACACAGACACATATTTCTTGGCAATTTTTAAAATCAAAAGAATGATATTTTCCAATTGTTTCTGTAACTTGCTTTTTTTCCCCCTCTTAACCTATGTCCAAGGCTGGGTGCAGCGGCTCATACCTGTAATCCCAATGCTTTGGGAGGCCAAGAAGGGAGGATTGCTTGAGGCCAGGAGTTCAAGACCAGCCTAGACAACATGGCGAGAAACCCCCCCCTACAAAAATTAGCCTGGTGTGGTGGTGCAAGCCTATAGTCCCAGCTACTCGGAGGATGAGGCAGGAAGATCGCTCAAGGCCAGGAGTTTGAGGCTGTAGTGAGTTATGATCACAACACTATACTCCAGCTTGGGTAACAGAGTGAAAGCCTGTCTTACATACATGTGTGAGAGTGTGTGTGTGTGTGTGTGTGTGTGTGTGTGTACACATCCTGGACAGCATGCCAAGTCTGTGCATATCTGTTTCCTTTCAGTGCTGTGGAGTATTTCACTGTGAGGCAGCACTCACGCTCCTCATCTATTTACCCAGTCCCCTCTGGAAGGACAGTTAGATCGTTTCCAATTCTGAGCAGTTGGGGTGAGAAGTGGGGATGTCTACAACATGAATCTGAGAAAGGCCTGCCTTGAGGTCCCGCATGACTGAGGAGTAGAGGGGAGGGGCCCGTGGGAAGCTCCCCTGCCAGCCTGCCCCCAGGGCCCCTGCCCCCTTCCTGCCTCAATGAATCACGCGCTCCCTCTCCATGACTTTGCAGCAAGGTGCGGTGCGCATGTGTGGGTACACGGGCATGTATGTGAGTGTGCACACGTGTGCCTCTCCCAGACAGCTTCAGCCTTGCCCCATGCACATCGTGTCTGCTCCCGCTGGAGCACACCCAGAGGACGCAGGCCCTCACCTGTACTCCCCACCTCGGTCCACGGGTAATGAGTGTCAGCATGCGGGGTTCCCAGAGGGCCCACTGTGTTGTGCAGAGCTCTCATAGCGACATCTTGCTGTGGGGTCCCTTTTCAGTGGACCCTGCCTTGCTCAGTGGACCCTCACACCAAGTTCCACAGCCTCTCTCCACCCTGGCCTGTCCCTGCTGCTCCTCAGTGCAGACAGACCTCCAGCTGAAAATAAGCATTTCTGCTTATAGCCCTTGTCGAGGGCTCTCCCACCACCAACCTGGTTGCTCGGAACCCATCCCCAAGCCCCACATGCCCACCCTCCACTTCCCAGCTGGCAGTGGGCCGAGGCAGCTCACTCCCAAACCCAGAAAATAAAAACAACACCAATCATCTATTTGCCTCCGCCAGCTCCACTGGGAGTCACTGGCTCAGGCAGCCACCCCCACCATTCTCCACCCCCCCTTCCCCTCCCCCGCCCCACATTGCCCGTGCCCCACCCCACCCACACATGCCACCGTCCTTTCAGCTAATTGCTTGCAGGTGACTCAGAGCTGCCTCTCCGCGCCGGCTGTTGCTCATTTAGGGAAGGGAAATTCAGTGGCCCACATAAAAATTGCTTTATTAAAGTGCAAAAATATTCTACCAACTGTATTCCCACCATCTGTTTTGTTTGTAATTCTTCTGAAAAGTGCAATTCTCTCTGCCTCCTTGGCCTCTGTCCTTTAAAAGCTGCCAGAGGTGACTCACTGCTGCTCCTGACCTCATGTCTCTGCTGGTTAATGGGGGGCACTCCTCTGCTCAGCCCTCCCCTATACACAGGCCTGGCAGAACTGGCTGGCTTCAAGGCTGCTGGTGTGCAGTGTCTGGGAGCCAGTCCCCCTCGGCCTGTGCAGCCCCGGGAAGACTTAAGATGTTATGCAGATTGCCTGGGCAGAGGGATGAGCTGCACCTAAGGACAGGAGACTGGTTTCCAGTCCTAGCTCAGACACCTGCAAGTCACTTCACCTTGTCAAGCCTCAATGTCGATATCTGGAGAATGGGGATAAATACCCACCTCGTAAGTGTGAAGCCTCTGAAGCCCCTCCCCGGTCTCCTCTGATACACATTCCCACCTGATACGCATTCTGACACTCTTTCCCGCTCTGAACTTCTTCCCGATCTTCAGCTACAACTTACCCTTTCACGCCGCTGTACCTTTGCCCACACTGTATCCTCTCCCTGGAATGCTCCTTCCTTCCCTTCTCCACCTCACAAACTCTTACTCCTCCTGCAATACCCAAATGAAATGACCCATCTCTCTCACCGGATGGTAGCAGTGCTGTTGTGGCACTTTCCCAGCTTATAATATAATCACTTGTATTCGTTGCTCCCAAGGGAATCATGAGAATGGGGCCTGGGTCTGTCTCATTCTCTGTTGAATCCCAAATCCCTGCACAAAGCTTGGTATATGGTGGCTGCTGGGCGTGGGATAGGGTGAGCAGTGTAACAGGGGCACAGTAGATACCGGCTCTGGGATCTGTCGGACCTCTGCTGGGCAACTGGGCGGTTCACTGCATCTGTCCATGGCTGCACCTTCTCATCTCTAAGGCAGAAATGATAACACTGGCACCTTCCTCATGGAGATGTGAAGTTTCAATGAGTTAGCATCATAAAGCACTTGGTACAGCTTGGGGCACGCTGTCAGTGTTCACTGTTATTACCAATACCTGAAAGCCCTTTAGAAACTGTAGGAAGACCCCATGTCCAAGAGCCGATGGTGCCAGGGATGCTGAGGTGAATGGTTAACGGTGGGCCAGGACTCCTGCTCCAGGGTAGAAAGGCTATGCTTCCTGGGAGTGGTAAGGCCATCGACCAGCACCCCCATCTTACAGATGAAGAAGCTGAGGCCCAGAGAGGATGCCTAAGTTAGCAAAAAACAGTGGCAGAGGAGGGAGTCCTGCTGGTTGTGCTTTCTGAGGCCTGCTTATCTCATAGCCCCAGGCCCCCCGCACCACGTCTGGGTCTGGAGGAAGCTGCGGAAGCAGGACTCAAAACTAAGTCCCACTGGGTGTGGTGGTTCACGCCTATAATCCTAGCACTTTGGGAGGCCGAGGCGGGGTGGATCGCCTGAGGTCGGGAGTTCGAGACCAGCCTGACCAACATGGAGAAACCCCCGTCTCTATTGAAAATGCAAAATTAGCCAGGTGTGGTGGCAGCTGCCTGTAATCCCAGCTACTCAGGAAGGCTTGAGGCAGAAGAACTGCTTGAACCTGGGAGGTGGAGGTTGTGGTGAACTGAGATCTCGCCACTGCACTTCAGCCTGGGCAACAAGAGCAAAACTCCATCTCAAAATAAAAACAGAAAACAAAAAAAAACTAAGTGCTGCAAGTACCACATGCAAATCTATGATTTTCTATGAATATTCTGCAACTCTTTTGGGTCCTTTGTGGCCCTTCAGTCAGTCTGGAAAACATATTCATATAGCTGTTCTGCAGGCTTAGGTAAGAAACATTTGCTGTTCTCTGTCTCCTTTTAATGGCAAATATTTACCTTTTACATGTGCCACTTAATTTGGGAACTGTACACCCTGAAAATGCCAAATCTCTTGCACCTCAAGATTCTACTTCAAATTAGAAAAAGAAAAATCTGGCTGGGTATGGTGGGTCACGCCTGTAATCTCAACACTTTAAGAAGCTGAGGTGGGTGGATCACTTGAGGTCAGGAGTTTGAAATCAGCCTGGCCAGCATGGCAAAACTAAAATTACAAAAATTAGCCAGGCGTGGTGGTACATGCCTGTAATCCCAACTACTCAGGAGGCTGAGGCAGAAGAATCGCTTAAACCTGGGAGGGAGAGGTTGCAGTGAGCTGAGATCCCACCACCACACTCCAGCCTGGGTGACAGATTGAGATACTATCTCAAAAAAAAAAAAGAGAGAAAAGAAAAATCCGTAGTTGGCACTCCCCAGTCCCATTTTCACCCCCCTTCTGCAGAAGGAATTCTTGTAGATTGAGGGATTGATGAGAAATAATTTCTTGCTTGATAAAGCAAAACCCACAACAGTAAGGTTGGGCCTGGAAAGAGAGGATTTCCCTGTAGGAAGAGAAACTGAGCTGTGTGGGAGAGGAACTCAGTGTGTGAGGATGAGCTTCTGCCTCCGAGCCTCTCCGTTGCTGCTGCCTGCTGTGCCCATGAGGGCAGGGGCTGCTTCTCCATGGACTCTTCAGAGTGTAGCTGTGGTCCTGGCCCTCACAGGCTCACAGCATGGCAGCAGCAAGGCTGGGATGTTCCAGTGATACTCCCCTGGAGGCCAGGGTTAGAGAGCAAAAGGAGACCAAACATGGGAAGGATCTAGAAGCTGGGGGGTGTGGCTCGCAAGGCGTAACTCCCTCTGGAACCTCCCTCATCATGGATCGTCCCCCCAGCACCCGGCTCTCTTCCTCCATGCCCCACAGTGGTCTCTACAGGAAGTCTACACAGAGATTCTCCTCCAAGTCTGCATGTGGCCTCCAAACCCCCTTTTCTAAAATATGGGAACCCCTTTTATACATCAAGATATTTTGCCAACTACCGTCCACCCCATAGGAGCTATCATTGTAAAATTCATTGGTGGATAGTAATGACCAAACACGAATATACATTCAAGAGCAATTTTAAGTTTAATTTGTTTTCTAACAGTATCTATACATATTAGGAAAAATAATAGTGCATATATGTGGGTGATATATTATTTAGCCTGGGAATGGTGTTTGGGGGAGTGTATTGATTTCAAGGCCCCCTGCAGGACCCCGTGTCCCCATATCTGCTCAGCCCTGATGGGTGATACAGTGGGCTGTGCTCTCCCCCTGTCTGTGCTGGACACAGCTCTCCTTCCCAGGGGCTGACCTGAGAGCAGCCTCTCCGGGAAGGTAAGGCCCAGCCCCCGCCTCCTCCCCACCCCGATCCATCACCATTAGCCTGACCTTGCCACAGTGATGGGCCTGTTTCCTTACGCGGGGAAGTGGGGCCTGCTTTGACAGTGCCTAAACATCTGACAAATCTTTTCAGCCTGCTTTCCACCAATGACGTGGCACGTTGCTTTAGGGGTGTGTGCAAATGGATTCACTGTGAATATCTCTGAGCTTCCCATCATCTTCTGTAAGCATCTTAGATTTGTAGAATGGTCTTTCTCCCCTGTCCTCCACCTGCCAGCTCTTTATCGCTCCATCTTTTCTAAGTTGTTTTTTGTTTGTTTTTGTTTTTTGTTTTTTTCAGAAACAGGGTTTCACTGTGTTGTCCAGGCTGGCCTGGAAGTCCTGGGCTCAGGCAATCCTTCTGCCTCATCCTCCTGAGTAGCTGGGATTCCAGGCATGAGCCACCATGCCCAGCTCTTTTTCCAAGTTATTATGTAGAGCTCAGTGCAAATGCCCCCTCCCTAAGAGGCTGTCCCTGACCACCTGACTAGGCAAGGCCCTGGCAACCCCCAGCTCCTCCTTATCTACTTGCCCTACTTTTGTCAATATCTGGCATAATGTATTTGTTCATCTGTTTGCTTGTCTCCCCAATTGGAGTGGGAACTCCATGAGAACAGGGGCATCCCCAGTGACAAGAGAGAGCCTGGCTCTTAGCAGAGCTCAATAAATAGAAATACAAGAAGCATTCCCGGGATAACAAAGCCAGTTAGCTGCAAAGCTGGGATTTGTCCCCAGGTCTCCCACCCACTTCCCACCATGCTCTTTCCAACATACCAGGTAAGGGGTAGAGCCATGATTTGAACCCCAGACTCCAAAGACAACCTGCTTATTACAGGCTTTACTGTATCCTCCAGTACAGCCTCCTGTTGCTTGGCCTGTCTGCTAGAACGTGAGTTTGAGAGCTGCACTATCCAACATGGCAGCCACCAGCCGTGTGTGGCTATTAAATTTAAATTAATTAGAGTTAAATAAAATTGAAAATTCACCTCTTCAGTCATATGAGTCCCACTTCAAGTGCTCAACGGCCACATGTGACCAGTGGCTACTGTACTGGACAGCACAGATGCAGAGCATTTCTGTCCTTGCAGACAGACAAGTCTATTGGACAGCATTGCTCCAGAAAGGAGGGACCTCAAATCTGTCTTGTTCACCATTTCCCTAGCTCTTAGAACAGTGCTCAATTCATGCTTTTATTCAATGGATGAATTCGTTGATGCTGATGCTTCCGCTGAGAGCCTCCTGCTCTCCTTTGTGGCTGATGCTCTCTCCTTCCATCCCTCAGGGAAGGATGAAGCCAGCAGTGTGGAGGTGACGTGGCCAGATGGCAAGATGGTGAGCCGGAACGTGGCCAGCAGGGAGATGAACTCGGTGCTGGAGATCCTCTACCCCCGGGATGAGGACACACTTCAGGACCCAGCTCCACTGGAGGTGGGCAAAGGCATCTGGGCCTCATAGCCAGAAAAGCGGGCACCACCCACAACCCCATGGGCTGAAGCTGGGTTCCCAGGAATCTGCAAACTCAGCCTCTAGAGTGATGGAAATCTTCTTGGCAAAGCGAAGGCTTCATGCGGATCCCTCCATTTGTAGTTTGCACAACACTATCACACCCACATCTCTTCTGCTCCTCAAAGAATCCCTGGTGTATTGGCAGGGCAAGCATTTTTGCACCCATTTTACAGAGGAAGAAAACCAAGGTTAAGAGAGGAAATCCACCAAGGCTGCACGGCCAGTTGTGAGCAAAGTTAAAAAATGACCCCAGGTCTCCTGCTGCCCTCCTGGTTCTTTCCAAGTCTCTGACAAGACCTCCTGTTGCCCTAGGGTGGAGCTCAGAGCCTGCAGCAGGGCTTCTGGAGGCTCTTTGAGGAGCAGCTCTGGACCCATCTCGGCAGTGTCGTTCCAACTCTGATGGGGTTCACCTGGTGGCGAGTAACAGGAACCCACTGAAACTCACACAAATGAAGGGGGTTTATAAAGAGGATCACTCACAAAACTCAGGGAAGCTCAGGATGAGTAGAAACTGGCAGCTTGATGGCCTCAGCCCTAGGAGCTCAAGGACCTTTGTCAGTGCACTGGCTTTGGGAGGAGAGGGGCCCCTCTTCCACAACAATCCCCATCCACCCACCTCATTCATCAGTATGGTCGATTGACATTTTGTGTCATGTGTGTTACGTTTTTCGTCCCCTGCCCCACCCCAGGCTGCTGTCTCTGAGATCCCCATATGGGCATGGTAGAGCCTCCACAGCCTGGCAGGGCCAGCTCCCAATTCTTAAGTCTCTGAGTCAATTGGTTCAAATTCTTGCTGTAAAACCTTGAGTCTTCCCTCCTGCTAGGATGTCCACCCATCAGCCCTGGCCAGAGAGGTGGGACACAAGCATGGCTGCAGGCACCCACCCGTGTGAGGGGGAGGTTCTTGGAGAAGTGAATGTGGGCAGTGAGCAGACACCTCAAAAAGCATCTCCCAGCCCTCATTTTGCCCTGACAGACCCAGCCTCAGTCTCAGGGTGATGCTACAGGAGGGACAGGTTCTGTTAGGTGTCCCAGCTCAGACACGTGGATCCCCTGCACAGGGAAGTGAGCAAGAGTCTGAACCGTATCCATTCATGGCCTTCCCCCCAGGTTTCTGTTCTCAGTGCAAAGGAAGGGTCTTACAAGGGAGGGGGCTCCCCCCCAGGCTCAGAACTCAGAGCAGGCCTCACACTGTGGTTAGGGTGACAGCTGCTCTGTGGCTGTGACTAGGAGGGAACCTGGGATGGGACCTTCTCAATTCACTCATGTCTCTGCTTCTGCCCACCTTGCAGTGCGGCCAAGGATTCTCCCAGCAGGAAAATGGCCATTGCATGGGTGAGTTGCCTTCAGTCACCAGGGCATGGGGCAGAGGCCGGAATCTCCCTGGGGAATGCCCACCTGACTCATGGCAAGGTCCAGGGTGCAAGCAAGGGGCAGAAAGGAGGACAGGGGAGGGTGTTGTTTGTCCTGCGACTCCAGATGCCAAGACAACCGCCACATGACTCACCGGGGTGGGAGTGATATTAGTGACCCACAGGCTGAATCACTGCGGTTCTGGAAACTGGCAGTGTTTCCCTGCCATGAGTACTGAGAAAGGGCAGATGGGAAGGAGACACACCATCTCCCTGGCACAGGGGGAATAGCCACATGCCATGGCCAGCAAGTCCATGTGGAGCAGCAAGCAAGGGGGCTGGCAGGCAAGGGTGTGCATTGCCAAGGGCAATGGGGCAAAATAGTGTATAGAGCGTGGCCGCAGTGTGGAAGGGAGACTACACCTGGTGCAGTATTGGGGCAGGCAGGTAGCTGCAGCACTACCAGGATGGCAGCTCCTTGAGGGTCCAAGAACTTTCTGAAAGTCCCCAAGGGCCTGGAATGAGAAGGGGCAGCCTAGAAGTTCAGCGTCCAGGAGACCTTCACCCACAACACTTTCCATCCCAGTGACCAGCAATGAGGGGTCAGGCCAAGGATCCCTCCTTCCTTGAACCCTCATCCAGCATTCTTCCCAAGTCTACTCTGCAGCTGCTCATTAGCCCTTTGCTACTGAGATACAGGAGTAAACAAGACAGATACCACTCTCAGGAGCTGAAAGCCAATGGAGAGCCACACAAGTAAACAACTGACGACCACACAGTGTGATCAGGGCCCAGATGGCGGAGGGCAGGGGCTTGGCGACTACAAAGCGGGGGCCCTAAACCAGCCTGGGAAGGGTCCTAGAAGGTCCCCTAGAGAAAGTGAGGTCCAAGCTGGGCCCTGAGGGATGAGGAGCAGTTTGGCAGTCACAGAGAGGGGAGACAGGGTTCTGGTGGGGGACACTGTCTGGACAAAGGAGCACAGGTGGGGAGGTGGAGGAGCAGTGGTGCCAAGGGTGGCTGGAGGAGGAAATGACTCCCCTACACTCTCCACGTCCCCACCCGGCCCCACTCCAAACACATAGTGCAGGTGCATAGAAATTCCACAGTCTTCCCTGCCTGCTGGAAGGACCCTTTGAGATCAGCCTCCTCGTCCTTTTCATCACCCAACAGGCAGTTATGTGCTTCGTACACAGCAAGTGTCATGCTGGGAGCTGGGGATGTAGGCCAAGTGCCACCCCCACCCCCCGCCTCCACAAGAGGGGCATCCATTCTAGTGGAGGGAGACAGACCCTGAACGCATGACCACACAGCTGGACAAGATGATTTCAGAACCCTCTGAGCAAGGTGCTCCCTGGAGACTGTTCCAGACAGAGTGGTCAGGGAGGGCCCCTGGGGGGGAAGACTTTGAGCTGACACCTGAAGGATGAGAAGGATCTAGGCCCAGAAAGAGCTGAGGGAAAGGCAAGAGTGAAAAGCGGGAGACAGGACAAAGGCTTTGTGTGTCGAAGGAGCAGAAGGGATGCCAGTATGGCCTGGAGATGATGGCGAGTCCGTGAGGCCCCTGTAGGGAGTCTGAATTTTGCTCTTAGGGGCCTTGGAAGCTAAACTGGAGAGTGATATGATGTGATTCACATTTTTAAAGGCTCCCTCCAGCTGCTGAATTGCAGAGTGGATTGGAGGAAAGAGAGGAAGCCAGGTATTCTGTAAGGAGGCAGCTGCAGAAATCCAGGCAAGAGGTCACGATGGCAGGAAATTGGGTGGTGGCAGAGGAATGAGAAAGAGGTGACAGAGAGAGGTGGACTGGTGGACTGTGGGGCAGAGTGGACAGGCTCTGCTGTGAAATTGCACAGGGGGCAAGAAAGAGGAATCAGGGGTCGCTCTGATTTCCCCTTGAGCAGCTGATAGATGATGGGGGTATTGATTGAGCTAGAGAAGACAGAACAGAGGGCAAGAGAGGTTTAAGGGCAGGGCAGAATCTGGAGTTCTATTTCGGACATATTAAGCATGAGGTGCATCTTAGATATCCAAGCGGAGCTGTCAAGTAGGTCATGGGTTATTGTATTCGTGAGTCTGGAGCCAGTGGGAGAGGTTGTAACCGGAGATAGAACTTTTGGAATCATCCATGCATGAAGAAATCACCTGGAATGATTGTGGTAGATAGAAGAGAGGACCCAGGACCAAGCCTGAGTGCCCCCCAGCATGTAGAGACCAAGCACAGGAGGAGCCAGCCAAGGGAACTGAAGCAGGGAAACAGAGGCTCCGCGAGGAAGGCACATTCCCAAAGCCAGTGTATAGGCAGGCAGAGCCTGGGCTGGGACTTGCTGCCCCATGCCTTCATGGTGAGTGGTTCCCCTCGCCTTGCAGACACCAATGAATGCATCCAGTTCCCATTCGTGTGCCCTCGAGACAAGCCCGTATGTGTCAACACCTATGGAAGCTACAGGTGCCGGACCAACAAGAGGTGCAGTCGGGGCTACGAGCCCAACGAGGATGGCACAGCCTGTGTGGGTGAGTGGGGCCCCAGCCATAGTCCAGTAGCAAAGGGATGTTGCTTTCCACTGGAGAGCTCTGGGTAGGCCCCAGATCAAGGTCCCCAGCCCCTTCCTTCTCCTGGCTGGATAGAGTCTCCTTTGACCCACATTGGGTCTCCAGGGAAGACCATGACAGAGGCTTGGAGAAGCCCCATCACTTCTACCATCACCTGAAGGGCCAGGGGATGCTGTGTCCTGGCCTGAGGCTATCATTCTTCTTACCTTTCCTAAAACAACTGTTCCTACCTTGAGGTCAGCCCGTATTTTCATAGCTGGGATATAAACTAACTCCTACTACTCATCTTTGGCCGAATTTCTAAACTGGTAATTTCTTCTTCCCAAACTCCTTCCTCCACCCCCACCCCGTCCCCACCCCCTTTCTCTTTTTCCCATTTTCTATCTCCCTGCCCCATCGTTTTTGCAGCTCAAGTGGCCTTTTTAGGTGGGTATTCTTCCGCCGCCTTTAGAATCTCTGAGCCTCTCTCTTGGGCCTCATATCTTTCTCTAGGCCTTGGACTTTGCCTTCAGTTATATGCACTTTAAATCCCATCAATAAAGGAAAAAACAAAACAAAACTAACAGCCTTTGTGGAAAACTAAATCTCCTGCTGCCTGTCTCTCTCTCCACGCCCAGTAGATTCTGCTGCGTGCTGCCTCTGAATGGACAACAGGGGTGGCCATCTTTGAAAAGGGAAGGTTGGGTGATACTGACACAACCTTAGTTGTTTGTGAAGCCTTTCTTTGCATATTTTCTGAGAAAACAGAAAGGAAAGTCTCCCCAATACCCCATCCAGTCTCACTCATTCCTTCAGAAGATTCAAGATAGTCTTGTATCCTCCAGTGTCTCATGAGCTCATTATTTTGCCCTTAACAAAGATGGCTCCCAGGTGGTTGCTTGCTGGTTGATCCGATAATGTACCATGTGCCTGCTGGTTTGGCCTGTGCTGTTTCTGCTTTTTGCCCCTGACTTCCTGTGCTACAGAAAGCCTTATTGGTGTTGGTGGTGGTGATGGGAGGGAAAAGGGTGGTCCTTTGGGACTCTTGATAAAAATGTTATCATTTGAACTTGCCAAGCCTTCCAGCCTCTTTTCTGAAGAAATTATGCCAATAAACTCTCTACTAGATATTAGTGCCAAGCTGATGATAAAAAGGGTCTGGGGCAAGTAGAACTGATTGGAATGCTGAATTAGAGCAGCCTTTCCACCACGAGATGCTCTGAAAGCAGATCATAACACAAAGCAGGTATCACCCTCAAGCACCAGCAGTGGTTTGGTTGTGTACAACAATGTTCACATTTGGGGGACCAGAGTTTGGGCCAAGTGAAGGATGTGTGATGAGTGAGGGGCAGAAATGGAGTGTGTACTCTGGGCCTTTTACTTGCAGGCAGTCACTTCTCCATGCTGGGCCTCAGTTTCCCTAATGTAGATGACAAGAGAGTTGCGCTGGTATATCCGTAAGGGCCTTTCCTTTCTAAGACTCCTCAGTGTCTAGCTGGACATAGGCCTGGCTCATCTCAGGTTACTCTGATTTCTAGAAAGAACCTTGCTACTTGGTCTCTGCAATCTGCTTGGAAAATAGAATGCTCATGTAGCCAGAACACCCTTTGGGAATGATGTAACCCCACAGAATATGCTCACGACCAGCCTCAGTAGTGAAGGCTTGTTATAAAACATAGATCTATTCTTCGCAGGGAAAAAAAGTCATCCCAGGATAAATAAAATTACACTTAAGAATGCAGCAACCCTTTTAAAAACATATTTAACAAAAAAAAACCATGCCATTTTCTGATATCATAGTAATACTCCTAATAAATCACAAAATATGAATTCCTTATAGCTAGTGCTGTTTTTACACTCAGAACAGAAGCGTAAATGAAAAGTTTTTAAATGAAAACAGCTACAATTTCCCTGAAAAGCAGACACCAACTTAAAAATCATTCCACTTCTAGAAAGCCCATTCCTGTGTATTGGCATAGAATTAAAGATCTGAAAGGGCTCCAGAGATGAGGCTCAGAGAGCTGAAGTGTTCAAGGTCACTGTGCCCAAAGTCATGGAGCCCACTGCTCCCCAGTCCAGGGCTGGAGCTCTTTCCCACCACACCATCTTGTCAGAGGGGTAACAGGCAGCTCTGTCACTGTTCAGACTATTCCCTAGTCCTTCTGGAAGCTGCTGCCTTTTAAAAAAATGAACAAAGTGGATCTAAGATAGCGAGATAAGTAAAACCCAAAACCCACAGAGGAATGGTTCCAAATGCAGTGGTAAATGACAAGATAACAGTGCCCATTGACTGTCCATACACAACAGCACAAGAAATAAGGGACAAGACCACTAGAGAGACAGCCTGCCAAGGACATCAGGGGGTTCAGAGTGACAGCAGACTTCCAATGATGCCTTATAAGTGATAACCATGAATGCCTTCACATTGAGTTTTGTATAACAGGGTATATCTGTGTCATGTGACCCTGTTGGGTGAGTGGGGTCCAGTGAGTTGCAAAGAGGAGTTCTAAGTTCCCACAGCTGATAAGAGCACCACTACAGCGCTCAGACTCCAGGATAAGGCTTCCATCTGATTCATTCATGAGTTCAACAAATACTGATTGAGCACCTACAATGCATCAAACATTTGGCTAGGCTCTAGGCATACAATGGTAAGTGAAGGTAACAATAGTAAGTGAAAGTAATATTTGTTGATCCCCTACTATGTGCAGGTACTGAGCTAGGCTCTAGGCATACAATGGTAAGTGAAAGTAATATTTGTCGATCCCCTACTGTGTGCCCAGTACTGAGCTAGGCTCTAGGCATACAATGGTAAGTGAAAGCAATATTTGTTGAGCCCCTACTATGTGCCCGGTGCTGAGCTAGGCTCTAAGCAAACAATGGTAAGTGAAAGTAATATTCATTGAGCACCTATTATGTGCCAGGTACTGAGCTAGGCTCTAGGTATATAATGGTAAGTGAAGGTAACGTGGTTGCCACCCCTACGCTGCCTTCCCTCCAGCCAAGTGCATGGGATGGGAGTGGGACACCAAGCGGCTTTCTAAAAAGTCAAGCTGAATTCTCAGGTTGCTATACCAGAAAGCAAGCTCTCTGCATTCATTCATTTACATATTCATTCAGCAAGCATTTATTGAGAATATCCTGTATGATAAGCACTAGGTTCCTCCCATGAGGAATGTGATAGGGACCCTCTAATGAGGTGGACAAGTCCCCTGCCCCCAAGATGCTTGTGTTGCAAGAGATACAAGGCTGAAAGATACAGAGGACAGGTGGATAGTGAACCCACTCAACATTACCTACCCCCTGCCAAAAAAAAAAAACAGAGCCTCCTCATTGAGCTAGCAGTACAGGCTTTTTGAGCAGGTGCCTCAAATTCAATGCATCTACTGGTCTGTGCTATACAAGCCACAGATTTGTGGGTGCAAAGCCACCCCCAAACTACCCAGGCTCAGCATTACCATTCCCCTCTTTCTTCCAATCCCTTTCTCTGAGACCAGTGGGAGCCCAAACCGTTCCGTCCCCTCCTGCGCATAGATAAGTCTGTCTTTTCCCTGTCCCTTAGCCCCACCTGGGCTCCTGACATCTTTGTTGGCTTATGCTACACTTTAATTTGTAACAAAAATAGCAAATGCCTTTAGGGGCAGTCAAGTAATGAAATGGACCCAGAAGGGATTATGCAAATGGAGGAGCTGGTGCCCCACCTGCCTGCACCAGGCAGCCACAACTCACTCCAGCAGGAAGGTGGGCCAGTGCTGCCACAATTTGACAATAATAGCTTACATTTAGTGGGCTTGGCGTGTCTGGGTTGAATCTAAACTCTTTTTTTTTTTTTTTTTTTTTTTTTTTGAGACAGAGTCTCGCTCAGTGGCGCAATCTCGGCTCACTGCAAGCTCCGCCTCCCGGGTTCACGCCATTCTCCTGCCTCAGCCTCTCCGAGTAGCTGGGACTACAGGCGCCCGCCACCACGCCCGGCTAATTTTTTTTGTATTTTTAGTCGAGACGGGGTTTCACCGTGGTCTCGATCTCCTGACCTCATGATCCGCCCGCCTCGGCCTCCCAAAGTGCTGGGATTACAAGCGTGAGCCACCGCGCCCGGCCGAATCTAAACTCTTTACAATAATCAACTCGTTTAATCCTCATAATAATCTCAAGAGGAAGGTACTGTAATTATCCCAGGTTTACAGATAAGCTAAATGGTTTGTGCAGGGTCATACAGCCCAGACAGATGAAGGCAGGACTGGATCCCAGGAGTCTGGCTGTCAGCTGGCACTCTCAACTACCACTCGCTTCTTCATTTGGGATGGTGAATTGGTTTAAGCAAAAGCCACAGTCACTCATGCCGCCCAGGATCAAGAGCAGGATTGGGAGGAGAAAAACGGAGCCCCTGGAGGCCTAGTGATCTGAAATAGTCCTCCCCACGGTCACGTTTAAGTCTGCAAGAAGAGGTGGCAGTGCTTGCTCATGTCGAGAGTCACCAGGTGGGCTCGGCCAACCTTCGCTGAGGCAGAATGGTAAACCATCCACCAGGCCTCTTCAAGCATCTACACGGTTGCCAACCCTACTCTGGGAAGGTGCCATTCTGAGGGCCAGGAGTTTGATTATGTGTCACTCTGGCTGCTATGGCCCCCTCCCAGGGTCTGGGCATCACACCCAGACCAGTGCCACTGGACCTCTGCCCAAGCAGGAACTCCGCTCCAGAATCCAAGAGCCCCGTGGAGACAGGAAGATGAGCGCTTCATTTTTGCAGGGAGCCAGCCAAGTTCTTCCAACAGATTCCAGGCTGATACCTCCGCCCAGACTTCCAGCCCATAAGGCAAACCGAGCCCCTCCCTGCCTCCCTGTCCCCAGGGCCAGCCTTCTCTGAGGCCAGAACCCCAGCCACAGGGGCCAGGAACATGCCAGGGGTTGCTGTTGTGTCTCTGTAGCAACAGGCACATCCTGGAAGGAAGGCAAGAGAACATGGGCTGGTTAACACCACAGATGACGCCAGCCTCTCCCACGGTGGCTTGTCCTCTAAGGAACTACTGTTGACAGTGAAGTGGTCAAAAAATAGGCCACCAGAGGGAAAATGAGACGCAAGAGAGAAGAAAAACATCCTCCAGGAAAGCAGCTAACATTTATGCAATGCCTGCCATATGCCAAGAACTTTACATCCATGTCTCCATGAATCCTCACACCCATCCCAGAATATAAATGTTATTAGTCCATTTTATTACCAGAGAAACTGAGGCTCAGAAACAGCAAATTACGCAAAGTCACATAGCTAGCTAAAGTGGCAAGAGCTGTAATTCAACCTCATGACTAGCTCCAAAGCCTGGGTTCTTAAGCCTTATGCTGTGCAATCTCTAGGTAACTGACACTGGGGAAGTTATTTAACCAGTTGTTCATGTGATGTACAGTGACTGAACGCCTACTGTGTGCTGGGTGTTGTTCTAGTGGCTTGGGATGTACATCTGTGAACAACACTGGCAAAGGTCCCTGCCCTAGCAAGACGTGGCAGGCACTAAACAATATCCAGAATAAGGAAAGTCTGTAGCATGTTGGAGCATGATACTTGCTATGGAGGGCTGGAGAAGAGTAACATCAAGGCCATCTGGGAGGGCCAGGATGGAGGCGGAATGCCATTTTAAATAGCGGCGGGGGTAGGGGGGCTCCCTGAGAAAGAGGCATTGAGCAAAGACTTAAAGTAGGTAAAGTGTCTTTGAACCTCAGTTTTCCCATCTGCAAGATGGGGATAATACCTCACAGAGTTATTATATTAGACTTGACACAGTGCCTGGCACATAGAAAGCCCTCAACAAATTAGAGATACTATTATTAAGTAGCCATGTTCAGGATGGAGCCCCGGGCCCATTCAGTGCCAAAGCTCCTGTGCTTCCCGGTGCACCCTGCTGCCACCCAGGACACCTGCGGTGAGAGAGATGGGGAGGACGGGGCCACCTCTGGGGAACTGACAGATTCACCAGAAAAAGATGGCAAATGGCCATAAGGGGCAGAGCCAACCTTCCTGGGGCCTGGGCTGTGCTGTGTTCAGCTGAATTCTCACGCGGTGCCATTCCCAGAAAGAATAGTCATAAAACAAGGTGAACTGAGCTGGGCAGGCATGGCACGGACTGGGCCATACAGAGTAGAGGTCACCAGGAGCTAGTGAGCTGGCCTGGGAATTTGGCCCTCAACAATCACAGAATCCTAGAGCTTTAAATCCAGGAACACCTGAGAAGTCATCTAGTCCTGTTCCCTCCTTTTCAGATGTGGAAACCAAGGCCCAAAAAGGAGCTGCAACTTTCCCAAGGCATCTGCACCCCCCTCTGGTCCTTTTCCCTGCCCGGACTGCCGGCTGCTCCTCAAAAGAGCTCAGCTCCAGGCTGCTCCCAGCACCCTTCTCCAGAAAGCTCCAGGTATTCCAGAAGCCCAAGTGTATGAACAAGATAAGGAATAAGAGAGGCAGGGCTTATCCTTCCCACTTTGCTGACATGGAAACTGAGTCAGGATACGTGCCCATCAAGTAACAGAAGAACCACACTTGGACCTTAGAACTCAGCTGGGATTAAATACAGATCTGAATGGAGGTCCCGAGTGCAGAGAGGAGCCTGCTCAGCTGTGAGAAGGGAGGCAGGGTCAGGAGAAGGGTGCGGCAGATGGAGAATCTGTATCACCCATTCCCAGAACTTCCCACCCAGAACCTCATGCCCTCTGCCTGCCTGCCAGCAGGAAAGCAGTCTGGGGCCAGAATAATTCCCCTAAAGGTAGCTGGTTCTCATTCTTCATGGCCAGCCCCAGAGCAGCCAGGAAGGATCTCATCCCCTAGAGTCATTTAATGCACCCTCCCCACAAATCTAAGGACTAACTTGCCTCCCTCCACCCCAGACCTGGCTGTAGAGCTCCTGGAATAGGAGAAAAGCACATCCTCGTTCCCCAATTGCTTGTGGAGACCATGGCAGAAGGACAAGTTTAGGCCAAAGGAAGGAAAGTGAGCCAAACATACGCCCTCTCTGCAGTTCAGATCCCCAGACTCAAGGTTTAGAGCCCTCGAAGGCTGACACAGAGGAAAGAGAGGGAGAAGGAAGCCTGGGGCTGCCCTCGGGGCACCCAGTCATTGGAAAGTCTCAGTGCCTCCTCCCACTGCCGAAGGTGTCTCACATGTGCCAAAATGCCATGTTCGTTCTTAGAGCTGTGCACAAATCCTATGGCCCTCCCCTCTACCTTCCTTTCACCTGTCCTTAAAATTTTCCCTTCACACTGAAACTCTGGAATCAAATGGACTTGAAATCCAGACCCTCCACCCAGGCATTCAGAAGTGGCCTTAAGAAGTTATTTCATCCCTGAGCCTCAGTTTCTTCATCCACAAAATGCAGGCAGTGATAAAATCCTCGTAGAGTTGTTGTGAGGCTTCATCGAGCCTATAAGGTACTTGCTGCAGTGCCTGACTGATGAAATGCAGATATTGTCATAAAATCTGTACCAGGACCTTTAACCTCCTGGTTTCACTTCCAGCAATGCCTGACTCTACAACAATCCATAAGCCATTAGCTGGGGCAATATTAGACCTATAAGGATTCTTCCCAACAAGACACATCCATCACTCAGAGTTACAAATGTGGAGTTCATCTGGGGACTGGGATAACAGAGCATCGTCCCTTTGAAGAGCTCCAGCCCTATGTTTAGATCTGCACTAGGGACCCCAGGGGCGATCGGTACCCATCCATTCACCTGCCTCTCCAGGGTCTGCGGGCATCCATCTCAAGCCAGACAGGCCTCTCGCTCATCTCTGATCTATCAGTCATCTCTCTACACCCATCTTCTCTGTATCCATCCACTTATCCAGCCAGCCAGCCATCCAGCCAGTGATTCACTCACAGTAATCCACTCTCTAGGGCCTGAGGCCCAGATCTCTCAGGCAAAGAATTCAGCACCAGAGGGTTTCCCCACCTCAAAATGGTGTTTGGGGAGTGTCAGGCAGGGCCGACTGGGGTGGGACACACGCTTCCTCCCCTCCTCTCCCAGGATAGGTAGAGGTCATGAGCAGAGCCACAATGTCACAGCCAGGGCAACATCACTGAAAGCTGCTGCCCAGCTCAGGGGGTAGCCTGGGGTCACTGCATGCACCCTTTAACTGAGTTATAAGGTGACCACTTGCAGGTGAATTGTATCCTTCAGTGACCACTGCCTGTCTGCATGGTTCTGAGCTGCTTCTCAGTGGCACATTGCCCCAGGGGTCTGCAGATGACGCATCTGTATAGGCTTGCCTCTTCCCGCCAGCCTGAGATGGGCAGCATCTTCCATTCACCTGGCCAGGGCCAGGCCCTGGAACAAGCACTCAGGACAGGGGAAGGTGGGGTGGGAGTGGGGGAGTGAGTAAGACAGGCTCCCTGCCCTTGAGAAGTGTACTGATTAATTGTGGGCAGCAGGGAAAAGGAAGCTCGCCATCTCTGAGGTCTTGTAAGCTGTGTGTAAGCTTGTGTGTAACATTGCCCCCTTCTTGGGGCCTCACTCAGCACTGTTCTCAGGTGATAGCTGGTTCCCAATCACTTTTCCATTACAGAAATCGATAATTTGAATTACTCCAAAATAACTAGTACCTTCATGCCCCTGCAAAGCTAATTTTTTTGGGAATGCATTTGCCCACGAGTTTCTCTCTGGTCTGGAATCTGTCTTCTGTCTTTATGAGTCAATCCAGGTAGAACAGTCTCTCTTCTCCCACGTCTCATTCTTGTGGCAGAGTGAGAGTGGGATTTGGAGTCAGAGACTTAAGTTCAAGTCTTTGCTCTGATACTTACTAGCCCTTGTCAAGCTACCTAACCACCCAGAATGTCAGTTTCCTCATCTGTAAAATAAGATTGCAACACCCCAGTGTTCGAGAATTAAATGGATTAATAATGTACATGAATGTTCCTGGCATTTATTAGGGAATCAGTGAACCCTTGGATAAATATCTGTTTATTCTATGCCAGAATCTGAAGCCTGCTATAAATCTGTATCATGAGGCCATCATATAACGAGGTCCTAGTATCACTTCTGCAATAACAATAATATCTTACATTGGAGAAACAGATGATTATTTATAAATATGCACATTCTCATAATGACAAAGCTGAGACTCAGGAAAGTTAAGTGAATTGCTGGGGGTGGGAAGGGGGGCAGCTGACACAGCCCTCTGACTCTCTTCACACTTTCCCACTTCCTCCATTGTCCCTGATTCAAAACCCAGCGCAGCTCCAGGATCCTCACGTGAAGTTCTGCTGTCCAGCAGACGCTGAAATGACAGGCCCTTTGAACATCCTCTTGGAGGAAGAGTTGTAAGCTTGGTGCAGGCTGCCCTCGGCACTGCCAGGAGAATAAATCCTCCTAGAAGTCGCCCGAGAAGGGTCATGCGGAAACCTCCAAAGGCTGGGCTCTGAAAGGAAGGAAAGAAACCGACATTACCAAGCATCCCTTTCATGCCAAGCACATTCATGGCCAGTTTCTCACTGACTCCTCAAAACCAATTGTTCTTAACCTTTTTAGGGGGTTGCATACCCCTTTGAGAATCTGCTGAAAGCTGTAGATGCTCTCCTCAGATAACGACTCATAATATGCACATGAATGCAGTCAGGTCGAGGTTAAGAACTCCTGGTGTGAACCTGGGCTGTTTTCAGATTTTCTTAGGCATCAGAGACCTTCCCTTTTAGAGGCCCCACCCACAGCAGAGCAGACATTACATTTTCACACACACACACACACACACACACACACACACACACACGTAACATCACACACACACACACGTAACATAGAGTTGCAGTTGTCTGTTAGGCATATGTGTTACAATTCCAGATATTTAACAAAACATTAATTTCAAGTCTGTCCTTTCTTTTCCTATTTTGTAGCCAACAGGCTTTTTTGGTGAATTTTATTGAAATATGTCACCACTACAGACAAATACATAGCTCCTAAGTATACAGCTCGGTGAATTCTCGTGAAGTGAGCACCTCTGTGTAACTGGCACTCTGGTCAAGAAACAGAACATCCTGAGCTCCCAGAAGCTCCCCAGGTCCCCATCCATTCGCTACCCCCAACCCAGGGTAATCTTGGTCCTGACTCCCAATCAAAGGCTAGTTTGGCCTGTCTTTCAGTTTCGTATAAGGGGAATCACATGGTGCATATTCATTTTTGTGTCTGGCTGCTTCTGTGGAACCATAAACTTCTTATTCAGGTCTCAGGCATTTTCAGAGGTGTATTAAAGGCTTATAAGCTGTAGGTACTGTCAAAATCATGGATTCTCAGCCTTAGCTTCACATTAGAATCACCAGGGAAACTCTTTAAAATCCTGATGCCCAAGCTGTCCCCCAAAACAATTAAATCAGAATCTCTGAGGATAGGATCAGGCATTGGTGATTTTTCATGCTCCCAGGTGACATCCATTGCCACCAAGGTTGAACACCTCACGTCTAAACAACTCTGTGAGATATTAGTCTCGCTATTTTACAACTGGGGAAACTGAGGCTCCAAGAGTCTTCGTCTGTTAATGTCATGAAGCCAGAGCTCAAATTCAGATCTGATGTGGAGTGGTGTTTGCCTTGCCTTATCCCTGGGTGAATAGTAAAGCCCAAACCAGGTGGTGATGCCTCCTGCCTGGGACCCCCTCATTGTGAGTCCTTCTAGAGGTGTGGAGAGGGATGTGGAGTTTCCCAGGCTCGACAGCCCAGGGGCTGGCCCTAGGGAGAAAGTCACCAGACTCCACCTTTGCCCCTCACCTCTGGAAGCCACAGAAAAGTCCCTGCGGGTGGCAGTGGCTGCCAGCTGGGGAGCCGTGGGGGAAGTGTCACAACAGCCATAGTTCTTTCTGCCTCCACCTCTGATTCCCCGAGTGCAGTGCATAATTCTGCCACTCAGTGGCACCTCGAGCTTCTGTAAATCCTGTGGTTTCACACACACTGGGCCTGTGGCCAAAGGAAGGCAGGCAGACACCAGGGTGCTGGCGCAGGGAGAGGAGCGTGTGCAGCAGGAGCTTCCTGAGGCATGCCTGGGTGGCTGGGGCCTCACTTGGGACCTGGGGGACAGTCTGGCTGAGGCTGGAGCTGCTCCTGGGTCTTGACGGGGCCTGTCCCTGGCTGGCAAGGTGGGTGCAGGGACATGGCTGCAGCCAGACCCCGGAGAGACAGGCCACTGCCTGTAACTAAGCCGGCAGAGAGAAACCACACCTCCCCAGGCTCACAATGAGTGGGGTCCCCCACTACCCTTCACCGGGCTGCCTCTGGGTCCCACATGCCTGCGAGCACAGCCCACGCACACTCCCATGATGCCCTGGAAGTGGAGGTGCCAGCCCGGCCTCAAAGCCCAGGCATAGCTCCAAGTCCTTCCCTGGGAATCTGCCTGATCCTAATCCCAGGACGGCTGAGGCCCTCAAGCTGCTAAGCGGCCTCCGAGGCTGGATCTGTCTTCTTCCTTGCAGTTTGGAGTCAGATTGCCTAGATTCAAAGCCAAGATCTGCAACTCCCCAGTTACTTAACTTCCATGAGCCTCAGTTTCCCCATATGTAAAATGGGAAATAAGAATCCATGCCATGGAGGGTTGCTGTGAGGATCGAATGACTAATTATGTATAGAGTCTTAGCCTAGTGCCTGGCACATAGGAAGTGCTAAATAAACGTCAGCTACTATTATTATGATGATTACCATTTGAAAATGGAAGGGTTGAATGCCTCTCAGTCAGATAAGCACCCGGATTTGGTTTTACCAGTTTAGTAAATCCTCACCCCCTCCCCAGGACCTCCTCTCTAGAAGAGCTGAGTTTGGGTTCAAATCTGGCCTCGAGGTAGAACAAACTTCCTATCCCAAAACAGAATGAACCTGCCCTCATATTAGAGAACGCCCTCATATTAGAGAACACCCTCACTTGTGGCAACCCACACATGGCCCAAGTTCCAGCAGAGGGAGTGAGTCCAGGCTGCACACAGTTCAGGCAAGAACCAAGCTGCCCTTAGCGGCGGTGAGAACAAACATGAGAACCACCCAGAGGGGACTGCCCAGCCCCCACCCAAGAGGCTGGAGCCGTTGTCCCCACAGTCTGATGAGCCCCTCTCTGGGAACAGGCCTGAGTGTGTGACCCCAGTCTCCCTGCAGCCTCAGGCAGCTTCCCACCTGGGTGCCATCCCTGTGGTAACAGAATGGGCACTGAGTCGGGATACCTGGGTTCCAAGCTTGGGCCTTGTTATCATCAACCAGCTGTGTGGCCTGGGGCAAGTCACCCACCCTCTCTGGACCTCTGTGACAGGATTCAAGTGATCTTTAAATCCCCTCCCAGCTCTAACATATGGTTTTAGC
Source organism: Hylobates moloch (assembly GCF_009828535.3). Taxonomy (NCBI): domain Eukaryota; kingdom Metazoa; phylum Chordata; class Mammalia; order Primates; family Hylobatidae; genus Hylobates; species Hylobates moloch. The sequence goes on from NW_026652278.1 coordinate 35,800,412, forward strand.
AAAGTATCTGGCACATAGTAGGTGCTCAATAAATTATAAAATTCAAGACACAACTCTGCTAGATTCCAACATCCAGCTACTTTCTCCATACTTGATCTCGGCCAAAAGGCCAAGAAGTGATCATCCAGCTACTTTCTCATCTTCAGTACTGAGTGACCTGAGTGATCCAACTCCCAACAGTACCCAACCCAGGGGAAGAGTTCAAGAATTGAGGATTTATTGATATCATTAATTGATTACTTTTGGCCTGGCTTTCAGTCCAACCTGTTCCCCCACCCAAGGCTACAAGTGCCCCAAAGATTCCAGATTAGAGGTGCTGAGGTGTCTGCCTCCCCAGTAGACTACAAGCTCCAAGAAGACAGAGTTCATCCTGCTCCCCATGTCAGGTCCAGTTCAGGCAGCCGATTATCCCCTCATGTGGTCCTGGGGCATAGAACTGACCCTCCATCGTCATGGGGCAGAGAAAGCATCACAGAGCTTCACGCTGGGCAAGTTCTTTTATTGGAAAAAGAAAAAATAAAAGGCCATAGCACTGCCTGTGCCCAGCCCTCCCATGGGGGATGCACAGGTCAGACACAATGCCCAGCCCCACAGGGGCCCAGGGAGGGCATAGGCCGTGGCCAGGGGCTGCAGTGGAGCCCACTGAACTGCAGCTTTCCAGGGGGGTCCTTGGACCAGGACTCACTTGGGCCCAGGACTTCCTGAGGCTGCAAGGACTAGGCTGACTCTCTGCTCTCTGGGTAGACCCTTGTTTCCCACATGCTGCTCCCATGTCTGGTAGAAAAGCAGGCCTCTCTTTGATTCCAGAGAGCTACCTCCAGTGGCTGGTCTTGCACATCCACTTCTAACACCTCCCGCCAACTGAGATAGGCAGCCCCTTTCATTTCATCTTCAGGACACCAGCCCCAGGGGCTGCTCCCATCCCACCTGCCCCTCTGGGCCTCAGAAGCCGGGCATCATTGGCTAGACATCTCCTTTCCCTGCAAGGAGGGAGTTCGCCTTTCCCCTGCAGGCTGCTGGCACCTTTGAAGGTCCATGGAAACCTCACCTACAAAGCCTTAAAGAGCCCCAGCCCCTGGGCAGGCTGAACACACAGTGTCTGTAGCCCCGTTGTCATGGGGAGCTGACAGGGGGCACCAAAGGCCACCAAAGTTTGGCTCTTCTTTGCTAGAACCCCGGCTTCTCTTCCACTAGAACATATGCAGTAGAGTACGTTCCCTGGTAGCCCTACAGGAGGGGCAAGGGGCTTTTGGACATTTACTTACAGGGGGCCAGGCTGGACCCACACAGGGAAGAAGTCACAGACCCTCAGGTAGCGAAGACAGCAGGATGCAGAGAAGCAGTCGTTGGCCTAGCAGCCAAGGGGAACACACAAACACGCTCACACACACATGCACTCACCTGCATACGTACACACTCACACACATGAACACTCATACACACATGCTTGTGCACACGTGCTCATGCACATGCATGCACTCACACTCATAGAAATGCACATTTGTGCACACATGTGTGCACATGTACTCATACACACACAGGTGTGCTTACAAATGCATCCACATTCATACACGTGTGCACTGGTGCACACACATGGGCTCACACACAGGCATGCTAACGCACGCAGACTCACACATTTATGCACACTGCACTTACACACATGTGCACTCACACATATATTCACATGTGCATACACACAGGTTCTAATCTCAGGAAACTGCCTCTAGTTCAGGAGATTCAGGCCCCGCATGGCTACATCTCTTCACGGAGTTTCTCCAGATCCCCATATTACCTCCCAGAGCCCCAGGCTGTGTGCCCCGCAACCAGCACCTGGCAGCCTGCAAAGTCTCAAAGTTGGATGCTTCTGGCAAGGCCGAGCGGGCCTCTAGCTCTGGCTGCAGGACAGGAAAGCCATAGGTCTAGAAGAGGTCAGGAGTGGGCTGAACAGCTCCCAACCACGGCACCCGTCTCCCCACACCTTGAATTTGGTGGAGGCAGGATCATAGACAGGCCAGGGCCCTGCAGGGGCATGAGAAGGAACAGATACTGGGAGACAGCCATGGGAGAGAGTCCTGGTGGATATGGGTTTGGGGGTGAGGGGTCATGCAGTGTGGGAGTCCTCTATGTGGCAGGCCTGGGCCCCCCTCGCAGGGTTGGGAGAGGGGCTGTGGAAGAGAGGGGCCGCCTAGGTTGTGTTCTCCCCACCCTGGCCTTCCTAGGAAGATCGGTCTCTGTGTGGCCCAGACCAGCCCCATCCGGAAGGGAAAGCCCCCAGGTCAGGAAATGGACTGATCCAGCCAGGGGTGAGGGACAGGGGGCATAGGTTGATGGCCCACAGGAAATATGAGGCCCGTCACCCTCCCTCCCACCCTGGGCAGCAGGGTGGGCCCAGAGAATGACTCAGAAGCGGGTGCTCTGGTAGCGCAGCCGCCGCAGGTCTGCGAGGCCCTCACTCCGGCCATACACCTCCCTACAGGGACTCTCGGCCAGTCACCGGGCCCCCGCCCCACCACCCCCACCGCTGCTGCTGCCACTGCCGCTGCTGCTGCCGCTGCTGGAGCTGCCACTGCTGCACCGGTCCTCATAGATGGAGATCTCAATCTGGGGTCGGCAGTTAAGGAGAGCTGCGAGCCCAGCTGCTGAGCAGGGGTCGGACATGAACCAGTGGATGGAGTCCAGCAGGGGAGTGGGAAAGTGGGCTCGTGCTGCTGCCTAGACAGTAGGGATGTAGAGGCCTGGGAGCTAGACCCTCCCCAAGCCCATCCATGCACATTACTTAGCTAACAATTAGGGAGACTTGTAAGGCCGGGCCCTGTGCTGGACACATAGCTGTGATCACAGCAGACAGGGTCACTGCCCTGATGGCACTTACATTCCAGTGTGTCTAATGACCATATCTTAGGACACAGATGTGCCCAGGGAGGTGGTGTTACTGCACAGGAAGTATGAGGACTTTAGTGTCCTGCGTTCAAATCCTGACTCAGGCACTCACAAAGCTGTGTGACCTTACACCAGTCACTTAACTTGTTAGCTATCCATTATCGCATCTGCAAAATGGGGATTAAGAATAGAATCTTGGGGTTAGTGTGGAGATTAGATTAAATGTATGTAAGACACTTAGCACAAAACCTGGCACATAGTAAAGGCTCAATAAAAACAAGTGCCTCTCACTGGGCTTTGTCAACACGTGATTCTGGGTGTTTGTGGTTTTTTGACTCTGTTTCTCCTCAGTTTTCCAGTAAACCTTATTTTTTAGCAATTCTACTCGTGTTGATGTTGCCTGGGGGGGAGGGACTTGTGCACACCCAGATCACACTATTCCAAGTGGAGGTGGAGTCAGCAGAACCACGCCCCACCCCCTGTCCAGCCTCTCACCAGGACTGAGACCTTGGGGGAGTCACATCATCCTAGACCTCATGTCTCTCATCTGCGAAAGGAGGACAATGGGACCTGCCACAGGAGATTCCATGAGGATTGCATGACACTGTGGACCTGTAAATGAATGTGGTGATTTGCATATTCCTGGAGGGGTCTTTGTAGTTAAGGGTGAGCCTGGGCGTGATTCCTAGCTCCCACATTCAACAGCTGCACGACTCTGAGAAGGCTGCTGGGAATAATCAGAGCAACCCACCTGGTAAGATTATTATGAGAAGTACATGAATTCATATTTTCAAAGCACTTCACATGATAGCTGGCATATTCTAAGCACTGATTACATGCAGCCCAACAAGTGCAAACCCTGAAACTCACAAAGCCTCCAATAACTTAGGGTGGTGGAAGAGGGCTGAGGACCACTGATGGAGGGATTCTTGGGAAAACCTGAGTGGAGGCCCCCAAGGTGACCTCGTTTCCTGGCAGCCTCACCAGCATCTCTACTGGTTGGCAGTCCTGTGCCCTCACACAGAATAGCCCAGAAGGATACAACCCTCATCCCACGCTCCACGGGGTCTGTGAGTAGGAGGCCTCGAGGTGCAAAGATCTTCTCATTCTGCTCCTGGATGTAGCGGGAAATCTTCTTGAGAACCTGCAAAAAGAGGAGCCAGACAAGGATGAACGTGCCGCAGGGCAGCCCTGAGGGAAGGGATGCACGGTGGGGCGGGAGGGGCCACCTTCTCGTAGTGGGTCTCCATGCAGAGGAAGATGAAGTAGGCCGTGGCGCAGGCCAGGCAGCCCTCGAGATAGGAGCTGCCCCCAATCTTCTCAGCCTCTGCATAAAAGCCGTTGAGGGTCTTCACAGTCTCTTCAAAGAGCTGCCGCTCGATCTGGAGAGGGGGACAGAGCCAGGCTGTGGTTAGCCTCCCTGGAGTGTGCACAGTCACAGGTGGGGCTGCGAGTGACAATGGTGGGGCCATGTAGATGGGGAAGATGACATTGGCACACAGGCAAGACCAAAGAGGCTGCAGGCAGAGCAGAAAGAGCACTGGCCTGGGAGTCAGGAGACTGGGGGGCCAATCCAGACTTGGCCATCAACTAACTGGCTGCGTTACCTTGAACTAACAGCTTAACCATCTAGGCTTCAGTTTCCTCATCTATAAAATGGGAAAAAGAATGGCTGCTTGTCCTTCCTTGGAAACAGGAAACTCCCATGATATCCTAGATGTTTTCTGCAGAAGATCAGAACAAGTATTCTAGTGACTTTGACACGTCCCATCTTGCTGGTTGTGAGAGAGCTCAGGACTAGATTCACAGGGGTTCTCCATGTTTGGATGGGGCTGCATGAGACTGCTTCAGTGAGACCTCAGGGGCATCTCTCCAGGAAGGGGCATTTCCTTCTAGCTCATAGGTCATCCGCAACACCACCGCCCTGTGTGTTTGGATATCTGAGAAGCTGTCCTGCCCGTTTCCATAATAGGAATAGCTAATATGTATTAAGCACTTCCTATGTGCCAGGAAATGCACTCTTTCATTTAACCCTCATAACAATTCTAAAAGAAAAGTACTATTGCCATCCCCATTTTACAGGTGAAGACTGCTCTGTGGTCCTAAGACCACGCGGACCACGAACTGCTCTGTGGTTCCAGCTGCCACCGTCTCTGGCCCCTTCACTGGCCTCCCTGCCCCTGCTCCTGCCCTAACTTCCTGTTAAAATCAGATTATGTCACAGCTGTGATCAAGAGCTCCCACAATCTTCCCATCTCTCTGCAAGTTAAATCCAAGAAGTCCTCACAATGCCCGCTAGGCCCTCCATGGCCCAACCCTGCTACCCCTGGGCCCGTCTCCTCCTCTCCTCCTCACTCAGTACCCCTGCTTCTTGAAATTTCCTCAGGCCCTTTGTGTCTGTCTCCTTAGCTGCCACACTTTCCCCTGCAGGCTGCCATGACACCCTTAATACCCTTGGGTCTCACCTTATTCAACAGCCTCCCCCCCATGCCCATGATCATTCACCTCTCCCCAGCACACCCAACCCCCCTGACATCCTCCCATTATTCTTCTAGTATTTGTTACCTCCTGAGCGAGGTATATTTACAGTTGACCCTGGAACAACATGGACTGAACTGTGTGGGTCCATGTATATGTGAATTTTCTTCTGCCTCTGCCACCCCTGGGATAGCAAGATCAACCTGTCCTCTTCCTCCTCTTCCTCAGCCTACCCAACATGAAGATGACAAGGATGAAGACCTTTATGATGATCCACTTCCACTTAATGCATAGTAAATATATTTTCTTCTCCTTATGATTTTCTTAACATTTTCTTTTCTTTAGCTTACTTTATTATAAGAATACAGTATATAATATACATAACATGCAAAATGTGTGTTAATAAACTGTTTGTATTATCAGAAGACTCCCAGTCAACAGTAGGCTACTAGTAGTTAAGTTTTTAGAAAGTCAAAAGTTATATCCAGATTTTCGACTGTGCAGAGGATAGGCACCCCTAACCCTGTGTTGTGCAAGCGTCAACTATATTTGCTTGCTTTTTCATTTTCTACACCATCTAATAGAAAATAAATGCCATGAGTTTACTCCTATATCTTTAGAGACTAATACATACTCAATAAATACTTAGTGACTGCTAAGTGAACTTGTCCAAGGTTACAGCTCTGACCCCAGTCTGTGCTCTTCACTGTGTAACACCAGACAGCCAGGAAGGTCACATTCCAAACTCAGCAGGTGTCAAAGTGTCAAAATAGTAGCCCTATTTTTCACATTCTTTATAGTACCTTCTTCCCCACTCATGCAGCAGGACCAGAACTGCTCATCACACAGTTTAGGGACCTCCCTGCCTCTCCAGGACAAAACCTCTGTCTATGAATAGTTAGAAGCTTAGGAGTTCCCCCTACACAGACCTGGGGAGAACTCATAGAGAAAATCCTATGAAAATCCTGCCCATCTAGTCCATGTCTCAAGCCCTGCTGCTCCACCCTGGGGGTCACCCCGCCCTGAAGGACAAGCATGCTAAGATGAGAAAGAGACCCACATTCTCTCCGAAAGCTGGCTCCGGGTCGTATCAGTACAGACCATCCCTGCCCCCACTTCCCAAACCCATTCAGATCTGCCTGGGCTGCTGAATGAAAGCTCAGGATCTGCCTTCCGGCTTCCCCAGTCCCAGGCCCACTCTAAGGCAGCCTAGGATGAAAGCTGCAGACACCCCTGGACCAGAAGCAAAACTCAGCAGCTGATGCCTCACAGCAGCCTGAGGTCCTTGAGTCACCCAACTAGCTGAGTCTAGAGGCAGAGGCTGTAGGCAGATCCCTTGGCTGACTGCCTTTTATGCCACCCAGCAGACTGTGGGATGGTGCATCTGGCTCTCCCCTTTGCCCGAGGCAAGAAGAAGGGAAAAGCAGCCTGCAGCTCTTCCTTGAAGTCTCCAAGCTTTCCCTGCAAGACTGTGATCATGAAGGCATCTAGTTTGATCTGTACCCACAAAAGATGCAATTGTGTCAGCAAGAAAATAAGAGTCCTGTGAAAAAGCAGAGAGGCAGGGCACTTAAGCCCATCTGGTACTTACTAACTCCCGTAAGTCACTTCTTTCTGGCCCTCGGTTTCCTCTGCTAAATGGGAGGGATGGACTAGTGTGGAGCTTCTCAAAATTTCATGCATATCTGAATAACCCAAGGAATAGATTAAAACCCAGATTTGGATTCAGCAGATCCAGAGAGGGACCCCAGATTCTGCATTTCTATGAAGCTCCCAGGTTATGTCGATATTGTTGATCCACAGGCCACAGTTTGAGCAACAAGGAATTAAGGTTCTCAGCTCCAGCTGCACACTGAAATTATCTGAGCAGACTTTAAACCCTATGATGCCCAAGTCTCCCCCACCAGGAGATTCTGAGTCAATGGTCTGGGAAGGGGGAGGATAGGTCAGAGCAGCAAAGATCACCACTGCCCTGCCCTACCCAAGCTGATGCCCTGCAAGGTTGCTTTTTCAAAGCTCCCAGGTGCCTCTAAGGTGCAGCCGAGGATGAGAAGCAGCACTGTTTCTGAAGAAGACCAGCTGAACAAGACTAGCAATTCTCCAAGTGTAATCTATGAACCACTTGATTCTGATTCACCTGGGAATTCCTCATTAAAAATTAAGGCTTAAGACCTAGTATTTGGGCTGGGCATGGTGGCTCACACCTGTAATCCCAGCACTTTGGGAGGCCGAGGAGGGCGGATCACTTGAGCCCAGGAGTTTGAGACCAGCCTGGGCAACATGGCAAAACCCCATCTCTACTAAAATTACAATAAATTAGCCAGGTGTAGTGGCACGAACCTGTAACCCCAGCTACCTGGGAGGCTGAGGCAGGAAGATCACCTTAGCTGGGAGACAGAGGCTGCAGGGAGCTGTGATCACACCACTGCACTCCATCCTGGATTTCCATCAAGGGGAAAAAAAAAAAAAAGACCTAGTATTTGATAGCACAGCAGGGTGACTACAGTCAATAATACTTTAATTGTACATTTTAAAATAACTAAAAGAGTATAACTGGATTGTTTGTAACACAAAAGATAAATGTCTGAAGTAATGGATGCCCCATTTACCCTGTTGTGATTATTACACATGGCATGCCTGTATCAAAATATCTCATGTACCCCTGCTAGGTACCCACAAAATTATAAATAAATAAATACTAAAGTTTAAACAATCACGATTAAAATTCATTTTAAAATTAAGATTTAAAGCTATGCTGATTCCAGAGCCCCACTCCTAGCGAGTCTAATGTAGTTGGTTTGGGCTGCAGTCTGAGCATCGGGATTTTTTAAGCTCCCCAGGAACCTCTAATGTACAGCCAAGGTTGAGAATAGCTGCTAATAAATGGAGTCTCCTGAGCCACAATCCAACAACTGAATCAGCACCGCTGGACAACACCTGTATCATCCAGTAGGACTCAGGAATTTCCATTTGTTTAACAAGCTCTCTATATCATTTTTAGGCAACTGAAACTTGACAGCTGCTGGACCAGAAAATCCCTGAGATCCCTTCAGCTCTAACTTTCTATGAGGAGACAGTAAGACAATATTAAGAATCATCCTTTTGATTTTTTAAAATTCATCCTTTTGAAGTGGCCAAACAGGTTATGTGTCCTTTGATATTAGGTGTCATAGGATCCTGGATAAAATACATTCCAATAAGAACCTCAGTTCCATCACAGCCCTGGGTTCCAAGTGCAGAAAAAGGCATCCTTACCCGGCTGTCCAGCTCTGGGGGGAATTTGGTCTGGAACTGACAGATGGTCCCATCGCTGTAGTCTCTCTGGATAAAGACCTTGGTGGCCAGTGAGGCACTTCGCCGGAGCTCCTGCAGATTGTGGACCTGAGGAGACGTGCAGGCGGCATGTGCTGAGAGTGACCATCCATCTCGGCATATCCCAAATGCAGGGGTTTCCCAGAATGCGGGTCTTCCAGCACTAACACCAGGAAAGTTCCCAGCATGCAGAGACAAGCTGGGCACACTACAGGTGCTCCAGGAGGCCAAGGGAGGCAGGGCTGTGGAGTCTACCCGAGAAGCTGCCTTGAGCTATCCCAGAAAGATCTTTTAAAAGCCTAAAGCAAGGCTGGGTGCAGTGGCTCGTGCCTGTAATCCCAGCACTTTGGGAGGCTGAGATGGGAGGATTGCTGGAGTCCAGGAGTTAGAGGCTGCAGTAAGCTGTGATTGTACCACTGCACTCCAGACTGGGTGACAGAGCAAGACCCCGACTCTAAAAAAATTTTTAACAAGCCTAAAGCAGGGTCAAAGTTGAGTCTCTCTCTCTCTCTCTCACACACACACACAAACACACACACACACACACACACACACACACACACAGAAGAACATTTCATACTTTCATTCATTCACCAAGTACCAAGCATTCACTTGTGAGACCCTGTGCCTGGGGAACCCAGCACTGAACAAGACCAGTGCTCCAGTCCTCCCAAGTGGAGCTCACAACAGAGTTGGGGGCAGGGAGCATGTGGGACAGAGGAATACCTGATGTACCCCTGAACTCAGAGACTGGGGTCCAGGCCAAGTTTTATGGCCCCGGCCAGAGAGCACCCCAGATGCTTTTCACATCCAGCACTTCTCACCACAGGAAACAAAGGGCCCATGAATGTCCAAACTTCCCCAGAGAATAGTGTAGATGAAATGGACAGAGGCCAGAAATGGAAGAAATAGCCTTCCCTGACAGGAAGGAGAGGGGAGATATCTGTCCCTTGTGCACATCTGTGGACTTCACATTGGCACAGACTCTAGTGTTTGAGGGGAATGGGCTCAATTCCACAGAACAAGCCCACTTTTTCCACCTCTCCAGCCTCAGTCATCCACATTCAACACAAGCATCCCACTGGTTGAAATGTGCCCAACACTGAGACCACGTGGAGACCAAGCCCCAAAGGCAGAGTGAACAACAGCCAGTTCATCCCATGTAATTAAGCTGGATCCATTCAGTCACTCGGCTCTCATTTATTGAGTCTCTCCTAGTGCCAAGCTCTGGGGGTGCTGAGCAAAAGAGTCTGTGAGCTCCAGGCAGGAAGACAAGTAAATATATAATGAATTAGACAGTGACAAATGCCACAGAGAAGTAACATCTTACCCAGAAATGCTCACTCAGAAAAGGCCTCCTGAAGCCTGTGTTGAGTCATAAAGGAAGGCCAGGGGTTACCAGTAGTAGGGGGCAGGCAGGGAGCGTGGAGAGGGAGGAAAAGGCAACCCAGGCAAAAAGAGAAGCTTGCGCAAAGTGACAAAGATAGAGCACATGGTCTACTAGAGGCAGATTTCAGCAAGACCAGAGGTGGTTTGCAGATTAGATAAGAAACAGTGGGAGATGAGACTGTAGAGGAGGCAAGGGTCAGATCACAAGGAGCAGGAAAGATTCCTGCTGAAGGGGAGGATTTAAGATGAAAGATACTTAAACTTGCTTAAACACTGGGGAGAGACTGTGTTAAAGATCAGTTGGTTATAGGTATGTTGCTTTATTTCTGGGTTCTGTGTTCTGTTCCATTGGTCTATGAGTCTATTTCTGTACCAGTAACCCATACAAAACCTGTTGTGTTGGTTATTATAGCCTCGTAGTATAATTTAATGTCAGGCAATGTGATGCCTCTGGCTTTGTTCTTTGCATAGGATTGCTTTGGCTATTCAGGTTCTCTTTTGGTTCCATATAAACTTTAGCATTTCTTTTTCTTTTTTTTAGCATTGTTTTTTCTAATTCTGTGAAAAATTATGTTGCTAATTTGATAGGGATTGTGTTAAATCTGTAGATTGCTTCGGGCCACATGGTCATTTTAATGATGTTGATTCTTCCAATCCGTTAGCATGGGATGTCTTTCCATTTGTTTGTGTTATCTACGATTTCTTTCATCAGTGTTTTGTAGTTCTCCTCATAGAGATCTTTCATTTCCTTGGTTAAATGCGTGTGTGCATGTGCGTGTGTGTGTGTGTGTGTGTGTGTGTGTGTCTGGCTATTGTAAATGGGATAGGGAAAGGACTCCCTATTCAATGAATGGTGCTGGGAAAACTGGCTGACCATATGCAGAAGAATAAACTGGACCCCTATTTCTCACCATATACAAAAATTAATTCAACATAGACTAAAGACTGAAATTTAAGACCTGAAACTGTAAAAATTCTAGAAGAAAACCTAGGAAAAACTCTTCTGGATATTGGCCTAGGCAAATAATTTATGATGAAGTCCCCAAAAGCAAATGGAACAAAAACAAAAATAGACAAATGGGACTTAATTAAACTAAAAAGTTTCTGCACAGCAAAAGAAATAACCAACAAAGTACACAGACAGCCTACAGAAAGGGAGAAAATATTTGCAAATTATGCCTTTCACAAAAGACTAATATCCAGAATCTATGAGGAACTCAAACAATTCAACAAGAAAAAAAAAACCCCATTAAAATCTGGGCAAAGGACATGAACAGACATTTCTGAAAAGAAGAAATACATGCTGCCAATAAACGCATGAAAAATGATCAACATCAATAAGCATCAGAGAAATGCAAATTAGAACCACAGTGAGATATCATGCTACACCAATCAGAATGGCTATCATTAAAAAAACAACAGATGCTGGCATAGATGCAGAGAACAGGGAACACTTATACTCTGTGGGTGGAAATGTAGATTAGTTCAACCTCTATGGAAAACAGTATGAAGATCGCTTAAATAACTAAAAAGAGAACTACCATTCAACCCAGCAATACCCAGGATTCCCCAGGGTATCCTCCCAAAGGAAAATAAATCATTATGTTAAAAAGACACCTGTACTCATATGTTCATCACAGCACTATTCACAATAGCAAAGTCATAGAACCAACTTCAGAGTGACGACCATCAACACTTGACTGGATAAAGAAAATGTGGTATATATACACATGGAATACTACACAGTCATACAAAATAATAAAGTCATATCTTTTGCAGCAGCATGAGTGGAGCTGGAGGCCATTATCCTTAGTGAACTAACTTAGAAACAGAAAATCAAATACCACAAAACACACTTTCTCACTTATAAGTCTAAGCCAAACAATGGGTACACATGGATATGAAGATGAAAATAATAGACACTGGGGATTCCGAAAGAGGAGAGGGGGTGAGGGTTAAAAAATTACCCATCAGGTACAATGTTCACTACTTGGGTGATGGGTACACTAGAAGCCCAATCACCACCAATATGCAATATACCCATGTAACAAACATGCACATGTACTCCCTGAATCTAAAATAAAATAAAATTTTAAAACAAACAAAAATCTTGGGAAATAATAAATAACTAGGAAAGGTTATCAATAAAGTAGAAGGAGCAGATAATTGGTATATCAAGGTCCTGAAAAGGTGGGGATCCAAAAACACTATATGTGACTTTCCTAAATCCAGGTGGACCTTGCTGTATGTACAAAATGTGATCTCAAAGTATTGTGACTGGATTAAATAATGTATAAGTCCTCCTCTAGGCTTATATGAATTGATTCCTCTAATCAAGGTTTTCATTGAGGAAATCCCCTTGATATCTACTAGGAACCTATGATAACTTGGAGAAATAAGGAATGCTTTGGTAATATAAATAAGTTAATTGTTAATGTGTCTGCTCTGGTTAAAGTTTTATAATGTTGTATTTTCAAGAGTAAAGAACAGGGCTATGGCCTTCCTCTGCCCCTCTAAAACCAACTTACAAAAGTCAGTCAATGTCAATCTTGAGGATGGACTCCCCTACCCCTAGAAGGCTCATTCTAGCAGTTTTGTGGGAAGTGGACAAGACTGGGGTGAGGGGCCATCTGGAGGGATGATTCTCTTTCTAATAGTCCATGGGAAAAACTAAAGAGGTGGTGAGAAAAGCAGTGGTGAGAATGGAAAGAAAGGGAAGAAACCATTCTGATATGGACTCAGCTTCCTCTCCTCTGACCCATACAAAACCTGCTGTTCTGGTTACTATAGCCTTGTAGTATAATTTGACGTCAGGCAATGTGATGCCTCTGGCTTTGTTCTTTGCATAGGATTGCTTTGGCTATTCAGGTTCTCTTTTGGTTCCATGTGAACTTTAGCATTGTTTTTTCTTTTTTTAGTATTGTTTTTTCTAATACTGTGAAAAATGATGTTGCTAATTTGATAGGGATTGTGTTAAATCTGTGCCTGAATGCACACAGGTGTACACACATATATGTGTGCTGTCCCGAAGGCGTGTGTCTCTAGCGACTGGCTAGCTACTGACCCAAGCCATTTCTTCTTCCTCCTAGGCATACAGCTATATTAATTCCCAGCCTCCCTTGCAGTTAGGTGTGTCCCTATGACTGAGTAGAATGTGAGAAGAAGTAACGAATGCCATGTGTAGGCTTGACTCGTAAAGATGTACCATTCCTCCCTGTTCTTTCCCCTTTCATGGAGGCTGGTGGAGCTCTGTGTTGAAGATAGTGACGCCACAAATTGGGTGTCCCTGAATCACTGCCTGGAAGATTGATACCTGTTGATCAGGAACACTTACCTGGAACTTCACTGAGCAGGATACAAACTTCTATTGTATTAAGCTATTAATACATTAAGATTTGGGAGTGCTACCTTACAAAATAAATTCCCATTTCCTCTTGGCTTTGATCCACGGGTTCTCAAGTAGCCAGAGTGGGATAGGTCAATACCCTTTTCGGCACCAACAATATCCTGAGCCTTAGACTACTATCCAGGCTCTGGGTGACCAGAGATCTGCTTCTCTCCCTGGAGAGTGTTTGTGGAGGAGCAACTCTTGAGGAGCTGCTAAAGGATGATATCAGACACATTTTACATGGCAGAGCCTTAGTCTCCCAGGCCTACATAGAGTACATATATTACAGACTCATCTGAAGTTGGTGAAGAGCAGGATTTAAGGCAAGGCAGGGTCTCCTGGTTTTCTCCATTCATGGTGGCTTGAGTGTGAAGTGCCAGGAAGCCCTGGTGGAAACATGGCCCACTGACCTGGGAGCAGGAGACCTGACCCTGGGCCACATGGCCCTGGGAAAGTCTTCCCTTCTCTGGACCTCCATTTCTTCAACTGGAAACTAAGAAACTGGAGCTACATCATTGCTCAAGCCCCTTTCAGCTCTGACATTCTAGAGGCTTTATCACGGATTATGAATGCAAATGTTTACAGGGGCTGAGCAATAAGTGGGCCAGGTGGGGCCTGGGGCTAATTAGAAAACTGGTGCCCCATCTCAAGAAGGCAGATGACTATTGCCACGTGGGAATGTATACCCAGGTTGCCAGCACTTCTGGTGTCTCAAAAGAAGCCAGAAATCTAGATCTTTTTAACATCAAATATCCTGATTTTTGAATATTTCCAATACATTTTTAAAATGTATAAGCACTCAACAGACTAAGTAAGGCACACCCATGGACCAGACTCTTTTCTGGAGCTGCTAGTTTAAGACCTCTAAATAAAGAATCCCATGGCTGGGGCCCCTTGGGCAAGAGCTAAGCCAGGCTCCAGGCCACTGGCCAGCTACTAAGCTTTCAGCAAGCTGGTGGGGTTTTCGGCAGAGATCCACGATGCTCTGAAATCCTACCAGAGGATATCAAAATATGTGCACACCTCTCTCTGAAGCTGCAGTTTCTGTGTTTCCCCTGGGCATCTCCCAGGGGGTTCTTAACTGACCCAGAGACCTGAGCCTCTCTCCATTTCTCACCTTCCTCAACCCTGCCCCTCTCTCCCATTGCCACCCCTGGCTCACTGGCAGCAGAGTGAAGACAGGGCCGAGAAGCATTTCACAAGGAAGAAAATCAGTGGTGAGACCCATGGGACCAATTTTCAAACTGCAGTGTGAGAAGAAGGGGGAGGCTGCCTGGAGAGTGGGTACCACAGGTCACACATTTGGCTCCTGTTCACCTGACAGTCAACTAGCTGGGGTGCAGAGGAACAAGCTCTAGAGTGCAAATGAGCTCCTGGTCCAGTCTGCCCAAGTCCAACAGGAGTGCCCCCTGGCCCCATCTTCATCCTCATTAAAAACCATCTCATTCCATAGGATGCATGTGAGGCATTGAGAATCAGGAGGTTCCGCTGATGCCAGCACTCTGCTTCCTGGCTGGGGTGTGAAGGAGGAGTGAGGATCGTGAGTCACGGACAGCCAGGTCAGGCCCAAGGATAAAACACCAGCCACAAGGCCTCCCTTCTTCTCAGCCTGTACCAGTGCTTGAGCCTGACCCAATGTCTACTGGTCACTAATTCCATGTGCCTCAAAGATCAAACCTCCAAACACTCTGCTTGAATAACGCTACTTGGATGCATTTAAAAATCTCTCAGAGGCCAAACCCCACCACTTGGAGAAGCCCCTCCCAGCCAGGCACTTCCCAGTTGTCCTTGGCCATCTGGACTATTTCCCAGGGCAGACCTTGCTCCCAGTGACACACATTCGCAGAGGTTTGCTGCTCAGAAAATGGGCTTATTGCAGCTTTCCAAATGAGGTCAGTGTATCGCTCAGGAGGCTCCATCCCTCCTCTGAGTTCCTTACAGACACCTCTCCCCTAATGCTAACTCCTAAACAGAAATTAGGGAACAGAAAAGACCGTTTCCACCCATGAATCTCTTCCCTCTCCCTCACCCCTCCCTCTCTGTCCCTCTCCCCACCCCTCCCTCTCTGTCCCTCTCCCCACCCCCTTCCTCTCCCTCTCTCCTTCTCTCAATACAGCTTCTCCTAGAGCTGAGGAGTTTCTATTGAGAATCCTAAGAGAATAATCATGGGAACTTAAAGCAATGTTTTCCCTCTCCCAACAAGTTTATCCTGGTAATCTCAACTCAATTCTAATAGTAAAAACAGCCTCGGGAGAATGACTCACCCCACAGCCCAGAATACGTGCATGTCCTGTGCCCTGGCAGAGCTAAGGCTTCCTGCCTCAGTTCTGCCATGAGAGTCCACCCAAGGCCAAATTGTGAAGTGAGGAATGTTTGTCCTCAGCTCCCCATCACTCCTGGACTTTCTTCTGTCCCCCTGCCCTCAAACCAACACAGCCAGGCCAAGCAGGGGGCCTGAGTCCCCACATTCCAGCCCTTCATGACTTCCTTTGCATCCCTCTCTCCACCAAAGCTTCACATCAAGACCTGGAGGGCCCTCCTCTCTATCAGGTGACACAATAGGCTAATTGGATGCAGGAAAAAAAGCACTGGCCAAAGAGGCAGAAGACTCAAGTTCTTATCCCATCCCTGCCACCTTTTAGCCATATTTTCCTGAATAAGTCTCAGCACTTCAGTTCCATCATCTGTAAAATGGGATAATTATGCCTTCTTTGGCTCCTTCACAGGGACCAGGCAAGTTTCTGAACTTTAGTTGTCTCATCTGTTAATTGAGCATAATAACACCATCCTTACCCACTTCACAGGGCTGCTCTGAGGCTTGAAAGAGATCACTCATGCGATAGTGCTTTGTACATAGGAAAGCGCAATATTCTCAGAGGCGTTATGGGCAGAGGCCCCCCCAGGGGAGAGTCATGCATGCCTCACAGCAGCCTCCTGGAAACGCTGCCTCAACCTAGAGATAGGAGCCTGCTGGTTGGAATCTGTGGGCCATGGCAGACATCCTGGGACAGATGGGCCTGTTGGAATCTGTCAGATCACATCGCAGAGGCAGCTGCCTTCTCTGCCCACGCTGCTGGCCCAGCCATGCCCATGTAGCTGAAGTTCCCCTTTTCTGTCCAACACAGCAGCCTCTGCTGCAGTCTGGCAGCCCTATCTGGAAGGTAACCAACTCCTTGGTTTCTCCCTTTGTTCTTCCTTCTGTCCTCCATGTCTTTGGTGCTTTGTGAGTACTCTGCGTTGCTCTACTCTAGAAACCAAGCTCCCAGGGTCTGCCCAGGGCTTGCCCTCACACCGAGTCCTGAGGGGCAAGCTCTCCTCCTAGCTAACCTTGTGCCTTGTCAGAATGCCAAGCAATGCCAAGCAACAGCACCTTGTTCTGTGGTGGAAACTTGAGTGGAATAACAACAGCCACACTTGGTATTAATGTCACACTGCTCACCAGGATGCCCAGAAGCACTGCATTGAATCATTCACAGGCCTCTGCACTCCCCCAGTGTATGCTAGCTGGATTGGAAATGGGGAGACACCACAGAGGAAGTCAACATCAGAACTGGGGAGACCCTGATGTCCTGAGTTTCGCTCCAAAAATCCAAAGGCAAAAACTTTCAGCTCTGCTGCTGACATGCTGTGTGGAGTAGCAAATTAGTCCTTTCATTTTCCACACATCACCTTTATCATGTATAAAGTGGGAACAAAGAGCCCAATCTCCCTCCTGAAATGAGGGGGGAGAAGGGCAATCCCTAGGGGTAGAGGGTGGAATCCCTGACCTCAAGCATCATACCAAGATTCTGCCCTTAGCTAACAGGCCCCTTGGTTCAGCCTTCAAGTGCTTGAAGGTGACACACCTATCAGTGCACCTTGAAGAAGGCAGAACCTCCCATCACATGGAGGGGAAATTTGGACACCCTGGGACCAAAAAAAAAAAAAAAACTCGAATGGGGTAAAAAGCCAAGAAGGGTGATATGCAAAAGTGGGGACCAACCGTTTGGGTTCTCAGCCTGAGGATGTCTGTCCCCTCCCTCCCGCAAAGGAAATGCGGATGTAGAGGTAAGTCTGTCATCCCTTAGCCAAGCTTTTGGGTTCAGAAGCTGACTGCATAGCAACAGCGGACAGCCACCTTCCCTCCCCTCACACACGCGCACACACGCGTCTCCAACCCTCTAGGAAAGCGGTTTCAGGACTTGTGAAGTCCAAGGAAGGGGAAACCCCAGCCTGGGGCCCTGAAGCAACCCTGGCACTAATGCCAACAAGTGTCGCGGACAGCTTGGGGGCTCAGGTGGGGCGAGGGGAAGATTGACACGCAAGGGGGAGATGAGCCTTCACTAAGCCCCTACCTCCTCCCTCCAGACCTGACCCGGGGAATCACCCCATCCCACCCCCAACTCCCGCCTCCCCCTCCTGCCCAGCCCGCTCCTAGGGCATTTGGTCCCGCGGCAATCGGGCACTGCCTGCGGGTGGGGCGCTCGCCCCTACCTCGGTGGCCATGATCCGGGGGCGCTCGGAGGCTGTCGCGGGGCCGGGCGAGAGGGGCTGTCCGCGGTGCTGACCCCGGGAGCAGGTGGGCGGTGGCGGTGGCGGCGGCGGCGAGCTGGGGCCCGGGGCGCTGTCCGCAGTGCTGATGCGGGCGCCGCGGGCCCGGGCGCAGGTGGGCCGGGGGCGGGCGGGCGGCTGGGTCCAGGCAAGGGGCGCGGCGCTGTCCGCGCTGCTGAGGCAGCCGCCGGGCCCGGGAGGCGAGGCCGCACCCGAGGCTCCTCACGGCCCGGTCGCCCGCTGCCGCGGCTCCTGCAGGCAACGGCCGGGTTTAGCTTTGGCTGCGGCGGCGGCGGCGGGGATGGGGGCGGCCGGGGGAGGAGGGGCCAGGAGCCGCCGCTGGCCGGGAGGGGGAAGCCGCGGCCCCCAGACTCCGGCGCCGCCGGAGAGGAGCCCCGCCCGGGCCACAGGCTCGGCTACCGCCCCGCGCGAGGCCCCGCCTCCCCTTCCTGCCCTCCCCCTCGTGAGAGCCCCGGAGCTCTGCGCTCGCTGCCGTGGCCCCCGGGACAAGGAGAGTGAGGCAGGAATTTTTCCGGGGCAAGACGCTTCAGCCTGCGAAGGCTGACCGCTCCCGAGCCGCTCGCAGGCCCCCAGGTGAGGCCTCTCTACCTTTGCAGCCACCTCCAGTGCCCCGGCTCTACCCCTCCCCCGCCCCGCCCCCAGCTTCCTCTTTAGAATAATTTCTCTTCTTTCTCTCCCTTTTCCTCCCTGTGTGCTCCCCCCATATACACACAGCCAGGCTTGCACGGACGGCCCCTCTTTTCCCCTCTCCTTTGCACTTCCTGGAACCCCACTAGCTAGACAAAGATCCTGCCGACCGCAGAGAATCATTTCCTTTCTTTAAATACGTGCCCACATTTCGTTCACAGCCATAGCCTGGGGTCCCTTCTTTCAGGGAGCTCCAGAATTGAAGCCGGTCTCTCTTTGCTGCTCTTCCTGGACCTGGTCCCCACCCTTTACTCTTCCCTCTCTCCTGTGCAACCCGAGTTTACATACACGCACCACCACTACCACCACCACTCAAAAACCACAAGCAGATGGTGCCAAACCGGTATGCTCACTCTCCAAGGATGGTAGGTCTGGCTCTGGTGCCACCTTCACACTTTTGACATCATAAATTCCAACTAAATGATCTATTTGTTTAATAAAAATGAGACCAGGCGCAGTGGCTCACACCTGTAATCCCAACACTTTGGGAGGCTGAGGTGGGAGGATTGCTTGAGCCCAGGAGTTCAAGACCAGCCTGGGCAAGACCCTGTCTGCACAAAAAATGAAAATATTAGCCAGGCGTTGTGATGTGTGCCTATGGTTCCCAGCTACTCAGAAGGCTAGGGCAGGAGAATCACTTGAATCCGAGAGTTCAAGGCTGCAGCTAGCCATGATTGTGCCACTGTACTCCAGCCTGGGCAAAAGAGCAAGAGCCTGTCTCTTAAAAAATTAAAAATAAGGCCGGGTGCAGTGGCTCATGCCTGTAATCCCAGCACTTTGGGAGGCCGAGGCGGGTGGATCACCTGAGGTCAGGAGTTCAAGACCAGCCTGGCCAACATAGTGAAACCCCATCTCTACCAAAAATACAAAAAAAAATTAGCCAGGCATGGTGGCATCCGCCTATAGTCTCAGGTACTCAGGAGGCTGAAGCAGAAGAATTGCTTCAACCCCGGAGGCAAAGGTTACAGTGAGCTGAGATCACACCACTGCACTCCAGCCTGGGCGACAAGAGCGAAACTCTGTCTCAAAAAATTAAATAAATAAATAAATAAATAAATAAATATAAAAAAAGGAAACACCAACACAAGTGCCTTTTTACACACCCATAATACCCCTTGGTTTCTTTGAGGGGTGGTAGGGTGTGCTCCTCTGCAGCTCACTGCTGCCTGAGAGTCTGAAGCCCACACACAGGGAGAACCTGGCAGCCAGGAGACCTGGGTTCTGGCCCAGGCTTTTACAGCTGTATAACCTTGAGCAACTGTCTTGTTTTCTGAGCTTATGGTTCTCTTTCTGTAAAATATGGTGTTGGATTTCACTAGACTGTTTCTAGGACCTTTTGTTTTTTCTGCAACCTTTTATTTTGAAATTTTTAAACACACAGAAAAGTTGAAAGAATAGTACAATAAACTATGCCATCTACCTAGCTCCAACAATTGCTTTTTACCACATTTGCTTTATTGGTAGATATGAAAACAGAGATATATTTGCCTAGATTATTAGAAGGTGACAGACATCGCGGCCGGGAGCGGTGGCTCACGCCTGTAATCCCAGCACTTTGGAGGCCGAGGTGGGCAGATCATGAGGTCAGGAGATCGAGACCATCCTGGCTAATACGATGAAACCCCGTCTCCACTAAAGAATACAGAAAAATCAGCCGGGCGTGGTGGCAGGCACCTGTAGTCCCAGCTACTTCTGAGGCTGAGGCAGGAGAATGGCGTGAACCCAGGAGGCAGAGCTTGCAGTGAGCCGAGATTGCACCACTGCACTCCAGCCTGGGCGACAGAGCGAGACTCTGCCTCAAAAATAATAATAATAATAATAATAATAATAATAATAATAATAATAATAAAATAATAATAATAATAATAATAATAATAATAATAATAATAATAATAATAAGGTGACAGACATCATGAGGTTTTATCTGTAAGTACTTCAATTCACCATGCATCTCCCAAGAAGAAAAGCATTATCCCAACTAGGCACAATACCATTCTCATGCTTTATTTTATTTTATTTTATTTTATTTTATTTTATTTTATTGAGATAGAGTCTTGCTCTGTCATCCAGGCTGGAATGCAGTGGCGCCATCTCAGCTCATTGTAACCTCTGCCTCCTGGGTTCAAGTGATTTTCAGCCTCCCAAGTAGCTGGGACTACAGGTGCGCACCACCATACCCACCTAATTTTTGTATTTTTAGTAGAGACAGGGTTTCACCATGTTGGCCAGGCTGGTCTCAAACTCCTGAGCTCAGGTGATCCGCCCACCTCAGCTTCCCAAAATGCCAGGATTACAGGCGTGAGCCACCGCACCCAGCCAATTATCATGCTTTTAAAATTCCCATATCATCTAATATTCTAGAACAGTTTGTCACCCCTAAAACACATTAATAGCGATGACCCCTCAAAAATTCCCCCAGAACTTTTCATTTTTAATAGCTAACATTTAGTGAGCACTTACCATGTGCCAGCCCATATGCTACACACTTTACATGTATGATCTTATGTAATCCTCACAATTACTCTTTGAGTTGTGTTCTTGTGATCTTTTTATTATTCCCACTTTATAAATAAGGGAACTGAGTAAGTTGCCCAAAGTCATAGGGTTTGTAGGGAATGGAGACAGGATTCAGACACGGGCAGTCAATCTCCAGAGCCTGTGTGGTTGATCCTCCTAACTGTATTGCCTCCCTCCAGCATCTGGTAGACCATAGACTAGCAGAGCAATGACCACATCTCCAGCTGCCTATTTTGCAGATGAAAACACTGAGTCCCAGAGTGTAAGTGACATGCTAAAGAAGTTAAAGGCAGGTGTCTCATTCTACCTTATAGGTTGGCATAGGATTTGGCATAAAGGACCAAACAGAATATCTATGAATCCTGCAGTGGTCACTGGTAATAAATGAACACATAATCTAATGATCTCCACGTAAATTTCACCGTTCCTCCCACTTGATTTTTATCACATCAATTAGACAATCTTCTGGAAACCATTCTCTTCACCTGATGACTAGATATCTGGATGAGGCCATTCAACAAATCCATTCATTCAACATCTACTTGTTGAACACCTACTGTGTATCAGGTACTCTTCTAGGAACTTGGGATACAATCATGACTAAAAATGCAAAGCCTCTGTCCTTATTGAACTTATATAGTAATGAGGGTAACAATCCATGACATAAGCAAATATGTGTAAAATATGTCAAGTTGTGATCACTGCTAGGAAGAAAAATGTGATCACTGCTAGGAAGAAGATATGGTAAGGAGATAGTGATAGAGAGGGCTTATTTTAGAAAGAATAGTCAGGGAGTACTTTTTTTGATAAGGTGAAACTTGGGTAGAGCCCTGAAGGAAGAGAGAGAACTAGACATATAGATACCTGGAGGAAGAGTGACAAGGCAGAGAGGACAGAATCCAAGGGCCCTGATGCAGGACTGGGCTTGGTGTGTTCAAAGAATAGCAGGAGGCCGGGTGCAGTGGCTCACACCTGTATCCCAGCACTTTGGGAGTCCAAGGCAGGTGGATCACTTGAGGACAGGAGCTCAAGAACAGACTGGCCAACATGGCAAAAGCCCATCTCTACTAAAAATACAAAAATTAGCCAGGTGTGGTGGTGGCTGCCTGTAATCCCAACTACTCAGGAGGCTGAGGCTGGAAAATCACTTGAACCTGGTAGGCAGAGGTTGCAGTGAGCCGAGATTACACCACTGTGCTCCATCCTGGGCGACAGTGTGAGACTCTGTCCCCAAAAATAATAATAATAAAAGCAAAGAATAGCTGGGAGACCAGTGTAGCTAGACCTGAGGTGAGCAAGGGGAAGAGAGTTGGGAGTTGAGCTCAGAGAGGTAGCAGGAATCAGGTATTCTAGGGTCTTGTAGGCCCTGAAAAAGACTTCAGATTCTACTCATAAAGTGAGATGGCAAGCCTAAGAAGGTTTAGCGTAGGGGTGTGACATCATCTAATTGGAGTTTTTGAAAGATTCCACTGGATGTCAGAGGGGAGGCAAGGCTAGAAGCTGCAAAACCAGTTAGGAGATTGTTAGAGCAGCCTAGGCTTAGAAGATGTGGTAGTGGCTTAGAATTTGGTAGTAGCAGTAGAGGTGGGAAGAAGTGGCCAGATTCTAGATATAATTTGAAAGTAATGCTGAGAGGATCTTCTAATGGATTGGATGTGTGGTATAAAGAGGACAGGCTGGGCATGGTGGCTCATGCCTGTAATCCCAGCACTTCGGGAGGCCAAGGTGGGTGGATCACTTGAGATCAGGTGTTCAAGACCAGCCTGACCAACATAGCAAAACCCTGACTCTACTAAAAATACAAAAATTAGCCAGGCATGATAGCACACACCTGTAGACCCAGCTACTCAGGAGGCTGAGGGAGGAGAATCACTTGAACCCAGGAGGTGGAGGTTGCAGTGAGCCGAGATTGCGCCACTGCACTCCAGCCTGGACAGAGAAAGACTCTGTCTCAAAATAAATAAATAAATAAATAAATAAATAAATAAATAAATAAATAAATAAATAAGACATAGTCAAAGATGAGTCTAAGTCTTGAGATCTGAGCCATCAGAAGAAAGGAGTGGCCATCTACTGAGAGGGGAAGACTAGGGACTGAGTAGGCCTGAAGGGATGGAGAGCACAGCATTTTTGTTGTGTTTTGTTCACTTAGGTTTGAAGTTTGATGTGCATGTTATAAATAAATTATAAGGGAGGAGGAGGAGTTGGAGATATAACTTCAGGACCCTTCAGTATGTGGATAGCATTAAAACCATGGGACTAGAGACATTATCGAGGGAGTAGGCATAGCTAGAAAAGCTGTCCAAGAACTGATTCAGGACACTTGGTCACTGACAGGCTGGAAGACAAAAGACTGAGAAGAGGGGCCAGTGAAGTAGGAGGAGACTCAAGAGAGGGCAGTGTCCTGGAGCCAAGCAAAGAAGGCTGGAAAGAGAGCCTTGCCTGCCATGTTGAATGCTGCTCACAGGTGGAATAAGATGAGGACTGAGGAATGACCACTGGACTTGGCAGCAAGAAGGTTCGCCAGTGACCTTGACAAGAGCCATTTTAGTGGTGCAGGGATAAGATCCTGATTAAAGTGGGTTTGAGGGTTAGCATGGAGGAGAGAAAGGAGAGGTACTGAGAGTGTAGACAATTCTTTCTGCTGCAAAGGGAAGCAAAGACTAGCATGGGGGTCCGAGGGAGACATGGAAAGCAAGGGAGGTTCCTTTCAAGAGGGAAGACATTCGGGCATGTTTGTCTGCTGACAGGAATCGTCTATTAGAGAGGGAAACCTGATGGTTCAGAAAAGAGAGGGTTAATTGCAGGAGCAAGCCCTTAACAGGCCAGCAGAGAATGGAATGCAGGGCAAACAGAGAGGGGATGGCTTGGGAGAGGAGCACAGACAATTTCCCACAGAGGCGAAAGAAACACAGTAAACGGCCACAGATGGGAGCTGGTTAGGAGGTTTTGTCACATAAAGAAAAACCTGAGCTCCACTCCTGCTCCCCTTCAACTAGCCAACGGCTTTTCACACATCATTCAACCATTACCTCTAGAAAGCTTGGCCCATCATTCAACCAGTACCTATAGAAAGCTTGCTCCGTGCCAAGCATGGAGCTGGCACTTCCCCATGTAGCCCAGAGAGAGTTCTCCCCATTGACGTCACAGGACTAGAGTCTGTAGAGAGCTTTGAGATCACTCACGCAAGGACAAATGATCCCTTTTAATATCCAGCTCCTCTGATGGGAAAGAGGTTTTCACAGCCTCACCCTATTTCCCCTACATTGCCTCCAGGGTTGTAACAATCTCGACAGACCTCAAGTCTTGGAGGCCTCAATGTGGAAGCCACAGAGAGAAACCCACATTCAGAGTGGGGAGCGTTCCATGTTGCGCTGACTCAAGGCTGTGATGAGATGCTAGAGGATGGGATGTTCCCAAATGCAGTCATCTGGACTTTAACTCCTATATTTGAGGCAGAGAGCTCTTTGAGATTTAATCTGACTAATCATTGTTATCCAGCTGCCTTGGGACAACCCAGTCCTATGCAAGAGCCTAGCTCTTTGATGTTTTTTTAATCATAAATTGATGAGTTCACCCACAAAATAACATCAAAGAAGATCCACTAACATTCAGTGTTATCATCCTCCAATCTGCAGCTGCATTGGAAAGCCTCCCAATAAAGGACCACAGCCGGAAAAAGAAACCAACTGAAAGATTTGGAAATCATAATATCTGGAAAAAGATGAGAGAAAAACGAACTCTTGCAGATGGCAGAGAAGCCAGGGAAAGAGCTAGCAAACCTCAGGGAGATGAAGAAAAAGCAGGGGAGACAAGGAAATTCTCAGCACTTGGGTCTGGATGGAAAACAATTGCATGAATGCTTGAGGGGGAAATTGTGGTCTGGAAAGTCTTAAACAGTGTCATCTCACAGCACATGGCGGAGACTACTAGGAAGTGTGTGGTAGGAAACGGCGTCCCTGGAGTCAGATGACATAGGTTTCAACCTCTGGCTCTGCTATTTACTATGTAATCATTAGCAAGTCTCAATCTCTCTGAGCCTCAGATTTCTGATCTGTAAAATAGTGGCAATAATTCTCCCTCCCCAGATAGAATTCATCCAAATATTAGAGGCTTTCTCTAGATGTTACCTGACTCTTCCAAATCTTGTCTTTCAAGAGGAAAACAGGAAAAGATTTATGGTGATGCCTTGAGAGAGATCTTCCCACACTGACATTTCTTCCAGGCCCAGTGGGATTTCCTAAAGCATAGAAGAGATATTGGCAAACATGCTTCGTTTCATTCGGCAAGTAGTTATTAGGCACCCACTGTTTGCCTCAGAGAGATAACCATGGGATGTTTCCAACCCCGCAAGAACACCAAAATGTAATCAAGTGATGGCCAGGGTCTGTGACTATTGCCAAGGTGGAGACAGATTCTCCAGAGTTGGGGGTCCAGAAAGGTTTTACTAACTACGTGGCATTTGAGCTTGGCCTTCAGGGATTAGTGTCAGATCCCCAGACACCAGATGAAAAACAGTGTGCAAAGGCAAGGGTGCATGAAAGGTGCCTGGACACGCAGAACCTCTTGAACCTCAAATTCAAGAAAGCAGCTGCCAGGCAGAAACAGCAACAACTGCAGAGGCCCCAGAAACATGAGTGGAGTGGACCTGCCCTAAAAATAGAACAAGGGCAGGCCGACTATGACACATGTTTGGAAGTGGAGGCACTAGGAGGTGACTAAGCTAAAGGGGACTTGCCTCCTTCCCTCCCTTTCCTAACTTCATTCACAGTCTCAGTCTCTCTCTCTCTCTCTCAGTCTCTCTGTCTGTCTCTCTCTCTCTCTCTCTCTCTCTTCCCCATCTCCAGGAAGTGGAGTGGGAGGCAAGTTTCTATAAGTAGATTCTATAAGCAGATTCACAGCTGCACAGGAGAGACTGCAGATACTGAGATGACACTGGGGAATTATTGGCCAAAATGTTTACCTGTTGTTAGAATAGCCACTGTGCTGGAGGCCAGACAGAATGCCCCCCAGACCTTTGTTCTAACAGTGGCTCCAGAGGCCCTCTGAAGTAGCAATCAGGAATGACCGACTGCAAGGTCTCACTTTTACACCAAGCAAACTGGCAGCAAACTCACCAATCATTTCAAACCATAGCAAACTGGGGGCAGATTGCAAGGCTTCTGGCTAAATTAAGGAAATTATTTCAGGAAGTAAATAGACATGAGCACAAAGGGTAACAGGTGCTTATAAAGCATCATTAATTACGAGAGCCAAAAGGGATCATAGAGTTCAAACCAATTTTAGTTGCAGAACCCTTTGTTCAAAGTCTCACATGAAAGTCAGATACATAAAACAAAAGAAAGTGTATTTGGATGAAATGAGGCAGAACTTGCTTGTTCTACCACCCTCCACTCCCTGCAGAAGTCCCAAAGGCACCTCCCATCACCGTGGACCCCCTCAAGGGCTCAGCAGAATTTTTTTTAATCATCAAAGTAAGACATGCCTATTATTTTAAAAACCCAAACATACAGCAAGACTTACTTTAAAAAGGCAAGAGTCCCCCACCAAATCTGTCCTGAGCCTTCCCACTCTGTCTTCTTTCCTCTAGAAGAAATGACTTTTCACTCTTTCATGGTTTCTGTTTTAAATTCTTCCGATAATGATCTTTACTTTCTAATGATATACCTGTACTTTTTTTTTTTTTTTTTTTTTTTTTTTTTTTGAGACAGAGTCTTGCTCTGTCACCCAGGCTGGAGTGCAGTGGTGTGATCTCGGCTCACTGCAACCTCCATCTCCTGGGTTCAAGTGATTCCCCTGCCTCAGCCTCCCTAGTAGCTGGGATTACGGGTGTGTGCCACCAAGCCTGGCTAATTTTTGTATTTTTAGTAGAGACAGAGTTTCACCATGTTGGCCAGGCTGGTCTCAAACTCCTGACCTAAAGTGATCCACCTGCCTCGGCCTCCCAAAGTGCTGTGATTACAGGTGTAAGCCACCGTGCCTGATCTATATACTTGTACTTCTATGATTTATTCACTTTAGAAACTGTCCTGTTTTCTTCAGTGACAGAAGAGAACTTGGATCACACCGCTGCCCTCCCCTCCCAATATAGTTATGTCACTATTTAAACTTAATTTTTATCAAAGTAATACATGCAATTAGTTTAAAATTCCAACCAGGGACAAAGGCTTATGCGGGAGTGAAACACAGAAGTTGTGTCCTATCTCTGCCTTCCCTCCCGTCCTTCCCATCCTCCTTCTCTCAGGTGGGCTGGCTTGTGGAAAAGAGAACTCTCTGTTTAGTCCCCCTTCTAATCCTTTTCTGTAGCACTCATCACCTTTTCTAGCAAATTGTATAATTTACTTACTATGTCTTCTGTTTGTCTTGCCTGCTAAATTGCAAGCTTGGGTAAGGATCTTTGCTATGTTCACTGATGTATCCCAAATGCCTAGAATAATGTCTGGTTCAATAAACATTTGTTGAATTGATTAAAGCAGAGTTCTCTGGAAAGGGAGCTTCTTTGAGATACTGTTAGAATCAATCATTTTATATCTGATTTGTTCTATGGGAGGGTGTATAAATGAAAATTTTATTTTGTAGATGATACAAATTTCTAGACAATAGGGGTGGTGCCATAAAAGATAAAGACTTCAGTTCAGACCCACTTATTGGCTTTCCATGTTTGGACAAATTGGTCCAATTACCTTGGAAAGAAAGTAGCTATTTGCTTAGCTTGGTAGAGACCGGGAAGGACATGAATGATGAGGAAGTGGCCTTTGCCAACCTCACTCTCCCAAGGTCAGTTGCTGCTGTGGAAAGGAGAACCAGAGGTCCCAGGGGTAACTGGGCCACCAGAGGCCCCAGAGCCAGAAGCCCTCAGCCCATAGGCTAAGATTGAGCATCTCCTATGTTTCAGGTACTGTTCTGGCCACTGGCAGGAAGGAGAGAACATCATTCTCACCACACCGATGCCCAGCACTATCAGTCCCACGTTGCAGACGCATCTTGAAGTCCATCAGGGCCAGGAAGCCTTTCTTGAACCATCCCACTCCCAAACACAGGGCTTTCTAGATACCTCTCTCATGGTTTCTATCTTCCCATGCTTTGCCTGGTAAACTCCTTGGAGGTTTTGGAATTCCTGACCATTGCCCAGGTCACGGCGCAAGTTCCGGCAGTTGGAACATTTCCATAGTCTTCCAGGTTCTAGCAGCCATTTCACCATTCCTTGCCTCCACATCATCTAGTCCTCCTGCTGGGCTCCTGATACTCCCCTGGACCTAAAGCTTTCTTGGCTAAAAAGTGCTAAGGCCAGGCGCGGTGGCTCACCCCTATAATCCCAGCACTTTGGGAGGCCGAGGCAGACGGATCACTTGAGGCTAGGGGTCCAGACTAGCCTGGCCAACATGGCGGAACCCCATCTCTATAAAAAATACAAAAAGTAGCCGGGTGTGGTGGTGTGCACGTGTAGTCCCAGCTACTTAGGAGGCTGAGGTAGGAGAATTGCTTGAACCCAGGAGGCGGAAGTTGCAGTGAGCCGAGGTCGTGCCACCGCACTCCAGCCTGGGCGAAAAAGCAAGACTCCACCTCAAAAAAAAAAAAAAAGTGCCATCCCTCCTCACCAAGACCACAACACCCAGGACTCCTCTCTCTCCTGGGCCCGGCCCATCTGGCCCCCACACACCACCCCCCTAGCCCTTCTCACCACTTATCTTCCACACACACTCCATGCCAGAAACAGCCGGAGTAGACTGATTTTCCACTCTCTCAAATGTGCTGTGCTTTCTCACTTCTGAGCTTTCACATGTGCTCTACCTGGAACATTCCTTGCTCTTCACCTGCCTCTTCACCTGGCTAAACCTCTTCTAGTCTCGATTTACAATTTCCTTCCTTGGGATGAAGGCTTTCCTGTCACTTTGGCCTTTGTCATGTGCACCCCTATTACGAGCACCCTATACTTTCCCCATAATAAGTCATACTTTCTACAATTTATTTGTTTGTCTTCCCTATCACACCATCAACTCCTGAAGCCAGGAACTTTGTCTCCTCAACTGCATTCCCGGTACCTAGAATAGAACCTGGAACATAGTAGATGCTCAGTTAATATTTATACAGGCAGGTGAGTTGACTTACAGGAAAGGGAACATCTCCATTCAGTTCCCCAAGATTGAGATAGGGATAGGCATGGCTCCAATCTTAAAGAACTTTATGGTCTTGTCTGAGAAATCTGGCTTAGACACCATGACACAGTGAGCATCTAACAGGTGCCCCAGGGACCTGTAGAGAAAGCAAGAGTTATAGGAAAGCTGAGCTGGGAGAGATCCCAGCAGTCTAGTAACAGAAGTCTTCCTCTCACCCATAGGACTAGAGATGGGTACTGAAAGATGAGATGTTTTATGCTTAGGGGAGGCAGATGCCAGACAGTGTGGGGGTGGAGAGTGAGCAGCTGGAAGTTAAGAAAGAGGAAGGTATGTCTGGAAACAGCAGCCCATGCTGGCGGATTTGAACTACTCTGTCAAGAACCAAGGACAGAGCCAGATTATGAAGGGACATGAAAGCCAGGACTGGGCCATATATGCAATGGGAACATGTGAGGACATCAGGAAAGCAATGTATTGGAACCATCCATCTGGAAGCAGTCTTGGGGGTGGATGAGAAGGGGAAGGACCAGGTGGTGGGGCATGGGGCATGGCCTAGGAGTGAGGACAAAGGGACAGATGCGAGAAACATTTTCAGTGGGGTCACCCAGGGCTGCTGCTTCTGACTGAGTATATGAGATGGAGAATGAAAGGGTGGACAAAAGAATGAAGGACGACCCATCCATCTCCATGGGTGGAAGATGCTGTGGTCAGAAACCACAAAGGCAGACCAGGTGAGAATTACACATGGCAGATGTAAGGGGAGAGGAGAAGCATTCGTGGTTTTTCAGGACTGAAGGGATCGTGTAAGACTATGGGGGCCGGGCGCAGTGGCTCACGCCTGTAATCCCAGCACTTTGGGAGGCCGAGGCGGGCGGATCACGAGGTCAGGAGATCGAGACCATCCTGACTAACATGGTGAAACCCCGTCTCTACTAAAAAATAGAAAAACTTAGCCAGGCGTGGTGGCGGGCACCTGTAGTCCCAGCTACTCAGGAGGCTGAGGCAGGAGAATGGCGTGAACCTGGGAGGCGGAGCTTGAAGTGAGCCAAGATCATGCCACTGCACTCCAGCCTGGGCCACAGAGCGAGACTCTGTCTCAAAAAAAAAAAAAAAAAAAAAAAAAAGACTGTGGGAAAAACTTGGGAGGCCTCTCTAGAATTGATGCAATGAGTGACATCATTTGTATATTTGTCCCCACCCAAATCTCATGCTGAATTGTAATCTCCAGTATTGGAGGTGCGGCCTGGTGGGGGGTGACTCGACCATTGGGGTGGATTTCCATGAATGGTTTGGCATCATCCTCTTGATGCTGTCCTCACAATAGTGAGTGAGTTCTCACAAGACCTGTCTATCTAAAGGTGTATGGCACCCATGTGACATTCCTGTTCCCCTTTTGCCTTCCACCATGATTGAAACCTCCCTGAGGCTTCACCAGAAGCCGAGCAGATGCTAGCACCGTGCTTCCTGTAAAGCCTGAAGAACTGTGAGCCAATTAAACCTCTTTTCTTTATAAATTACCCAGTCTCAGGTATTTTTTTAAGACAGGGTCTCATTCTGTCACCCAGGCTAGAGTGCAGTGGTGCTATCATGGTTCATTGCAGCCTCAACCTCCCAGGATCAAATGATCCTCCCACTTCAGTCTACTGAATAACTGGGACCACAGGCACAAGCCACCAGCCTGCCTAATTTTTGTATTTTTTGTAGAGACAGGGTTTCACCATGTTGCCCAGGCTGGTCTTGAACTACTGGACTCAGGCAATCTGCCCTCCTTGGCTTCCAAAAGTACTGAGATTACAGGCACAAGTCACTGTGCCAGGCCGTGTCTCAGGTATTTTATTATAACTATGCAAGAATTGCCTAATACAATAAGAATGTGTCATTTGACCTCAGGAGAGGGTTAAAAAGAGCTATGAGAAAGACACTGGCTGTCTAGCCTTGGGCAAGATGGTGTAATTGAAGTTGAAGGTACCTCAGTTCAAATCCCAGCTGTGTCACTTACTAACTCCATCACTGTGGATGAGTTAATTACCATCTCTGAGCTTAGGCTCCACATCTGTGAAGTGGAAATTATAATACCAAAGTCACAGGAGTTTTGTAGGGAATAAAGTGGCCTCTGGAAAGAACCATGTTCAGCTCCTGGTCTGTAGCAGATGTTCAGCAAAAGTAGCTCATGGAGAGAAGAGACGATGGCAGCTGGAGATCCTGGACCCTGGAGCATCACAGAAGCCCAGGAGGGAAAAGCCCTCCAGAAGGTGGATGAACAGTGTCAGGTATTATAGAAAGTTCAGGAGGAACTGGATTGGCAGGAATTACATTACTGAGTCTTTAGAGAGTGAGATTTGGAGTACAAAAAGAGTCAGTGAACAGGATGACAGAAAAAGCAAGACAGAGAAATCGCTACAGAGGCCAGAGTCAGGATTTTGGGGCTGCAAATAGATTATCCTATGAACATCATTTGAGCAATAAAGACATCTGATTAACATAACAAGCAGTCTATAGGTTGGCAGCTCCAGAATGAGCTCACTGGCCCCCCCAGTGTCCCTAAGAATACAGGCCTTTTTCATCCTTTCTCCACATCCTGAGCACATTGGCTTCTTGTCCTCAGACTTACTGCCCAGAGTTGCAAGGTGGCTGCTGCAGCTCCAAACATCATGTTCTCATATATAAACATCCATGGCAGGCAGAAGGAGGGAGAACCTACTTCCATTTTTCAGGGAGATAAATCTTTCTCAGAAGCCTCCCAGTAAACATGCCCCTGTATCGTATTGACCAGAACGGGGTCCCATGGACACATCTAGTTGCAAGGGCAGCCAGGAGGCTATCCAGCATTTTCAGACTCTGTAGGAAGAGGAAGGCAAGGAAGAAGAGGTTGAACATAGCCAGAGATTGGATATGTGACCAACACTACCTACCACACTACTCATTTATGAAATCTGGAAATCATAAATATGGGGACACTGGAGATGATGGGGATGAAGGGGAGAAGTAGGCTCCTACATTAGAGAGAAAAGAGCCCAGGCTTGAGAGAGAAGGAAGGCTGCATCCTTTTCTGCCATAACCAAGAAGGGTAGAGGGTGGGCCTGGAAACAGACTCTGAAGAGGAGAGAGTAACCTTAACTTTGGCAAAGACAAAAAATGGCTGCTTTGAAGAATACACTGGAACATTGAGGGGGACCACAATGAGATTCCACCCTCTAAATCAACAAAACTTAAAAAGACACCAAGCATGGGCTGGGAAGGCTGTGGATCAACAGGAATACTTCTATACTGCCGATGGGAGTATCAACAGGTACAGCCGCTTTGGAAAACAATTTAGCCTTACTCCATAACCCAGCAATTCCACTCCTAGATCAACACCATTGCATCTGTGGGTCCAGCTACGAACCGAAATGTTCTCAGTAGCATTGTGAAAGAAAAAAACCTGAAAACAAGCCGAAACATCCTTAGGTCAGAAAATGAATAATTAAATCATGATCTACTCCCACAATAGAATAACTATGTAACAGTAACCGGCCGGGCGCAATGGCTCATGCCTGTAATCCCAGCAGTTTGGGAGGCCAAGGCAGGCAGATCACTTGCGGTCAGGAGTTTGAGACAATCCTGACCAACATGGTGAAACCACATCTCTACTAAAAATACAAAAATTAGCCGGGCGTGGTGGCAGGTGCCTTTAATCCCAGCTACTCAGGAGGCTGAAGCAGGAGAATTGCTTGAACCAGGAAGATGCAAGCGAGCCAAGATCGAGCCATTGCACTCCAACCTGGGGGACAAGAGCGAAATTCCATCTCAACAACAACAAAAAAGTTACAACACGGATATCAGAAAAACCAGGTTGAACAAAAAAGGCAAAGGAAAGACACATACAGTGTGGTTGCGTTTATATTTACATAAAGTTCCAAAGCATGCAGAAACTAAAACAATATGTTACTTGGGTATATAAACATAAGTGCAAAACTATAAAGAAAAGAAATAAAAAGATAAACACAAAATTCAAGAAAGCGATTAGCTCTAGGCAAACTTGGGGAGACGCAGACGCAGAAATCCAAATAGGAAAGAAACGCTCTCCTTAAACTGAGCGTGGGTACACAGGTATTCGCTGTGTTCTCATTATGCTTTACACAGATGCCAGAGATATTCTTTCATGCCCACTGAATAACTAATTAAAACAATTTGAAGATTAAAAAGGAGAGAGAATGCAAGTGAGATGAAGGCGCACATGCGAGCCCACCGTGGGGGTAGAAGCCCTGCCCTTTGCGTCACCATCTGGGACCGGCAGAGCTCAGACAACATGGAGTTGAGATAACTGGATGTGGTATGGCTAAAGTCTGGCCAGTTCTGTCTGGGTGTCACTTAGAATGGGGAGAACCTCACATTTGGGACGGGAAGGACGGTGGACAGGAGTGGGATGGAGAGAGACAGCTGAGACATTAGGATGTTTTTCCTTAAGGAACTAGGGGTGAAAAAGAAAAGAATTGCTCCCTGCATGCAGGGCTTGCCCTGGGCCTGGAATAGCCTGGCTTCCCATTGAAGCCTCCTGACACATTTAGGAAGGAGGAATTACCATCTCCATTTCTTTTTAAGAGATAGGGTCTCACACTGTCACCCAGGCTGGAGTGCACATCGTAGCTTACTACACCCTGGAACTCCCAGGCTCAAGTGATCCTCCCACTTCAGCCTCCTGAGTACCTTGGACTACAGGCTCACATCACTGCACCCAGCTAATTTTTTTTATTTTCCATAGAGACAGGTTCTTGCTATGTTGCTCAGGCTAGTCTTAAACTCCTGGCCTCAAGTGATCCTCCTGCCCCGGCCTCCCAAATTGCTGAGATTATAGGCATGAGCCACCACGCCTGACCTTCCTTCTCCATTTTACCAAAGAGAAGACCTAAGTTAGTGACTTGCTTATGCCGTACAGCAAGTGAGTGGGAGAGGCAGCTACTTGCAATCATACGTAACCTCCTCCCAGTCTGGGCTGCCAGCCCTCCAGCCTCAGCTCGTGCCCACTGCCCTTCCATCCATCCTTCCACTCAGCCAAGCCTTTCCTGCCCAGGGCTTTGCACATCCTGTCACCTCTTCCAGAAACCGACCTCCCACATCTTTCCCTAGCAGGGTCTTTCCCATCTTCAGTCTCAGCTTCAATGCCACCTGCTCAGAGGCCCCTCTTGACCACCCCACTTCAGCAGGACCCCTTATTACTCTCCTTCCCTGGACTCTGCCATTTGCTCTCCTTGTGCCTCAACTGTCCATATGCATCAGCTGCTTTGATTGCTTACTGTCTTTCCCATGCACTGGAACATATGTCTCCTGAGGGCAGGGAATGCATGCCTCTATTTACCATGGCATCCCCACTGCCCAGCTCTAGGTCTGGCATATGGCAGGTCTTTGACAAATGTTTGTTAAATAAACGAACAGCTGAACTAGAGTAGTGAAAGAAGGCTGAGACGAGAGACATGTAGACAGACTCAGACCCATGTCCCTGCTCAGAGAGGGGTCTATCTATACCCTCCGTGCCCAGGAAAGCAATTGGTAAGCCCCTTCTGCCTTCAGACTAGCGTCTGGGCAGCCCTGGATGCCCAGGAAGGGAGGAAGTAAGACCCTCCAGATGGCATTGTTACTGGCAGCTTGGGCAACCCCTGCCCAGTGGGGATGTTCCCTCCCTCCATCTGCTCCTAATGAGATCTTTCCTGAGTGCAGCATTGGGCTCTTGGCAACCACTGTTCCAGAGGGTACCCTGCAATTGGAGGGTGTTCAGAGATGAAATATCTGAAACAATGCAGGAACAAGGGAAATGGAATAATTATAACAGATGAAAAGACCCACACTCTGGGCTCTGCCAAGTTAAGCAAAATAGGATAATTGCATACAAGGCTCCAAGGGGTGTGGAGGCCTTTGAGGGAGGGGAAGTATTGGGGATAACATGAGAGGGTATAATTATGCAAAATGGTATGAGATGAATCCCTGGGAATTTTAGGCCTAGTGGCAGGAACCATTTTCTCCCAGCGAAAGCTCTGAGGTTGGACAGCAGTTTCCTAATGGAAGGAGTGGAGTTCCACCCTGATGGCATTTAAGCCAATGTTAAGTCAAGCCTGGAGACTCTACGAGTACACTGGCCTTATTCTAGAAAGCTGGGATCAGGTGTTAGGGGCAGAGGTGATCTGATGGCAGGGTGGTGCAATGGTCATTTGCACAGCCTTTCTGGTCAGCAAGAGCTGGATTCCAGTCCCAGCTGGCAGCCTTCTAGCTGTGTGTGACCTTGGGCACATGGCTCAACATCCCAGGGCCTCAATTTCTGCATCTATGACATGGTGACAATACTACCTGTGCTATAAGGCTATCGGGATGATTAAATGTGATAACGTATAAGCTTGTGTCACAGTGCCGGGTTTACAGGAAGAAGGCATTAAGTGTCAGCTACAAAATCTGCGTGGAGCCACTCACTGGATTTTGCTAGGATCTCTGGTCCACGATAGAAGGAGGATACAGGCAGATCCCTGGAATCCCAAGGCTTTGATTGGCTCTGAGGTCTAACTTCCTGTAGGAGCTGCTTGGGAGGTGCAGGTGATAGCAGGCCCCAGTTCAGACATCATAGCTCATAACAATGTGAGATTTCTGAGAACTGGAAACCCTCAGCAGGAGAGGCTGGTTAGGCAGGTGCCACATCTTCCTTTCCTTTATTTTCTAGGCAGGGGAAACCAACCAAACTCCAGCCTTTTACTGGCACTGTGGGCACAAGGCCATATGGCCTCAGGACCCTACTGGAGAGATGAGTGTTTTTTTGTAAGCATCTGTGCCAGAACAGGTTTACAGAAGGACCTGATGTCTAGTTTATAAATGCCTGTTAAGAATATTTCAGAGATGAATGGACTCACTTCCCACAAACTGAGGGAAGATGAGAGTCTGGCCAGGTGGGAGGAAGCCAGGCCAGCCAAGCCTCAGCAGCAAAGAAGCTCCTCCCCCTGAGTGCTCTGGTCGGGACACAGGTGATTCCTGGCTCCCTGTCTTGTAGCCTCTGAAACTGACTTGGCTCCCAAATGTCTTAGAATGAAAGCAGGAAAGGGGCATTCCCTTCAGCTGACAATGAAAACATAAGAAACCATGTGATAAAAGCAGCATAAACAAAGTGCTATATGGGGCACAAAGCAACAGTGCACAGTCCTTCCTTTTCTGCACAAAGCTTCTAGGGAGGTGTGGGATCTGGGAGGGGTGGGACGTGGGAGGGGTGGGATCCAGGAGGTGTGGGACCTGGGAGGTGTGGGACCTGGGAGGGGTGGGACCTGGGAGGGGTGGGACCTGGGAGGGGTGGGAGCTGGGAGGTGTGAGAAGGCTATTTTGACCAGCAGAGTTGGGAGGAGAGCAGTCCAGACTACAGAAAAAGCACGGACAGAGGCGTGGAGAGGAGGCAGTCAGCGAGTTCTTGTAACCGGCCCATTTGGAATTAGAGACCATCCTGATTCTCACCAATCCCCGCGCTGTGAGTTGCTCCCTGTGACTTTCTACCTGATCCAGTATAGGGAAGTGGGTCAAGATATGGAGGCAGGAAATGAAAGTGGGGTTCCCTGTGGGGTCCCCAGCACACTGTTCAGGCTGGTGGGGTGCAGTGGAGAGAGCACTGGATGGGGAGTCAGGAAATCCAGGTTTGAACCCTAGCTCAGTCCTTTACAAGCTGTGTGACCTGTGAGAGGTAACAGGCCCTCTCTGGACCTCAAGCTCTCCATCATTGACAGAGGCAGGTGGGCCTCATGACCCTCAGGGCTCTCCCAGGCCTGACACCCTGAGATGTGCAAATTCTCCTGCGTTCCAGCTGTTCATGTGTGTCTGGGTTTCTGTCCCTCATTTGAGTCCCTTTACAAACGAGAGCAGGAAATCAGGATCCTCCAGAGGTCTGTGAAATTGAAGTCACCGAGTGTCAGAGGATCTACCGAACACAGCAGGCAGAGACTTCCCTATGGCTCCAGGGTGGCCAGCTTCATCAGCCCTGACTGCCCAGACAGAAAGAGCAAGGTGGGAGAAACAGGTTCTGCATGGAGAGCCACAGCCAGAGAGATGCTGGATCCCAGGAGGAGGAGCCTTCGCCCATGCTCAGGGCAGGTTCCAGGGGACCAGCTGGCTCCTGCATTGCTTCAGATAGCCCTGGGATAGCTAGGTACCACTGATGGCTCAGCACTCGGCAGGAGAAGACCTGACCCACATCCTGGTGCAGCAGGAAACCACTCCCATTTGTTGACCCTTACTCTGTGCCAGGCCCCAAGCCAAGGGCCTCATATCCATCATTTCACTTAGTCCCCCCAGCCATCCTGGGAGGAGTGGTACCTCTGCTACACCCATTCTACAGATGGGCAAGGAACTTGCCCAAGAGGACACATCCAAGTAGGAAAGTCAGGATTCCAACTCCGGCTTATCTGATACCTGATCTTGTCCTCTTTCCAGGGAGTCTCCACTCCTCTAGTGGGAATCCAGAGACTGGAGCCCAGCCTATTCCAAAATCCCACCACTGCCAGCCTGCACTTCCATTTGCCACTCCTCTGAATGAAAGCATTGCTGTCTCCTGAAGGTCTCAGAGGGACACAATAAATGGAGAAGGTATCGGACTGTCAGTCACTCCAACAGGCCAGGCAATAAGCAAAGGGGACATGGGCCAACAAGATTTGACAGGGGATGAGGCTGGGACTATTGGGAGGGAAGGGGGTCTGAGAGACACCTGCAGGTGCTGCAGGAGGCGTGCCTAAAGAAAGTGGAGCTTGGTGCAGCAGAGTGACTGAGTGACTGCGGTACCTTACTCCAACACTTGGGTGCAGCCCAGTGATCTAGAAAGAACAGCGTCCTGGGGCAGAAATGCACAAGGCCAGAGAGCCTTTAGAGAGAAGGCGCCTGTCTGGCAGAAGGAGTTTCGGCTGGCTAGGGAAGACTGCAGCTGGGGCCCTGCTCCCAGGATCTAAATCAGGCCACCCAGGCTCCGGGGCCCCCAGGCACTGGACTGCTTTGGGAACTGGGGAAATTCCTCCGGAATGAGATGGCACACAGGCTGCCAGCCGTCCTCCCGCGATGCTCACTGAGCTTCTGGCAGGGAGGGAGCCCAGAGCCAGCAGAGGGGCTGCATTTTGAAATCAGCGGGGTGCCTGCGGGTGGGAGAGGCTGTCAGCAGGAATCCTGCAGCTCCTGGGCTCCTGTGGAAGAGACGGGAGGGATGCAGGAAACGACTTTCCGAAGAAGCACAGCAAGCTTAGAGGACCCTGGTCATGTCCCAGCCACACCAGCAGGGGGGGCTGGCCCAACCTATCCTCCAGAGATCATATAAAAAATAATAACATATTACTGAGTACCAATTCTGAGCTAGACGCTGGAG
This sequence comes from Hylobates moloch, assembly GCF_009828535.3. Taxonomy (NCBI): domain Eukaryota; kingdom Metazoa; phylum Chordata; class Mammalia; order Primates; family Hylobatidae; genus Hylobates; species Hylobates moloch. Next base: position 35,839,074 of record NW_026652278.1, read on the forward strand.
ATACCATGGGGCAAAAGACAGGCAAAAGGCCCTGCTCTCATTATGTTCTAATGGGAGGGACAAGCAATGCAACACAAATACATAATAAACTAGAAGGCGATCAACACTTAGAAGGGATATAGAGGAGGGAGAAAAGATGGGGAGGGGGGCGGGGTGGTGGCAAGGGCCAGGGGGCACTTTGCAATTTTAGGCAGCACAACCAAAGACCTCACTAAAGAGGTGACGTGGCCGGGCATGGTAGCTCACACGTGTAATCCCAACATTTTGGGGGGACAAGGCAGGAGGATTGCTTGAGCCCAGGAGTTTGAAACCAGCCTAGGCAACATGGTGAGACCCTATGTCTACAAAAAATTTTAAAAGACTAGCTGGGCATGGTGGCACATACCTGTGGTCCCAGCTACTCAAGAAGCCAACACTGGAGGATCGCTTGAGCCCAGGAGGTTGAGGCTGCAGTGAGCCATTACTGTACCATTGCACTTTAGCCTGGGTGACAGAACAGGACCTTGTCTGAAAAAAAAAAAAAAAGTGACATGCGATTGAAGACCTGAAGGAGGCTAGACAGGGCAAGCCATGTGGACACCTGGGGAGGAGCATTCCAGGTGCAGGAGCAGCAAGTGCAAAGGCCCTGAGGCAGAAGTACTCTGGCAAGTTCCAGGCATGGCGAAGAGGCCAGCAGCTACAGCAGAGTGACAGGAAAGGAGCAGCATGGGAACACAGGGAGTATGCTAAGGGGCAAATCAAGTCAGGCAGGGCCTGAAGACTGTCATAAGGATTGTGGCTTTTCCCTTGCATGAAAGGGGAGTCCCTGGAGGCTTGTAAGCAAAGGAAGAATATTATCTGCCATATGTCTTAACAGAACTACTCTTACTACTGTGTTGAGAACAGATGAAAGAAAACTGGGAAGCCCAGTTATTATTACCACCATCACCATCACCATCACCAACTACAGCAGCAACAGCCAGTTACTGCCCCTGCACCAGGCTCACTGCCACCCACTTCACTGTTACTATCTAGTTTACATCTCACAGCAACCTGTACAGACAGAGGGCCTTATTTCTCCCATTTTATAGCTGAGGAAACTGAGGCTTGGCCAAAGTCAGAAGGTCACACAGATACACCCTCTCCATAATCCAGCCCACTGCTCTGGCTCCTCTGCCCAGCCTCGTCTCCCACACCTCCCTTCTCACCTGCACCCAGCCTTCCACCCCAGGGAGCTACTCCCAGTTTCCCCAACTCCACGCATCCTTCCAGGCCTCTGATTTTTTTCATATGCTGTTCCAGCTGCCTAGAACTCTTTTCTCCCATACCTAACTGCCACGTGAATTTCAACCCATCTTTTGAGAGACAACTCAAACTTTGCCCCTTTGGGGGACCCCTCCCTGATTGTCTCCAGCACAGCAGCTCATGGCCACCTCCCCAGAAATTCGAGGCATTGCAACTACCCCGCAGCCGGCCTCCCACATACCACATGAGCGCATGGCCAGGGGCTGGAGCTCATCAACCTCAGTTTCCCCAACAATCAGTTTTGCAACCTGACAGGTCTCAGGCTCAACTCCTGCTAACATTCTGTTGGCCTAGGTGATTTTAAATTTCTCTGTTGCAATTAAATTCTGAATCACACTTTCCTTCATGCATGTCCATTTCTGTGCACGTACCCCTGACCTTGGACAGATACATGCAGAGCCTTGGGCTGATGGGTGCCATTGAGCTTTAGAAGAATGATGCTTGTAGCAGAGGAGGAGATGCACGATGCAGAGGGAGCCCTGTGCATTTTAGAATCAGCCAGACCTGAGTTCAGGTCCCGTTCTGCCTCTCACTGGCTGTGTGGCCATGAGCAAATCATTTAACATGGGCCTTCCTATCTTTGTCTATAAATGAGGCAAGTGATATCCGCTCCCATGAGTTTTGTGAAATCTGGAAATTGCACAAATGCAATACCAGGCCCTGAATGTGCCCTCAAGATGTGGCATTAATGTCTCCTTGCCTGTCCCGTCCCTAACCCCAGGAGTATCCTGTACATTACACTTGTCCACCGTGCTCTCGGGAGGCCTCATGCGCCTCAAGGGCTGGTGTACTAAGCCAGAATCCCCCACTTCTGGCCCCAGTCCTCTCTCTGAGGCAGAGCCTATAGTTTCCTGGCAGTTTCTCCTGCCCTGGTCCCTGGAACCCTGCCCCTGGCCAGCCCCACTGCCTGGCAGGTCCACGTGCTCACTCCTTCCCGCCCAGCAACTGCCCTGCCTCCATTGCTACCAGGTCTTCCTGCCTGATTAGCCAGGACAGCCACACTTCCAGCAGACAGTGGGAAACAAGTTACTAAGGAGGGGAGACGCCACAGCAAGGAACAGGTCAGAACAACATTTGATGCCAGCCACTAGGCAAACACCCCAGATCCTGGTCACTCAAGGTATTGTAACATGCCAGGTCAGGGAGGATTTGAAGGTCCAACTCCCTCACTTTACAAGTGAGAGGCCCAGAGGGGGTAAGACACTAGCTCAAAGTCACACAGCGAGACAGGAGGAGGCTTTGGACTTGCCCCTGGCCGCACTCTTCCTACTGCACCAGGCTCCCCCTCATCAGGGGCCACGTTTGTTTTTTGTTTTTTGTTTTTTGTTTCTTTTTTCTCCAGATGGACTCTGGCTCTGTCATGCAGGCTGGAATGCAGTGGCACAATCTCGGCTCACTGCAACCTCTGCCTCTTGGGTTCAAGCAATTCTCGCTCCTCAGCCACCCATGTAGCTGGGATTACGAGTGTGCGCCACCACGCCCTGCTAATTTTTGTATTTTTAGTAGAGAAGGTGTTTTGCCATGTTGGCCAGGCTGGTCTTAAACTCCTGGCCTCAAGCAATCCTCCGGCCTCAGCCTCCCAAAGTGTTGGGATTACAGGTGTGAGCCACCACACCCAGCCAGAGACTACTGTTGAACTGGACTGACCACAGGAGCAGAGCAGCTTGTTGAGGGCCCTGTAGCTCTGTTTCCCTTGAAAGATATCAAAACCCTTTCAGCATCTTAATCCCCAAAGGCATGACACCTGACATCAGTCTCTTGAGTGGCCTGCAGGGAAGCCATTGTCCAGGTTGTGTGCAGCCACCAAATCCACTGACTAAGCTCTGAATCCGCAGTCTCCTGAGGTTGCTGTTTGTTCTCTGTCTATGGACTGCTACTACATCTGCAGCTGCACTGTGCTTGAAACCTCAACAGCGTATCTCAGGGGTGGGTTAGGGAGGCTGGGATAAATGGAGCCCCAGCCTCTGGAGGCCTGACGTGGAGGTTGTGCAGCTCACCCCTGGGGAGTCCTATCCAGTGGGGGCTCAGGGGGCGACTCGGGGATCTGTACCATAAGCAAAATCCTCCAGGGATTCTGATGTGCTGCCATGTTGGGGACCACCAGCCTAATCCAGCCCTTCCCTCATGGAGTCCCCTCCTCCACACCCTCACAGAAGGCCACTCATCAGGGGACTGGGAGCTCATCACCTCACAGGTGGCAGTGCCCCAGCAGTGAGTACACAGGCTGTGCCATGCTGAAATCTGCGTCCAGAATCCTCATCTGCCTTCTGTGGCTGACGAGTCAAATGTCTCTTCTTCCTCAGGAACAAAATCAGACCCTATTGCAGCCTGTCCCCAACCCCTGGCCTCCCAGATACTGTTCCTGCCCTGGAGGGTCCTGGTGTCCCCTTAGGCCTGACAAGGGAGAGACTCTCCTTGTCCAGGCTCCATTTACGGGTAACTGCTCCTCCTGCCCCACCCACACACGCCCATCTGCGCCAGACACTGCCGAGCACCAGGACACAGTGTCCTCCCCAGCCTGAGACCAGAGCAGGCCTGATCAGGAACACGCAGGACCCTGCCTTCTCTGCCCAGTGGCCTCTGGCTCCTGGTGCCATCGTGTCTACTTGAGATATTTCCAAATAGAGAATATAGAAACAATGAGCCTTCCTCCCAAGAAACTGGGCTTGAAATCAGAACACCTGGGTCCTCCCAGGACCCCCATCACTTCCAGCTATGGGACCTTGAGCGAGTCCCAGGGCCCATCTAGTGAATGTGGCTGGTGAGGGAAATTCAGACAAGCATCAGAGCCCACCGTGACCTTCCATCTCAGTGTCAGGTGTTTTCTCCCTTTGCCTGAGCCGTGGCCACACTCCCTTGCTAATCCTTCAGATGACTGACACGTATACAGCTGTTGCCCTGGCCTGAGACCCCAATGTGGCCTGACCGGCATGGGCCCCTACCCAATACACTAACTAGCAGCAGATGAGCCTTATTAAAAAATATTTGAGGCCGGGCATGGTGGCTCACACCTGTAATCCTAGCACTTTGGGAGGCCGAGGTGGGCACATCACTTGAGGTCAGGAATTTGAGACCAGCATGGCCAACATGGCAAAGCCCTATTTTTACTAAAAAAAAAAAAAAAAAAAATACAAAAATTAGCCAAATGTGGTGGCGTGCGACTGTAATGCCAGCTACTTGGGAGGCTGAGGCAGGAGAATCACTTGAACCCGGGAGGCAGAGGTTGCAGTGAGCCGAGATCGTGCCACTGCACTCCAGCTTGGGCAACAGAGCAAGACTCTGTCTCAAGAAAAAAAGAAAAGAAAAAAGGCCAGGTGCAGTGGCTCTCACCTATAATCCCAGCACTTTAGGAGGCTGAGGAGGGAGAATTTCTTGAGGCCAGGAGTTTCAGACCAGCCTAGGCAACACAGGGAGACCACATCTCTACAAAAACTTTTAAAATTAGATGGCTGTAGTGGTGTGCACCTGTAGTCCCAGCTACTCGGGGGGCTGAGATGGAAGGATTGCTTGAGCCTGGGAGGTTGAGGCTGCAGCAAGCCAAGATCGCACCACTGCACTCCAGCCTTGGCAACAGAGCAAGACCATATCTAAAAAAAAAAAAAAAAATTTTTAAATAATTGCATAGAGCTGCCTAGCACAGTGCAGGGACATGAGGGCTCAGTAAATATTTGTGGTATCTAATTTAGGAACACCAACCTGTACCCACCAAGGAGAATAAAAAATATACCTTAGTACTCACCTAGTTCAACATTTTCATTTTACCAATGAGGGTTCCCAGAGAAGGGAAGTGACTCATCCCAGGTTTCCCAGCAACTTTAGTCCATAGTGGCTCAGTTTGCCCAGCCAGAAATCGCCGATGCTCCCATCGAAGGTTGTGGCGCTGACAACATCACAGCTGAGAGGAGGACTCCGTGGTGCCCAGAACCCCTGCAGCGCCATTCACCAGAGGTGGACAACACTCCCTCCCGGCATCCCCCTGGGCCTGGCTTCTGACCAGAACCCTGCGCTGGACATCTCAAAAGCCCTCAGGACCTCGGTGCTGCCACCTGCTCACAGAGTGTGGCGGGTACGGGGGTGGACAGCCCACGTCCCTCTGCCAGGTTATTTATAAAGTGTTTTCAGATGAGTCACGCACGGAGCTGCCCAGCACCACCAGGGACTATCCCCTAGAAATGCTAGAATGATCCTGAGCTCTGGAACCCCACCCCACCCCTTCATAGCCTGCTTCTCATGGAAAGCTAGAGGCAGGAAGCTGAGGCCAGGGCTATGGGGCTGTTGCTATGCCCCCCATGAGCCCTGGCAGGCCAGGCTTGGGGGACAGATGGAGAGGCCCCAGGAAGGAAAGGAAGGGCCTCGGACAGGGCCCCTCCGGGCCACAGACCACATGCCCCTTTCCCTTCCCCTCCCAAACAGGAATGACAGGACAAGCCCACGAAGACAGCCCCCACCCTGTGTGCCAGGCGCTGGTTGCTCACACCTCCATTCCTGTGTGTACTGCTCTCCGCCTCCGCCAGGAGCCCAGCTATTTCTATCTCTCTGGAAAGGGAGCCCAAGCCTCCAAGCCTCCCGCCCCCCTTTCCTGCTCCTGGCAGTGCTCTAATTACTTCCTCAGCTGGATGCCGCCTGCCATGGGTACCCTGGCCAGGGCTGCCATGAATAACTGCATCTGCACTCACACCCAGCTTCCCACAGAGGCTGGGCCCAGTGTCCCTGCAGAGAGTGTGACCACTGGGAGCCTGGTCCTGGGGGCCTGGACTCCCCTGGCTATGCACTCTCCTTTGTGAGCCTGAGCTGAGGGCATATGGGGGTCTTTGGGACCCACCCTTTCCTCTGCAGCCTCCACCACAACCCTGCAGGGGCTACTTGCTTGTTCAGCAATCCTTCTGTGTGCCTGGCATGGGGCTCAGCCCTGAGCAGGGAAGGAGTTGGGAGGGCAAGGAGATGAATAAGCCTGTCCGCCCTCAAGGGAGGCAAACACATAAACAACTCATTATGCAACGAGAAGGAATGAAGTTAGTGCTAAATTAAGGTACAAGCTGGGCACCAAGCCTGCAGGCCCTCAATTCTTCCCTACTTTTTTTTCTTATTATAAAAGCAATTCATATTCATTTTACAAAGAATTTGTATATGCAGATAACAAAAAGAAAATTATAATACATTCTTTATCCATCCACTCAAAGACAACTTTGTCCGTACCTGTGGCCCAGACTTCCAGACTTTTTTTAACAGAGCAAGGGCAGGTTACAGATCTGAGGGTCTCTCCTAAATGGCTCTGTCATGCTCAGCTTCCATATCCCCAACTGTCAAATGGAGATGATGGTATCAGTCCTAACCAAATAAGACCAACGAAGGAGAAAATGCTCAGAAAAGATTCAGCACAGTAATTCCTGAACATCTTACTCTTCTTTTTAGCCAAACATCTACTAGGATTACCAAAGCTTCTGGGGTTATGGATTCAGGTGTGCTCTGGTCTCATGTCTCCTCCTGCTGCTCAGGGAAGCCCCCTTGCTACGGTGGATGCTGGTAAACTTGCCAGGCCTCAGAAGCACCGGCTGAGGCACCACGGCACTGACATTTCTGGGCCCTAGCTCCTCCAGCCAGCCCTACGCTGCCCGCCTCAGAGCTGCTATCTGGGATTTCTTTTTTTTTTTCTCAAGAACCCAACAGTTCAAACCCAGCTCCTTGACTCTTTATAAGCGTTCAGATGGTCCTGCTTCTAATCGTTAAGGCCCAATTACACCTGTATCATGTTTTATAGTCTGTGGAGCACTTTGCCAGGTATTACCTCACTCGGTTCTCACCAAAACCCAGTGAGGCAAGGATCATTGTTCCATATATTATAAACATGGATTCGATATAAATATATAGATATAGACCTACCAGGTAGTGTCTGTTCTGAAACCTACTTTGTCTTATATTAACATAGCCATTCCAGCTTTCTTTTGATTAGTGTTAGCATGGTATATGCTAACCATCTTTGTACGTTGAATATATTTGTGTCCTTACATTTACAGTGGGTTTCTTGTAGGCAGCATGGAATTAACTCTTGCTCTTTTACCTGACAATCTCTAAATGGTGTTCAGACCATTGACATTTAATGTGATTATTGATATAGTTGTGTCTCAGTCTATCGTTTTGCTATTTGTTTTTTATTTGTTCCATCTGTTTTTTTCCCCTTTTCTGCCTTCTTTTGGACTATTTTTGATGATTCCATTTTATCTTCTTTGTTGGCTTAGCAGCTGTAACTCTGCTACTTTAGCAGTTGCTTTAGTATTTATAGTACCAATCTTGACCTTTTCACAATTTACCTTCAAGTGAGGTTGTGCCACTTCACATCGAGTATAAGAACCTTACAGAAGTTACTTCCATTTCTCCCCTCCTGGCCCGAGTTCCCCCTCTCTGGGTCGTAGCAGGAAAACACTCTCTAGGCAGTAAGCAGAGACAACCACAGAGCTCTCTGGGACCCCTGAATCTTATAGCCTAGTGTCTAGTGTCTTGAAAACCATTATTTCATATGTTCTGTCTGTTTTTTAAAAATTGTTTCAGGCAGGAGTGCAAATCCAGTCCCTGCTATCCTGTCTTGGCCAGAAGCAGAAGCCCCCAACATGCATAGGAGGAAACCAGGACTCAGAGGCTAATCCCCTCACCCAAGGTGAGGGAGCCCATAAGTGGACAAGCAGGAATCCAACCAGCCCTGGTGCTGTCTTCTCTGGCCCACTGCTCCTGCAGGAACCAACTGAGAATGCAGAAACCTCTCTCAGCAGGAGAAAGTGGACTTTTGTCAACACAGCAAAAAGCTGCTCACAGCATTGTTACTGCTTTGGAAGCCAGTGGGACAATTCTTTTGCATAAAGTTACCCATTAAAGAGCAACTTTCAGCATCTTCCAAGCCTCACCTTAAATGTTCTCTTTGCATCTTCAGAAGCCTCTGTGGCACATTCCCCATGGTGTTTGCTATCTAGCAGGATGCATAGGTCTGCTGATAATGTGGGATCGGCCCCCCACAAAAGTACTCTGTAACCTATAATATGCTGTAACAGATGGAATTGTCTTCCCACTTACCCTCCCATGAGTATTTTCTGGCTAAATCTAATCACCTAATTGGTGGAATTGCGGTAACTCTGAGTGTGTGTATGTGTGCATACGTGTGTGTGTGTGCGTGTGTGTGTGTGAATTTGGAGGCAAGGAGGAGGCCCTGTTTTTATCACACTAGTCAACTCACTTTAGGTTCAGGGATCTATTTGGCTTTAAGCAGAGGGAGAGGTATTTTTCCTTAAAATCACTTGGGACAGCTGGCTGAGGCCAGATTCCGACAGAATCTGATGGGGGACGGGGCCTAAAATAGCCTTCAGCTCCTCCCCACCCTCTGTCTTGCAGGCAGAGAGGAGTTGGGGCCCAGTTCTTTCCCAAGCCTGCTCCTCCACCAGCTGACCCCAGAAATACTTTGTTTAGAAAATCAATCTGAAAGCAACAGGAAGAACTTTCATTCCTACCAGCACCTTGTCACACACCAATTTCATTTAAGGCTGTACTATTCCACAGCTATGAGGCGCAGGCAAAGTCCTTAGCCCGGCCAAGACTCAAGCTCCTCATCTGTAAACTCCCAGGACTGACCGTTAAGTGGCAAACATGATGCATGTGGCACAGACTGGGAGCTTGAATCTTAGGCTTCTTTCCGTCCTCCTCATACTCCATTCACCTTGTTGAATGTTGACAACAGCATACAGCTATTGGTGTTACCAGAAAAAGTGTTACCCAGGCCGGGCACAGTGGCTCACTCCTGTAATCCCAGCATTTTGGGAGGTCAAGGCGGGCAGATCACCTGAGCTCAGGAGTTCGAGACCAGCCTGGCCAACATGGTGAAACCCCGTCTCTACTAAAAATACAAAAATTAGCCAGACGTGGTGGTGAGCGCCTGTAATCCCAGCTACTCGAAAGGCTGAGGCAGGAGAAACACTTGAACCTGGGAGATGGAGGTTGCAGTGGGCCAAGACTATGCCACTGTACAATCGGAATGAGTGAGACACCGTCTCAAAGGAAAGAAAAAAACCTCGTTACCCTTAGAAGTCTGTGTCCTGCTTGTCGGTCTGTTGCTCACAACTAAAACAGATAGAAGGAAAACCCATAAACAACACCCTCCCTGCTCCATCTAGATCAGAGGTTTTCAAACTTTACTGCACATTAGAATCCCCTGGGGAGTTTTAAAAACCCCAACATTGGCTGTACCCCAAATTCATTAAATCCAAATCTCTGGGGATGGGGTCCTGGCATCAGGAAATGTGAAAGCTTCCTGGGGGCTTCCTGTGTGCAGCCAGGGTTGAGAAGCCGTGGTCTGGTGTGAGAGGTCCCGAACGCTCTGCCTGCCCCACCCTCTCTTTTGCCTGCAATCCAGCACATCCCTCGGGCTCCCTGAGTGCAGTAACCAGGATGCAGGACCAGACAAGTGTGGGCGAGTGGGGCATTTAGGGAGCCCGCATTCTCAAGTTCTGGCAGGGATGGGTGGGGAGTGGGCCCTTCGCCACCCTGAGAATGAGGGCTTCCCATATTTTGCTCCCCAGGAACCTCATTATTAAGGAAACACTCCCTTGCTGGGCCACTTCAAGAACCTGAGCATAAGCGCCTCCTTACGCACGCCCTGGCCACCACAAGGGTGCCTCCCTACCCCTGCCCCTCCTTACCTACAAAGGGCCATGATTCCAGCCCCCTGGCCAGAGCCCAGCAACTGTCAGGCCACCTGGCTGAGAGACAGGCACACCCATCAAAGGGAAGAGGAGACAAGGTGTCCCTTACCAGCCAGCCAGCCACCATCCCATTCCCCAGAGCTGGCCCACCGCCTGGGTGGCAGTTCAAAGATTCTGGAAAATGACAAGACTTGGCAAAACCAGGCATGACCTTTCCTCCAGGTGCAGAGGCCAGAAGGCTGGAGAAGATGATTCTCATGCCCTCAGCTTGGTGGGGGCCCCAGCTGTGCCCGAAAGCAGGGTGTCCAAAACAAGGCTCCATCAGGGGACTAGAAGGAGGAGTTGGGTCCCCAGTCTTGCCCTAGAAAACACGGTTTGTGTCAGACCCATGGCCCGCTAAGCCCTAGCCTCCTCTTCTCATACTTGAGTGAGCAGGGCATCACCTGGGGACCTTCCCTCCAGGCTCTGCTGCAGTGGGGCTGCATTTTGAACCAGCACCCCCAGGTGATCCTGATCCAGGTAGTTCATACTTTGAGAACCACTACCCTGGGCCTTGGTGGGATAATATCTCAGCATCTTGCTCTCCTGCCCATCCCCCTCCCCCACACTATCATCCTCTCCAGAGAGCGTCTGCCAAGAAGAGCATCACCCTCAGAAGGAAGAGCCTGAGCAGGTTTGGACAGGCACCCTCCAACCGGTGACCAAGCCTCACTGCCTCCCCTGTGAGGCCTTCACCAACTCTTCCCATCCATTCAAATTAGCAGAGATATCTACATTTCTGTAGTAGCAGAAATGTACATACCTAGGCCAGCAGGTATAAAGCCAGAAGGATGGTAGGTACTGTAGCAAACTGGAGAAAGCGTGCCATGCCCACTGCTACCTGCTGCTGTGTAGCAGGCTGGGGTTGCCAGATCTCCTGATTTGTCAAGAGAAGTCAGGAATCTAGTTTTTATAGGCAATCTCCAGGTTTTTAAACTATGGGAGCCAAAGCAAGCACATCCAAGGTCCCAATCTGGCCTGTGGGCCACCCGTTAGCAGCCTGTCTAGGAAGTGGGCCCACAGGATGAGAGGCCCTGCCTGTGGGCATCCTCACACAGTTGGCGTTAGCACATTGCCTGCATCCCCGGGGTCCCAGGAAATACCCCTGACATGAACAAGTGAGTGAACACATGGTGTTGGCAGGCAGGCGAAAGGGATATTTTTGCAGGGAAGGGTGACTTCCCACCATACCACACCTAAGGTCAGCCTTGTCAGCAGGGGTGGGGTCTGTCCTCCGTCACTCTCAGTAGAGGGCCAAGCTAATGCCTAATTCACCACCCCATACTTAACCGCCACTTCTAACATTATGGGTGTTCTGTGAGCACCCCCCATCCTGCAGACCTCTCTTGGGTCTGTAGCTTTATCCACTCCCTCTCTAAAGCCCCCCCAGCTTGGCCTGACTTCAGGCCACTTCTCAGAAACCTTTGCCCAGGACACCCCAGCCCTGGCCCATTCGCAGCTCCTCCAAGCCCTGCAATGCAAGAGCCAGCAAAGCCACAGAACCGCCCCTGAGAGCAAAGGCCTGGTCTCGGTGCCCGCAGGAATATCCCAGGATACACCCTGCCAAGGGAGGCACATCTGAGGCTTCTGCCATGTCAGGAGATGACAGTAGACAGTCACCAGTGATGTGCCAGAAGGGAGGAGCCCAGCCCATCAGAAGAAGGGCTGAGATGCTGCTTAAAACTGATCAGAAAAAGACGTGAAGGTCCTGAGGGAACAATGTAAAGCACATGGTGTATAATACCCACCCCATGTGAAGTTCAGCAGCAGCTGCTGCGTGACGTGAGCACAAGCTGGGTTGATGGGGAAAACGGTGGGGCGGGGAGGGGGCGGTGGCGGGGGGAATGGGGAATCTTCTGGAGTGATGGAAACAGTCCATATCCTGATTAGAGCGGTGCTTGCACTGATGTACAAACATAGAAAAAATACACCAACTATACAGCACATGTAAAGACTGGTGGACTTGGCTGGGCACAGTGGCTCATGCCTGTAATCCCAGCACTTTGGGAGGCTGAGGTGGGTGGATCAATTGAGGTCAGGAGTTTGAGACCAGCCTGGCCAACATGGTGAAACCCAATCTCTACTAAAAATACAGAAATTAGCCAGGCATGGTGGCACATGCCTGTAATCCCTGCTACTCAGGAGGCTGAGGCAGGAGAATTGCTTGAACCCGGGAGGCGGAGGTTGCAGTGAGCTGAGATCACACCACTGCACTTCAGCCTAGGTGACAGAGAGAGACTCCATCTGAAAATAAAAAAAAGAATTTGTGGACTTTACTGTATGTAAATTTTACCTCAATAATAAAAGAAAAGAAAATAGCAATGGACAAAAGGAAGAGAAAAGCTCCCCACATATACCTACAAACCCAAGAAGCTGGAGACCTGCTTGCCTGCTCCTTGGGGAAGTTTAAAGAGAGGCACAAAGGCCAATGAGGTATAAGAACCTTGCTCCCAAATAAGCCACGGTCCTGATTTCTAACCAAGTGAGCCAGCCAGCAGGTGGCCAAGTTCAAGTGCAAATACATAACTGAAAATCTGCTCACAGTAGAATCCTTGAAGGCAGGAGGTAACACCACATTTAGAGTCCTCCAGCCTTCTCCCATAAAGCCGCAGTCCATCCTCACAGCAACCCTGAAGCAGCAATCATGTCTCCTATTTAGAAGGACATAAATAGGGGCCCAGAGAAGTTCAAGGACTTGCCGCAGGTCACACTGTCACTGCTAGGACTCAAACCTGGGCTCCCAAGTCTGTGCCCTTCCTTCTACCTGCAGAAGAAAGCATGCCCCTCCTAGGCCACCCTGCATTCGAAAGCAATGCGAATGCGCAGAATTGTCTATAACAATGGCCAATTACTAGGGATAGTCATTTTACCCAAACTTGATTTGGGGAATAATTTTATGGCGGGGGGCTAATGGTCAGCCTTTTCTTCAGAACAATCTCTGTTCGCGGAGACAGCAGTCTTTGAGACGTGCCGGGGTGAGAGCTGTCTCTAGCTCAGTCATTTGTAACCTACAGACTGGCACAGAACGCAATTCTGTGAGATTTGACAAAAGAGGACATGCCTTCCCTATGACAGATTTCAAAACAAAGTACGAAGAGGGCCTCAATAGCTACAAAGAGGGTCTGACAAAGAAGGGGGCATTATCCTGAGGCTCTTCAGGCAGGCCAGGGGTGGGCCTGAGAAATTGAGGGTGACACGGGAAATTAGAAAGACTGGTGGGCACCGTTAGTGCCTACCCTAAAGTTACTGCCTTCTCTTTATTGCTACAGACTCTGATATTTGTTCTAGCCTCAGAAGATGAATCATGACTGGGCTAAACAAACAAAGTAATCTCATTTGCTTTTCCCCGATTCTTACTTTTCCATTTTCCCTTGCCATCAAGATACAGTTCCAGCCAACGAAAAATAAAGACAAATCTGAGGGAGGGCTTCTTGCTTCCTGATAAAAGAGATAGACATTTAATGGAAGAAACTGTCCCTTTCTCCTCCATCTTGCCTTGAATGTGGTTGAGTGAGGGTATGATGGCTGAAGCTGTGGCAGCCATCTTGCCATCAAAAGGTAACAAGCTTGTCCAGGCACTGTGGCTCATGCCCGTAATCCCAGCACTTTGGGAGGCCGAGGCGGGCGGATCACCTGAGCTCAGAAGTTCAAGACCAGCCTGGCCAACATGGCAAAACCCCGTCTCTACTAAAAATACAAAAATTAGCTGGGTGTGGTGGTGTACGTCTGTGGTCCCAGCTACTCAGGAGGCTGAGGCAGAAGAATCGCTTGAACCTGGGAGGTGGAGGTTGCAGTGAGCAGAGATCGTGCCATTGCACTCCAACCTGGGTAACAAGAGCAAAACTCGATCTCAAAAAAAAAAAAAAAAGTAACAAACCGAAGAAAAGCAAACACAGTGAGGACAACTAAGCAGAGAGATGGAAAGAGCATGGATCCTTTCAACATTTTTTATCTGCTCATCAACTCTGGATCAGACTTCTGTGATAATTCAGTGTCATTGTGGTTTAAGCCACTGTCCATGGGGTCTTCTGTTACCTGCATCCTATCTGACTCAAAGGGCAGAGGCAGACAGATACAGGCTGCAGGATTCAAGTCACACGAATGAGACCAGGTTTAAGAAGCAGGGGCCAGCCAGTTGAAGTCCTGGAGGGCGGCAAGAGACAGAGTTCTGCAGCTTCACCAGGTCAGGGAGAGTATTCTCATCATTTCCCGGGCTATCCAGCCTGCCAACAGAAGCCTGAATATGCTACACGGGCCCACTGCTCTGATGATATCCCAGATGTCTCTCATCAGCGATTACCTGAAGCTGCCACACAAAGAACTGTTGCCCTTTATAGCCACAGAGTTACATGGATCTGGGTTTTTAACATACTGTAACCTTGGACAGAGGAGAAAAGCTAATCTGCGAGGCAATGTGATCTCTTTTCAATTCAGTGCAACACAAAAAAAATAGCTAGATTCTTTGCAGCTGCATCCCATGCATTAATGAATAGGGTAGCCACTCTTTGTATTCTTTCCTGATGGTAAATTATCTTTAACTTTTTATATTATAATGACTTGTTCAAGTCAGGAGTGCTGCAAAATCCACATGAATTAAAGATCAGACACAAGGCTTTAGACACCCTTCTCACTTGTAGCTGACTTGGTGTTCACATGCCTCTGTCTCCCGGGGTGCTCTCAGGCAGAAGCTGGAGAAGCACCAATCCACAGCCACCTGTGAGCCAACTTATCAGCAAGGAGGTTTCACCCTCAGAGCATCAAACTGGGGCATGTCAAAAAGGGTAGCTCAAGATCTTCAAGACCAGGGAGCCCAAATTCATGGCTAGAAAAAAGACAACAATTCTGGGGACCAATTTAGGATCAATAGGAAGCCTGAAGTCTGGGTACCAGGTCAGAGCTGAGTCCTGAAGTCCAGAACCACATAGAACAAGAGCATAGCACAAGCAAGAAGAAATAGAAGCATCCTGGAGGAAGATCTTTGCTAAAGAGTTTCTTCATGCCCACCTGAGCCTGCACCTGCAGCGGGAGGAAAGTGCTCCAGCTGGTTCGGGAGAGGTGGCAGGATTGAGGCTGCAGCCAGGGTCCTCACAGTGGTTCATGTCTCCAGAGTAATCATCACAATGGCTTTCATTTGAGAGTTTGCCATGTATCAAGCACCATGCTCAATGGCTTTTCAAATCCTCACAAAGCCCCATGATTTAGGCCCTAGTATTATTATCCCCACTTGACAGATGAGGAAACTGGGGCCAAGAGAGGTTAAGTCCATTTCCCAAGGCTTCACTGCCAGTAAGCGGTAGAGGCAGGTTTCAAAGCCCAAGTTCTAGGCCAGGTGTGGTGGCTCACACCTGTAATCTCAGCACTTTGGGAGGCCAAGGTGGGCGGATCACTTGAGGTCAGGAGTTCAAGACCAGCCTGGCCAACCTGGTGAAACCCCCTCTCTACTAAACATATAAAAATTAGCCAGGTGTGGTGGCGTGCACTTGTAGTCCCAGCTACTCAGGAGGCTAAGGCAGGAGAATCGCTCGAACCTCGGAGACGGAGGTTGTAGTGAGGCCAGATCGTGCCACTGCACTCCAGCCTGGGCCACAGAGCAAGACTCCATCTCAACAACAACAACAAAAAGCCCAAGCTCTAAGTCATTTTGAATCCCAAGCCCACCCATACTTCGCCTCCCCTCTTCCTTTTCCTAATCTCACCGTTCTCTCCTAATGTCATGCCTGTCACTGTGTGGTTGGTGCTGAGTTACCTCCTGCTGCCATATGGTGACCTAATGGTACCTGAGCGTGTTCCTTATCTCCCCAGGAGCCCTGTAAGCTCTTTAGGGACTATAAGCATTTAGGTTATGCTTTTGGCTGCAAGTATCAGAATGCCCAACTGAAAGTAGCTTATGTAATAAGGATATTTACAATCTCATACAAGAAGCCTGGAGGCAGGGGACATCCAGATTATGTTAATTCAGTGGCGCAACAAAATCAGGGCTTCGGGTCACCTTTTCTGGCATTCTCTGGGCTTACCCAACCCGGTCATAGAGGCCTGTGACAGTGACAAACATCTCATTCTCACACAATAATATCCAAAAGACAGGAAGAGGCCTTTGTACGCCTTGCCTTAAAAGCCACAATTTTCCCAGGGCTCTCCCGATGCACACATCTCCTAATGACTCATTGGCCAATTGCTAGACTGCTGAATACCTATCACATGCCCAGACCTAAGGCAACCACTAGCAAGAGGACTGGAAATATGTGTAATCAGAGATAAGACAAATGGTATGGGCTTATTAATATATGGTCTTTGGAGCTAGAGAAGGGGTCATGAAACACAGTTACCTGGTACCAGAACAAAATCTCATTCAGTCTACAAGGAAGGGGGTTTGACTGTGAATGGACAGCTATAAGATCTGATTCAGGGGCCCTGTGAATCTGGGCCTGTGCTAGGTACTCAGCAAACACTTCTGGTAGGCCGAGCGTGGTGGCTCACCCCTATAATCCCAGCACTTTGGGAGGCTGAGGTGAGAGGATTGCTTGAGCTCAAGAGTTCAAGACCAGCTTGGGCAACATAGCAAAACCCTGTCTCTACAAAAATATATATTTTTTAATTTAAAAAGCTAAAAAAAACACTACTGGTGGTATTGAATGGTACCAGTCACTCCCAAGGATGGTTTGAAATATCTTCCTGCACCCACCCAAGCAACAGCAATTTTGGTCATCTTACAGTATGTCAAGTTAAAAAAAATTCCCTTTGATATAAGACAGGTATATTTGTCCATATATATATGTCATATTAGGTGGGAACAGTGTCAATCTCTAAGAATAATATCAATAATCCTATTATCCAATATTTCTTTTGGCTGCTAACTATGTGCTTAGCAGCCCTTGGGTTCAGCAGTGAAGCTCCTGATGTAGGCATGATTACTAGGTGGGAAGGCAATATTTGTCATCATGATTAAGAATGCAGGCTCTGCCAAGCATAGTGGCTTACACCTGTAATCCCAGTTGCTTGGGAGGTTAAGTCAGGAAGAAAACTTGAGGCAAGGAATTGTTATATTGACCGGGCAATATAACAAGACCCTGTCTCTACAAAATTTTTTTTTAAAAACTTAGCCAGGCATAGTGGCATGCACCTGTAGCCCCAGGTACTTGTCAGGCTGAAGCAGGAGGATCCCTTGGGTCCAGGAGGTTGAGATTACGTTACAGTGAGCTATGATCACGCCACTGCACTCCAACCTGGGCGACAGTGAGATTCCTGTCTCCAAAAAAGTAATGTAGGCTCTGGAGTCATATCCCAGCTCTGTCACTTGCTGTGGTGTGATTTAGGTAGGTCCTTGACTTCTCTAAGCCTCAGTTTCCCTGTCTGTAAAATGGGGGGTCATAATAGCACTCTGGCTTTGGTGTCTAGCTGACCTTAGGTTCAAATCCCAGCTCTGGCACACACTAGTCATGTAACCGTAGGAAAGTCTCTTCACCTCTTTGGACCTACCTTTGCTCACCTATAAAATAGGGATAATAAAGCCAAACTTATTGGGATGTGGGGAGGGTTAAATAAGAATACATAGAAAGCACATAGCATAGAGTCATCATTCAAGGGAGTGCCCAGGAAAGCAAAGTGTCTAGAGATCATAATAGATAAAAACTGGTCAAAAAATCCAGGGATCTTGATATGACAGCAGCCTGCAGATGTCTGCGGGGGTGCCATCTGGAAGACACACTGGGTTTACTTGGTCTGACTCCAGTGGGCAGAACCAGAACCACAGGGTAGAAATCTCGGGGAAGGAGATTTAATTTCAAATAAGAAAGATTCAGCCAGGCATGGGGGCTCATGCCTGTAATCCCAACACTTTTAGAGGATAAGGCAGGAAGATCACTTGAGCCCAACATGGCGAAACCCCGTCTCTATAAAAAATATATATAAAAATTAGCCGGGGACAGTGGCGCATGACTGTGGTCCCAGCTATCTGGGAGGCTAAGGTGAGAGGATCACCTGACCAAGAGGTTGAGCCTGCAGTCAGCTGTGATTGTGCCACTGCACTCCAGCCTGGGCGACAGAGTGAGACCCTGTCTCAAAAAAAAAAAGAAAGATTCCGGCCGGGCGTGGGTGGCTCATGCCTGTAATCCCAGCACTTCAGAAGGCCGAGGCAGGTGGATTGCTTAAGGTCAGGAGTTCAAGACCAGCCTGGCCAACATGGTGAAACCTCATCTCTACTAAAAAATACAAAAATTAGCCAGGCATGGTGGTATGTGCCTGTAATCCCAGCTACTCAGGAGGCTGAGGCAGGAGAATCGCTTGAACCTAGGAGGCAGAAGTTGCAGTGATCTTTCAGTGAGCCAAGATCACGCCATTGCACTCCGGCCTGGGTGACAGAGCCAGACTCCATCAGGAAGAAAGGAAGGAAGGAAGGGAAAGAAGGAAAGAAGGAAAGAAGGAAAGAAAGAAAGAAAGAAAGAAAGAAAGAAAGAAAGAAAGAAGAAAGAAAGAAAGAAAGAAAGAAAGAAAGAAAGAAAGAAAGAAAGAAAGAAGAAAGAAAGAAAGAAAGAAAGAAAGAAAGAAAGAAAGAAAGAAAGAAAGAGAAAAGGAAGGAAGGAAGGAAAGAAGGAAGGAAGGAAGGAAAGAAGGAAGGAAAGAAGGAGTTACCTTTTCTCCACTGTGAACAATGGCCTTGTAGGTAGTGACCCTGGCGACCTAGACACCATCAGGCGGAGGCCAGCTGAGCCCAGATCCCATTATCTCTGAAGGCTAAATGCACGCATCCAATCAAGGAGACCTAGCCCCAGCTCCCAAAATGTTAAGGAGCTGCTCTCATATATAGTAGTCTTCAAACTTTGACATACATTAAGAAATGCTTGGGAAACACATTCCAAAAACTGACTCTAGGCCCCCTTCCTAGAGATTCAAATTCAGCAGATCTGAGCTGGAGATCTGCATTTCCAGCAGGATGATGCAGGTTCACGTGGTCCAAGGACCAACCTTGAGGACCTCTGCCCTCAACTCCCACCTGCTGCTATTTCAGAAACTCAAATGTGGGGGCCGAACCCACAGTTAGGATCACTGCACACAAAGAACGGCTTTGAACTAAGAAGATAGACCCAGGGGAATCATCCCCACCCTTGGAGGTGCCCAAAACAGGTGCTAATGAATTCTGGTCCTAAATCAGGAGGTGCAGCACGCAGCACCTAAGAAGGAGAAAAGTTATTCAATGTGATCTCTAGAACAGGTGGGAATGAGACGGCGAGTCAGGATGCTCCTCTCTAACATGCACCCACAGAGCCACCCCTTGGAGAGCATACTAGGGGAGATCAGGAACCAGTGGTTGGGAAGGGGGCAGGACCCAACCATAGGGGGTGCCACTCGTCTTGAGGTCTTTGTGATGCCACCCCCTAGAGTTGTCCACTGCTGGGGGCCCTGAGGATGAGGCTGCAAATACACAGATCAAACCCTTTTGCAAAGCATTCAAAGCCCCTTAGAGTTGGGCTCCAGCCCACCCTATAGGCACCTTTTCCCCTGAGCGGCCTCTCCTGGAGCTAATTTATTTGCAAGAAACTGGGAATTCTGTGAGCAAACTGCACTCCCGGAGCATCCCAGGCTCCTGCCACATGGCTCTTCCAAGCCTGAATTTGCCCAGCTCCTGCCCACTTTCAGACCTTCAGGCATGGGTGCCCTTCCCCAGCTCTGCCTCTGGGTGCCTTGGTGAATCCTGCTCAGCATTCAAAACCCCATCAAATGCCTCCTCTTATGGGAAGCATTTCCAGTGTCCTGGACACACACACACACACACACACACACACACACACACACACACACAGCAATCTGGGTCCCCCAGCACTGCGCTGTATTCAAGAACAGAGCTTTATACACCACCATGTAGCCTCAGAGGGCAGGGATCTTTGTTTTGCACACTGGTCACTGGCATATCCCAACTGCGCAGGACAGTGCCCAGCACACAGGAGGTGCTGCATGAACACTTGTTGAATGTGGCCAGGCGCGGTGGCTTGCGCCTGTAATCCCAGCACTTTGGGAGGCCGAGGTGGGCGGATCACTTGAGGCCAGGAGTTTGAGACCATCCTGGCCATCATGGCAAAACCCCATCTCTACTAAAAATACAAAAATTAGCTGGGTATGGTGGTATGCGCCTGTGGTCCCAGCTACTCAGGAGGCTGAGACACGAGAATCACTTGAACCCGGGAGGTGGAGGTTGCAGTGAGCTGAGATCACACCACTGCACTCCAGCCTGGGCAACAGAGTGAGACTATCTCAAAAAAAAACACTGTTGAATGCATAAATTTTGCAGGACAGAGGCTTCTGGCCACTTCAACTAGGTGAACCAGCAACACACCATGCACCACCAATATTCTCAGCTGGAGGAAGAGACTCCTGGGAACCTCTCTTGGTTGTGTAAAGGTAAGGCGAGTAGACATTTATTGCCCAGGACTTCCTATGGCCTGACAAAGAACACCATGCCCAATCTCCCTTGGTACACAGAAGTAATTCCAGAGGAGCAGGTGGGTAAATTTGCAAATTTCCAGGAGACCAAAAAGTTTCCTGGAAGAATGTCCTGCCCAACCCAGCACCCTCAGAGATGGATGTGGTGACATCCACATTTCAGGACATAGCATCTTGGATCTAGGCCTCATCCCCGGCCTGGAAGTCCCAGGGAAGGGGCATGGCTTCTGATCGAAGTTCACTACCTCTTAGGACTCAGCCCCTTGGGAGCAAAGTAAGCATGAACTAAAATAACTAGAACTTCAAGAGCTTGAGAATGGGGCAGCCTCACAGCCTACCAGGCCAAGGCATCCCTGCAGCAGCAGATGAGGAGGCCCAGAAGTGCCCAGGACTGGGTCCGACAGCTAAAAACCCTGAGCGAAGGGGCAGCTCTCTCCAAGGTCTTCTGACACAAAGCACCGTGGATTCTTAGGTTATTCAGGAATGGGGGAGGCCTCACTAGGGAGAAACCAGCTAGTGGATTTTTGCAAGATTAATTGGAATAATAAGAGCCATGATTGCATTTTGGCAAGTTGATAATTTAGCAGCCATTCAAACCATTGTTTGTAATTATTTACACAACATGTATTTAGCGAGGATGAGGAGAAACTGCTTTTCTCTTATAAAACTTGAATACCTTTCTTTAGGTTCAAAATAATGAATTTATTACATGCATTTATTATGGGCAATTTTCTAAACCAGACAGCTTCCTGGGAAGCACAGGCACCCTTTAAAATTTAGATGCTAAATAAATCACTTGCTCTGGTAAACAGCACTGTGCTGGCATGAATCCATTTCACCGTCTCAGCTGACTGGGGCTGTTAACGGGCGGGTGGTGGCCGGAGAGGCCTTCAGGGTGGGTGGTCTGGCTTGCAGTCTCTCCTACAACCAGCAGGTGCTCATCAGAAAAAGAAAAACTCTACAGAAGTAGGTCAGCAGTGGTGAGGAGGGGTTTTGTTTTTTGTTTTATTTCCAGAAGAAGATACCACACTATCCTCTTCTGTCTGAGCCAAACCAATAAACATAGGTCAGAGGTCAGCAAACTTCCACAAAGAGCCTGACAGTCTATGTTTTAGGCTCTGTGGGGCCAAGAGGCAAAATTGAGCAACTGTTCTAGGTGAAGGGCTACATCGTGTTTTTTTCACCCACATTTTATATTTTGAAATGTGAAAATTATTCTTAGCTCTAGGACATATAAGACCAGGTGGTGAGCCGGATTTGGTCTGTGGGCCATAGTGTGCCAACTGCTCGTTCAAATCAGGCAGTTATGGAAGGGGTATGGAAACCTGCATGCCCAGGCCCCAGGTGCATGACTCTTTAAAGAGAGGTTTTTGCTGGGCACGGTGGCTCATGCCTGTAATCCCAGCACTTTGGGAGGCCAAGGTAGGCGGATCACTTGAGGCCAGAAGCTCGAGACCGAGGCCGGTGGATCACATGACGTCAGGAGTTCGAGACCAGCCTGGCCAAAATGGTGAAACCCCATCTCTGCTAAAAATACAAAAATTAGCCAAGCGTGGTAGCATGCACCTGTAGTCCCAGCTACTCAGGAGGCTGAGGTGGGAATTACTTGAACCCCGGAGGCAGAGGTTGCAGCGAGCCAAGATCTCGCCAACTGCACTCCAGCCTGGGTAACAGAGTGAAATCCTGTCTCAATAAATAAATAAAGTTTTCGTGCCTTTATTAGGATAATTTCATGGCTGATAACTCCTTAAAACAATTCTGAATAAAATATTGTCTGGTGTTTGCAGAGCACTTTACAAGTTCTTCCCCAACTTAATATAAGCCACCATGGCCACTAAGCCAGAAACCCAGGAGTCATTCTGCTCCAGCCTGTGTTTCCACCGATCAGGGCGTTCTGATGGCTCTACTCCAAAAGACCTCTCACAACCAACCACGGGACTCACTCAGATCCTTGCACGCCCATGTTCACAGCAGCATTATTGCGGATGAACCTTGAGGACGTTATGTGAAGTGAAATAAGCCGGTTCCAAAAAGACAAATATTATGTGATTCTGCTTCTATAAGGCACCTAGAGTAGTCAAATTCATAAGAGATGGAAAGTGGAACAGAGGTTGCCAGAGACTGATGGGAGAGAGAATGGGAAGTTATTGCTGAATGGGTACAGAGTTTCCGTTTGGAGTGATGAAAAAGCTCTGGAAATGGACAGTGGTGATGGGGTTCAACACTGTGAATGTATTTAAATGCCACAGAACTGTACATACCTAAAAGCAGTGAAAATGATGAAGTTTATGTTATGTATATTTTACAATTTTGAAAATTAAAAATAAAAAATATTTTAACCCAACAACCAGCACCATCTGCCCTGCTACCACCCTAACCCAAGTGATCGTGATTTCTGTTCCCTTAACTGGACCCCTGGTGTCACCTCTAGTCCCTGACACTGGACTCTCCACAGAGCCACAAAATTCAAGTCACCACTTTCTTTTCTTTTCTTTTCTTTTCTTTTTTTTTTCTTTTTTTTTTAAAAGGAGTCTGGTTCTATCACCCAGGCTGGAGTGCAGTGGTGCAATTGCAATCTCGGCTCACTGCAACCTCCACCTCCCAGGTTCAAGTGATTCTCCTGCTTCAGCCTCCTGAGTAGCTGGAATTACAGGCACCTGCCACCATGCCTGGCTAATTTTTGTATTTTTAGTAGAGATGGGGTTTCATCATCATGGCCAGTCTGGTCTCAAACTCCCGACCTCAAGTGATCCGCTGGCCTCGGCCTCCCAAAGTGCTGAGATTACAGGCATGAGCCACCATGCTTGGCCTATGACTTTCTTACTTAAAACTCTCCACTGGTGTTTACCCATGTTCTTCAAAGTCTGGGCAATAGGCCAGCCCCATCAGCATCTCCTGAGAGCATGTCTGAACACAGAATCTCAGACCCCAGCCCAGACCCGTGCATCCTATGTCCTGAAAGTTCAACAAGCGCTAGAGCAGCTGAGGCCAAGGCTCACCCACACCCAACCTCCAGCCCTAGCTCTCCTGCCTGCCTTCATCTGGGGACCGGAAAAGTTCATTCCTATATTTGACTCCCTTTTCCAGCCTCTCTTGAAGCTAAGAGCAGTGCTGATTAAGAAGAAGCCAGCAGACTCTGCCTGGGATGTAGCTGTGATACCTGGAGCTGCTGCAGCCACTCATAACTAGAGGGGAAAGCCCAGGAATGACACACATCCCAGCCCCAACCTCCCCAAGCCACTGAGCCAGCACCAACAGCCACCCAGCTCCAGTCTCCTTTTCAAGTGAGAAAAATAAACTTCATTTGTTTGTGACACTGTTGGTTTAGTTTTCTGCAACACGTGTATTTCTAAATTACACAACCCAGCTCCTATTCCCCTGAGAATAAAATCCAAACTTGGCTTGGCACAGTGGCTCACGCCTGTAATCCCAGCACCTTGGGAGGCTGGGGCAGGAGGATTGCTTGAGCCAGGAGTTCAAGACTAGCCTGGACAACATAGTGAGACTTCGTCTCTACAAAAAAAAAAAAAAAAATTTAAAAATCTCGCAGGCATGGTGGTGCATGCCTGTAGTTCCAGCTACACGGGAGTCTGAAGTGGAAGGATCACTTGAGTCTTCAAAGTTGAGGCTGCAGTGAGATGTGATCACACCACTGTACTCTCAAAAAAAAAAAAAAAAAAATCCAAACTCCCTGCCAGTGCCCACGAGACTCCAGCAGCCTGGCCCCTGCTTGACTCTGTCCTCCCGTGCTGCCCTCCCTCCACTTACTGTGCTCCAGCCACTGGTCAGACCCTCCTCCCATCCCTTCACCAGTAAGGTTCCTTACGTGGCTGGCTCCCTTATGTCAGTGGTCTTCAACTCTAAGCGTCACCTCCTCACATCACCTCTGACTCCCAATCCATCTGACATAGACTGAGTCCCATCACCCTCTCTTTTTTTATTCAAAGCACTGCACATTATGAGAAAGAACGTCGTATTTTTTGTGCGTACAATTGCATAATTGTTGTACGTACAAATACATAAATTGTTGATTGCATGTCTCCCTACCCCCACGCTAGAGTTCAGGTCCCCTGAAAGCAGAGGCCTTGCCTGTTCTGTTCACTGCTGTCTCACTGGGCTCTAGAAGAGTGGCCAGCACAAAACAGGGACTCCATAAATCATCGCTGATTAAATAATAAATGAACCTACAAATACTTGTCACATGCCTCATTCAATTGATTCTAACTGCTCCCTGTGACGTAATCAGGATAAAAGTATTTAAAACTATTTTGCTGATGAGCAAAAGGAAGTTGGGAAAAGTAGCATGGCTCACAGCTAACAAGTGGCATGCTCGTCCATGATGCAGCATGTGACCTGTGGAGGAGACACAGTGGGATGCAGTCCCAGACACCACCCTTTGCCTGCTGCAGTGACCTTGACAAGTCACCGGCCTTCATGGCAGTTTCCTCTCTGAAAACGACACCTTCCTCATAAGATTCTGGGAGAATTACAAGAGACCGTTCATAGACGCCCTTGGCACAATGCCTGGCACATGGTAAGCGGTACATAAATAGTTGTTCCCCATATTAATTAATGTTCATTATTCATTGACATCTATAAAGATGACACCATAATTACGACATTAGCCTAAATATTATACTCAATGATCATAAATGCCAAAACATGGCTAGTGCTTGGGTCTTCTGACCTCAGACCCAGCTCATCTGCCAAACGCCCCACTGTTCCACAGCCACAGGCCCACCCTTCCTCTTCTCACCCAGTGGACCCTGTAGGGGGGTGAAAGGGGCCCCAGCAGTGGTTCTGTGCCTCCTTGCTGTGTGCCTCTGGGGCCCAGCCCCACTGTCCCTCCATTCCCCAGCAACTCCATGGCACTCTGTGGAACCTCCACTGGAAGGTCAGGACCCTGCACTGCTGGCTAGCTCGGGGAGCCTGTTCATGGGCCCCTCCTTAAGGCCTGGGCAGCCTTCAAGAACATTTCTCTGGGTTGGGCCAGCTCCTCCCTCGGGCTCCCGGCACACATTCTGAGGAATAGCTGGAGACAAAAATCGAACAGTGCATGCAAGCCTACATCTGCAACTGTGTCTGAACTGGGGCAGGTGGCAGAGAGGTGGCTCCCTCTGAGCTCCTAGACCTACACTGGGCACAGCTGAGGCAGCTGGGGACTCATGTGTCCACTGTGACTGGAGCCCAGCTGGACTCTGCTTGCTGCATGGCCGCTACTGGTTCACTCACCACTGTGTCCCACCCCATCTTCCTCCAAGGACACTCACAGCCCTCAGCCTCCCTGTTGGTCCAGACTTGGTAAGCCTTCTGAAGCTTTCTGCACAGGGGCTGTGTGGCCCAGATCCTCCATCCCCTGCGCTCCCCACACCTCAGCCCCTCTGGGCAGAACAACAAACGCCAAGGCTACCACTTCCCTCCCGGGGAACCCCTCTCTGCATCATGTGTCGGTGGAGAGCTTGCACTTTGAGGTAGGCAGGGCCTTGCCCACGTTGGCTGACTGTTGAACCTGGGGCAAACTGCTTAAATCCTCTAAGCCACATCATATGCACCAGAATCTCCAGGGCCAGGAACAAAGAGAGCAGAGTTTCACCCAGAACAGCGACAACTACCACTTATTTATATGAACTATTATTATCTCCATTTTGCAGATGAGGGAACAAACAAGAGAGAAAGGTTAAGCAACTTGTCCAAAGTCACACAATTAAATAAGTGTCAGAACCAACTTTGAATCTAGGCAGCAAAGCTATTGGGAGTCACACATCCTCCCCTCTGGCTCCATGAGAACCCACTGGGGTGAGTACAGTGTGATCCACCTAATTGCCTCCCACACCCCAGCAGGGACCAGAAACTGAGAGCCCGCAGGAGAGGAGGCAGAGCCCCTGGGCACCGGCCCAGTCCCAAGGCCTCCTGGTCCCGGGGTTCTTTGATCAGCCCTGACAAATGTAGCATCTGCTGCTCCAAAGGTCAGGCACGCCCCACTTATGAGGTCCCGCCAATGGACATGGGGGCCACTAATAAGGGCATCATGACAGATGAAGGCCAGCGTGCCAGCTTCTCAGGAGATGATGCTCACACCAGGGACACAGTGAAGGCCTGGGGAGGGACAGCGGGCCCCTGCTAGGACTAGGTGTTCTGGGTTCCTGTCTCCACCCCTCCCATTCCTTAGAAAGTTCTGTCCTGGCCCCTTCCTTCCCTTCCTCTGTCCTTTCTCCCTCTCTGACCACTGACCTTGGAGACCAATGACCCTGACTCTAGCTGCATGATTCCTTTCTCCCTCCCTCTAAAGCCCAGAAGAACTAAAGAAGCAGATTTGCATTCCCCTCCTCTCTCCTTCCTTTGCCCATTTGACAGATGAAGTTACTGAGACCCAAGCGTCATAGAACCACAGGCTCCCACAGAATGCCACTGTTAGGGGGAATTTAGAACATGTTGTCCAGGAGTTCACAACAGGGAGCAGCACTGTCCCCTAGAAGCAGGTAGCAAAGACCAGGACTGTTGCGGTGGTAACAGAGCCTAGGTATGCTACTGACATTTAACAGACATGGCCTGGGAGTGCTAAATGTCCTACATGGCAGAGGGCAGTTCTGCACAGTGAAGAATTGTGCCACCCAACACAGAAGGCGCTGCCAACAGTGCCTTCTCTCCAGTTATAGATGAAGAACTGAAATCCAATGAGGAAAAGTGATCCGGTCAAAGTTATGGTGGCAGAAACTTCCAGTTGCCTTCCAATTTCCCTTTTTCTTGCCTTCCTTAGAAAAAGGACCCCACAACCAGCCCAGCGCTACCCAGCTCAGAGGCTCCATTTCCCAACTTCCCTGGCAGCTCCATGTAAGTGGTATGCAAGGTCCAGTCCATGAGATTAAGGAGGTTTATTCTGCAGGACTGCCAAGAAGCCTCCTTAAATGGGAAGGTGTGCCTTTCTCCAGCCCTTCTCCTCCCACACCTAAAATGCAGGTGCAGCTTGAGTAGCATCTTGGGCCATAAGGCCCTGCAGTAAGGATGAAGGAGCAGCAAGGTGGCTGGCGTCAGCAGTACCGACAAAGTGGAGTCGCTGCCCCAGCCCTGGACTACGTACCTTCGGGTGTCAGTTACATGAGAGTGAGAAGCAAACTCTCTGTTGAAAGAGAGTTTCTAGTATTTGCAACTAAATTGATACAGCATGTAACTGGTTCAGATTAATATTATTCAAACATTTTCTGAGTGTCAAAATATGTCAAGCAGCATGTTAGGGATGTTCGCAGGCATTATTTTAGGAGAGCTTGTTCTTAATTCCATATTGCAGATAAGCTATTTAAAAAAAAAAAAAAAAGAGGTCTAAAAGGGGAAGTAACTCCCTTTTCCAGGATAAGGAAGGAGTAAGTGGCAAAGCCAGCACTGAACCAAATCTCCAACTCCTTGACTATTGCTGTTTCTGCTTGTGGCAAGAGAAAAATTGGGGCCAAGAACGTACTATATGAAGATGGCACTACCCATCCTGCGTGACCAAGTCAGATGTGCTCTTGGTCAACATGGGAGCACTTTGTAATGAAAACAACCCCAGGAAGGCAACCAAACCTCCTTCAGAGAACAAATCCAGGGTTGCTATTTCTCTAAGAGTAAGGTCACTATCACTCATTCTTCATTTAAACTCTTGCTTGCTATAACAAGGTAATTCAGGCCAGTTTTCACTGAGGACAGTGAAAGGAAGGTGATCCAAAAAATTAGAAAAATATCTTATTGAAAACACCAAAGATTACAAACCCCTGAGGAACTGCTGGGCTAGTATCTGGGAGTAAACAAGAATCCAGAGAGATAAGCCCAGTCACAAAGTGGCTTTTGTCCAAAGGACATTTGCTTGCCTGGGAGAAACAGATGCTGGTGCAGGGCTGTGCTCTGGGTATCCCTCCCAGGGATGGAGGGAAAGAAGTGAAAACCCAGGGATTGTCAAAGGTGGGAATGCTGAAAACCCATGCCCTGCACAGAGCTGAGACTATATACCCAGGATGGGTGCAACAACATGCAGAGAGGGAACCTGAAGTAAACCAGCCTTCACATGGACTTGCACCCTTGTTTCTTACCAGGAAATATCAAGCCTTGAAACTGAATTGTGGTGGTCCCAAAATGATAACATCCCCAAGCATTTGGCTGAAGCAAATAATAATACTCTTTGGATTCTGAATCCTAGGCTTCAAGATATTATACCAAACTCCATGACAAAAACTCCACCCCAAGAGATAAGCCCAGCTACAAAGCTGCTTAAGCTCAGCTACAAAGCTGCTTTGTAGACTTTCTTTACCAGGGCTATGACCAGTGTTCTACTTACTTAAGGGCAAAAACACCTCATTATCATCAAAGAACCCATAGGATGAGTCACTTAAGGAATGCTCTGCCACATGCTTTTTCTTCTCTCCTGAGACTTCTTTTAAAAGTATGATAAGTCTTCTCACTCTGTCTTCTATGTCTCTTACATTTGCATCTATATTTTTCATCTTTAATCTCTCTGTGCTGCATTCCGGATAGTTTCTTAAGACCTAACTTCTAGTTCACTAATTCTCTTTTCAGCTGTATCTAAACTGCTGTTAACTCCATTCTTTGAGATTCTAATTTTTTTTTCAGAGCTACAATTGATCACAGCCTGGTCACAGCCTGGGTAGCACTGAGCTGGTGGTAGAGTTATTTTTCTAACAATAAAAGAAACAATGGACAACAGAAATAGATCCCAAAGTACATAAAATATGGGTATGATCAGGCAGAAACTAAAACCAACTATGCTTACTGTATTCAAAGAAATAAAAGTCTTCTCACACATGTCTGGGTTTTTTTTTTAGTCTAAGTTTTAAAATTTTGGCAGGGAATAAGTAACTATAAAAAGTGACATAGCAAGTCTGAAAAAGAACCAAATAGAAATTCTAGCTCTGAAAAAAAAAATTAGGATCTCGAAGAATGGGGTTAACAGCAGTTTACATACAGCTGAAAAGAGAATTAGTGAACTAGAAATTAGGTCTTAAGAAACTATCCAGAATGCCACACAGAGAGCTTAAGGATGAAAAATATAGATGCAATTATAAGAGACCTAGAAGACAGAGTAAGAAGACTTAGCACACTTTTAAGAGAAGTCTCAGGAGAGAAGAAAAAGCATGCAGCAGAGCATTCCTTACTCTGTCCTATAGGTTCCTTGATGCTAGTGAGGTGTTTTTGCCCTTAAGTAAGTAGAACACTGGTCACAGCCCTGGTAGAGAAAGCCTAAACTTTTCCTTCTTTGTCAAATCCCTCTCCTAATTTTCAACCTGCAAAAGCCTAGGCAGAGGAGGACCTCATTAGCATCTGGCTGAAGCCTGAGATGGCAGAGTTTTGCAAGACACAGGAAGGGGCACGGGT
This sequence comes from Hylobates moloch, assembly GCF_009828535.3. Lineage (NCBI taxonomy): Eukaryota > Metazoa > Chordata > Mammalia > Primates > Hylobatidae > Hylobates > Hylobates moloch. Next base: position 35,868,872 of record NW_026652278.1, read on the forward strand.
TTTGGGACTCTGTTACCTTGGGCAGTAGAGAGGAGTATATGCAAGGACCAGGACAGGAAACCAGATGGGAAAGGTGTGAAGAGGTATCTATGGGAGGGGTCTGAAGAAGCCTGGGAGAACAGAATTCAGATCTGAGAGAGATCCTAAGAGCCTCTGAAGGTTTCAAGTGCCCTTAACTGTTTCTCCCCAGACTGTCTAATTTCCTGTGGCCCAGTCACCCTGACCCTCAGTTGGAATCCCACCACCCTTCCAAGTGGTCCCATTGGAATGAAACTAAAGCCAAGTGGTCCCATTGGAATGAAACTAAAGCAGCTCTAGACTGCATCTCCCTCATGCATGGCCTCATCTGGTCCACAGAGAACATGCACACCTCCTTTGCTTCACCATCCATAGAAGAGGGGCTGGCTCCCAACACAGGTTTTTTTTCACTTGCTCTCTTTGCTACACCTTTTCAGCCTGAAAGCCAAAGCCCTTCCCATTAGACTCCTTGGGTTCATGTCATGATCCTTGAGCCTCCCAAACTCCAAGAGACACACCCAAGGCTCCTCCAAGGGGTTTCCTTGTAGCCCATCTTACCAGGCTTGAGGGGAGGGGCAACCTCCCTCCCTCAGTGGTTGGCACTAAGGGGTTGGGACTCACAGCATAGCCTTCTACAAAGAAATTCAAATTTCTCCCAAATCTCCAGATCCTGACCCCGTTTTGCCATCTCCCCAGTTCTCAACCACAGTGTGCTGCCCACAGCTCCTTCTGCATGTGGCACCTTTGTCTTCATGCCTCAATCAATACTGGAAGAGAAAGAGGCCTGACTTAATATCTCATTCTATGTGTCACTGCAAGTAAATAGAGAAAAAAATCAAGAAAGAGATGGATACTGCACAGTGCTAACAATAATCACCAGAAGTTGGGATTATTGGTGAGTTTTATTTTACTTTATGTACTTTTCAGATTTTCTAAAATGCATTTTATAAGCAGAAAAATTAAATTTTATTTTTAAAAAAGATGTAGGCTGAGCATACCACTTTGGGATGCCAAGGCAGGAGGATCGCTTGAGGCCAGGAGTTTAAGACCAGCCTGGACAACACAGTGAGACCCCCGTCTCCACAAAAGTAAATAAATAAATTATCTGGGCGTGGTGGTGTGTGCCTGTAGTCCCAGCTATTTGGGAGGCTGAGGTAAGGGGATCACTTGAGCCCAGGGGTTCAAGGTTGCAGTGAGCTACGTCACAGCACTGCACTCCAGCCTGGGCAACAGGAAAGATCCTGTCTCAAAAAAAAAAAAAGAAAAAAATGTGGTTGCTGAAGCAAACATTATTGGTTACCCACCCAACAGCCATTTCCTGACTCCATCCTCACTAAATAGCCCCTGCAAGAATTTTTCATGTATTAGGTTATCAGACCTTCAGAGAAGGCTGGACTCTCCCTTGTCCCAGGACTGATACTTGGTCACTCATGGTAATGTTTTTCCCCTTGCCAGCAACTGGCTTAGGAAGGAACATGTGACTTGATTCCGTCCGATGAGACATGACAGAAAGTCAGCTGGGGAGACTTCTAGGAAATGCTTTCTTGCTCTTAAAAAAAGGCACAGAGGATAGGTAAACTGTGGCCAATCCACGCAATCTTGTTATTCAACAAGAAAAAAGAAATGAGCTACCAAGTCATGAAAAGACATAGAGGAAGCTTAAATGCGTATTACTAAGTGAAAGAAGCCAGTCTGAAAAGGCTATGTACTATATGACATTCTGGAAAAGGCAAAATGGTGAAGACAGTAAAAAGATCAGGTTGTCAGGGGTTAGTGGAGAGAGAGGGGTGAATAGGTGGAGCACAGACGATTTTTAAGACAATGGAACTATTCTGTATGATACTATAATGGTGGATACGTGTCATTAGACATTTATCCAAACCCATAGTATGTACAACACCAAAAGCAAACCGTAATGAAAACCATGGACTTTGGGAGATGATGGTGTGCCCGTGTAAGTTCATCAGTTGTAACACATGTACCACTCTGGTGGGGGGTATGGATAGTGGGGGAGGCTGTGCATATTGGGAGGGCAGCAGGTATATGGGGAATCTCTCTACCTTCCTCTCAATGTTGCTGTGAACCAAAAACTGCTCTAAAAAAATTAAGTCTATTAAAAATAAAAAGTTAAAAAGAGACATGAGAAAAGAAACAGTTCTCTTCTGCCCGTTAACAAGGTCCTGTGAGATGGGATGCAGCATCCAGGGATGCACTGCGTGTGGAAAGAACACCTGGATTGCTGGCAGGGGGCGCTGAGAGCAGGGCACTGGGAGTGGGCCCTCCCAGGTGCAGGCAATATGGGAGTGTGCTGGTAGACTATTGGAAACATCAGTAAAACAAACCAAGGGACCATCTACAGGCTATTCTCACCAAGCAATTCCTTTAAAGTATATCAGTGATAAAATACCATTCCCTAAAAAATCCTTCATTGGTCTAAGTTCTAAACAAGTGACGTGGTTATACTGCTGGGCTTTCATACGTGTTAACTTCCAATTAGCACATTTTCGTGATTTATTCTTTCATAAGCATCATATTCTACACGACAGTTAATTTAGAAAGTTCTCGGTTATTCGGACAGCCTTAGACACACGCTGACTTAGCTATGCTTGTGATATATTTTTAATTAGTAAACTTCATTTTTAGAGCAGTTTTAGATTTATGGAAAAATTGAGTGCGGGTAGTTTCCCTTAATATTCACATCTTACACTACGGTGGCACATTTGTTACAATTGGTGAACCAATACTGATACATTGTTGTTGATGAAAATCCATAGTTTACATTAGAGTTCACTAATGACCAGCAAAAGCTTTGTACATTCTATGGGTTTTGACCATGTAATGATATTACTCATCATTATAGTATCATACAGAATAGTTTCACTGTCCTAAAAATCCTCTGCCATCCACCTATTCAACCCTCCCTCCCCCAGCTCCTGGCAACCACTGATCTTTTTGCTGTCTCCATAGTTTTGCGTTTTCCAGAATGTCATGCACTGTAGTTGGAACCACACAGCATATGGCCCTTTCAGATGGGCTTTTCCCCTTAGTACTATGCATTTGAGGTTCATCGGTATCTTTTCATAGCTTGACAGCGTATCTTATCTCTTTTGCTCACTAAGTAACATTCCACTGCATGGATGCACCACAATTTACCGTTTACTTATTGAAGGGCACCTTGCTTGTTTCCCACCTGTGTATTTCTAGGGTAAGTTCCTAACAGTTGAGAATCATTCAAGCTGGGCCGGGCACGGTGGCTCACGCCTGTAATCCGAGCACTACAGGAGGCTGAGGTGAGCGGATCACCTGAAGTCAGGAGTTCGAGACCAGCCTGGCCAACATGGTGAAACCCCATCTCTACTAAAAATACAAAAAAAAATTAGCCAGGCATGGTCTACAGACTACAGACTATGCCTGTAGTCCCAGCTACTCAGGGAGGGTGAGGCAGGAGAATCGCTTGAACCTGGGAGGTGGAGGTTGCATTGAGCGGAGATTGCGTCACTGCACTCCAGCCTGGGTGACGGAGGGAGACTCCATCTCAAACAAACAAAAAAAAAGAATCATTCAAGCTGGCTTCAAGTGCAGTTTGTGTCCTCAAATCGTGCAGTACTACACATTCCTGCATTTAAAGGGTATTTTATTTATTTAGTTCATTTTTTATTATTTTTATTTTATTTTATTCAAAATAAAAAATTATAGCCTATTGAGTATGAAAAAAACAGAACTTGAGTTTCTTCAATTCTGTGATTCTATGAGACCACTCTATGGAGGTTTGTTTTGTGTTTAAAATGGATAACCATGATGTAAAGTATGAATGCTTTTGTCTGGTAAATACAACATTTGTTTATACGCAAAACATTTCACTGAATTTGAACAGTATGTTTAAAGTTGACATTTTCTTTGTGTTTATTTGTTTCAAAACGAAAGAACAAGTTGTTTAAAAAATAATTATTATGATTATTACATGGTTATTAGTGAAAATAATTTTTGTCATACTGATAATTCTAAAATAGCCTCCAGGATTCCTACCCTGACTATACATGGCCTGTATGACCTCTTCTTCCTTAGTCTGGGTGGGACCAGCAAATATGGAATGTTATAGTCCGTTGACTTTGAGTTAATAGAAAGTGAGATGATCCTGGGTAGGCCTGACCTAATCAGGTGAGCCCTTTTAAAGATGGTGACACCTCAGAGAAAGCTCTCCAGCTGGCTTTGAAGACACAGTCTTCAAGAAGAAGATGCAGGGCTTGGTGCAGTGGCTCATGCCTGTGATCCCAGCACTGTGGGAGGCCAAGGTGGGAGGATCGCTTGAGACCAGGAGTTCGAGAACAGCCTGGGCAGCATAGCAAGACCTCATCTCTTAAAAAAAAAAGAAGATGATGATGATGAAGAAGAAGAAGAAATAAAGAAAAAGAGCGAGAGAAAGACAGAGGAAGGAAGGAAAGAAGGAAGGAGGGAGGGAAGGACGGAAGGAAGGAAGGAAGGAAGGAAGGAAGGAAGGAAGGAAGGAAGGATCTTAAAGAGGTTGGGCTGGGCGTGGTGGCTCACACCTGTAATCCCAGCACTTTAGGAGGCCAAGGCAGGAGGATTGCTTGAGCTCAGGAGTTCGAGACCTCATCTCTGTGTGAAATAAAAGAAAGGGAAGGAAGGAAGGGAGGAAGAAAGGGAAGAAGGAAGGGAGAAAGAAAGGGAAGGAGGAAGGGAGGAAGGGAGGGAGGGAGGAAGGGAGGCAGGAAGCAGTTCTACATCTGCAAGGAAATTAATTCTGCCAAAACCTAGGAAGTTTGGAAGAAGCCCCCAAGTCTCAGATGACCCTACCCCGGCTGACATGTTGGGTTTTGTTTTGTGTGAGATGGAATCTCATTCTGTTACCCAGGCTGGAGTGCAGTGGTGTGATTTCATCTCACTGCAACCTCTGCCTCCTGGGTTTAAGCAATTCTCCTGCCTGTCTCCCAAGTAGCTGGGACTACAGGCGCATGCCACCACACCCGGCTAACTTGTATTTTTAGTACAGATGAGGTTTCACCATATTGGCCAGGCTGGTCTCAAACTCTTGACCTCAAGTGATCCATCCACCTCGGCCTTCCATACTGTTGGGATTACAGGCGTGAGCCACCATGCCTGGACCTGGCTGACACTTTGACTGCAGCTTTGTGACACCCTGAGCAGAGGACCCAGGTAACCCATAACTGGACTCCCAATCCACGGAGACTGTGTGCTAATAAATGTGCGTTGCTTTAAATGCTAAAGCAACACACATTTGTAATTTGTTTCAGCAGCAATAAAAAACAAATGGGGTCGGGCGCAGTGGCTCACGCCTGTAATCTCAGCACTTTGGGAGGCCGAGGCGGGTGGATCACGAGGTCAGGAGATGGAGACCATCCTGGCTAACACGGTGAAACCCCGTCTCTACTAAATATACAAAAAATTAGCCGGGCGTTGTGGCGGGCGCCTGTAGTCCCAGCTACTTGGAAGGCTGAGGCAGAAGAATGGCGTGAACCCGGGAGGCGGAGCTCGCAGTGAGCCAAGATGGCGCCACGGCACTCCAGCCTGGGCGACAGAGCGAGACTCCGACTCAAAAAAAATAAATAAATAAAAATAAAAATAAAAAATAAATGCATGTGAGTGCAAGGCGTCAGGTGGCAAGAAGTGGTGCTGCAAGAGGATGAACACACCACAGTCCTCGCACTATGTAGGAATCTTTATTACTGCTTTGCAGATGCCAAAACAGAATTTAAGCGTCTTAGCCAAGGCCACACAGGTGATAAGTGACTGAGCCAAGCCAGAAGCCAGACCTGTGTGACTCCAGGTGCTCCAGTGAGTTAGTTCCATGGATAATCCTGCAGGTGACTAGTGGACTAAATGTCTTCCCTGCTGTCGTGGCCAGGTCCTTATGATGACCTGTGGTGATTTCTGGTGACAATAGGAGCCCATGGCTGAGAGGGGCATGGTGGAGGAGGCAGTTCCTACCCACGAACTCACGGACTTGCTCCACCTCAATTCCACCTGGCCATCTAGGTGAGCAGTGTAGACATGGGTCCCCAGCTGCTGCCTCTCCCAGCCTCCTGTTTATTTCCTTTACCGCACGTTTGCCATTACTCCATTCATACATCTTGTCTTTGCCCAGCTTCCCTTTAGAATGTCAGCCCTGTGAAAGGCCACGTCTGCTGTGCACTCCCAGGGCTACCACAGTGCCTGGCACACAGTTGGCACTGTATGAAATTAGGTGGACAGACTACGGAGTGCAGCAATGACTTCTTTGCCTCCCTGGATTGCAAGGGAGGCAGGGGCCGAGATCTGAGATCTCAGGCCCAGGAAACCCCATCCCTTCCCTTCCTTGCACATGGCCCCATCTCCTGGGCCCTAGAGAGCTGAGACTGGTCTTTTCGGAGGAGCTCTAGGATGCAGCCCCCACCCTTGCCAGCTCTGCTCCAAATCACCAAGTCACCCTCTGGGCTGAGGGGCTTCCAGGACAAGAGGACCCCCTGCCAGGCGGCCACCTCGCCTGGAGCCTCCCTGGTTCCCAGACACAGCACCTGCTCCCTCTGCTGGCGGAAGCAGACAAGTGCATGCAGATCTCTCCTTGCCGGAGACGTGGGAGACACTGGGAAGGCAGGCAGGAGGGGAGGGCTCCAGGGAGCTCCCAGCCTGGACCCCTCCCCCGCCGCCTCCTGAGTTTAGGAAGAGGCAGGGCGGGGAGATAAGGGGAAGTCGGTAGCCTGGCTGAGTCCGGCCCTCAGGCGTGGGGGCCTGGCCTCAGCCCTACTTACAGGGCTGGCAAAGCAGCACCATCACTTGGATTCCCTGTCTTTGCTGAGCACAACCTGGATGGGAGTCCCCAGACCAGGAAGGGGGGACATTGCTTCCACCATGAGAACACACTACTCCCAGGGAGGGCAGCCCTCTCTCAGCCCAGCCTCAGGGCTACCTGGCCCCATCCCATGATAATAACAGCCAGCGCTGCACACCTGCTGCGTACACCCCTCATCTAATCCTTGCAGTTGTCCTGCCCCATGGACACGATTGCTCCTACCATACAGGTGAGAAAACTGAGGCACGAAGCAAAGTCAGAACCCAAGCACAGGTCAGTGTGGCTCCGAAAGTCCCTACCTTTCCCGTGCCCTGTGCCTCATACATTACTTTTAATCCTACAACCAAGGAGGTCTCCTTACCCTAGCCAGTCCTATGTGGCTTCAAAGCCAAGGCTGGATTGGGTGTGGTTGAAACTGAGTTGTACCTGGGGTGGGGAATGGCCTGGTGTGGTGGGAAAGGCCAGGCTCTGGGACCAGACAGCACTGTGGACACCCCCTGGCTGGTGGCCTTGGGCAAGTTGCTTCATCCTTTTGAATCACTATATTCTCACCCATAGAAGAAACTTCATTCCTAACTTAGAAAGTTTTTGTGGGAATTAGAGATAATGTGTGTCCAGTTTCCACCACAGAGCATCTGGGCATAGAATAGCTGTTAATGTTTACGGTGGCTTTAAAAGAGGTCCACAAATTCTGATACTCCTCCCTTCCCTTGGGTGTGAGCTGGAGGTAATGACTTGTCTCCAATGAACAGAGTAAGCAGAATTGATGGGGGGCAATTTCAGAGACCAAGTAATGAGAAGCACTGTGCTTCCCCCTGCCTGGCTTCCTTAGGTCACTTGCCCTGGGGAAGCCAGTTCCCATGTCATGAGGACATTCAAGCTGCCCACATGGCCTCTGGCCAACAGCCACACAAGTGGACTTGGGGTTAGATCCTCCAGCCCCTCCCAAGTCTCCTGGTGGCTGCAGCCCTGGCCAATATCTTTTTTTTTTTTGCAGAGGCAGGGAAGACAGTCTCACTCTGTCACCCAGGCTGAAGTGCAGTGGTGTAATCACGGCTCACTGCAGCCTCGAACTCCCAGGCTCAAGTGATCCTCTTGCTTCAGCCTCCTGAGTAGCTGGGATCCCACACGTGCCACCATGCCCAGCTAATTTTTTTGTTAATTTTTTATAAAGACAGAGTTTCCCTGTTACCCAGGCTGATCTCAAACTCCTGGGTTCAGGCGACCCTCCCAGCTCAGCCTCCCAAAGTGCTGGGATGACAGGTGTAAGCCACTGTGCCTCGCCCCTAGACAATATCTTGATGGCAATCTCGTGAGAGAGCCCCTGAGTCAGAACCACCCAGCTCAGATGCTCCTGAATTTCTGAGCCACTGAATTATTTATTGTAATCATTTGTTGCATTGTGAGATAATAAATGTAGATCATTTTTAGTACAAAGCTATAACTAATACACTTTATAATCAGCATCCTTGGGCCAGCAGTTGCTTTGAGGCTGAGCTGCCCCATCTCCTCCACAGCTGTGGTCACAGAGAATCTGCTCTAATGAGGACCCAGGCCTTACGGACCTGGGCAGGAAAGAAGTATGAACTCACATTTACTGGGCACTTGCCATCTGCCAGGAATCGAGCTAAGCACTTTACATTTATCTTTCTAGCAAAACTTCCCAAAAATCACAAGGGAAACACTATTATCATGCCCATTGTACAGATAGAGAAACTGAGGTGCCAGAGGTTGAGGGACTCACCCAAGATTACACAAGGGAGAAGCAGACCTGGGATTTGAATCAAATGCCACTACTCCAGCACCTGGGTGCTTAACCAGCGTACTGCATGGCCCTCCAAGGTGAACAATGGCTCAAGGGCCCTGTTACCCCTCCTGTCCCCCAGCAGCGCCCCCACCACCACCACCCACTTGCTGTCCTGGGTGACTAAGACAGGTGCGGGGACAAATCCCAACCAGCCCACTGTCCCTTAGCCAAGGTGGTGTCTCTGCCCACACACCCTCTGCCCCTCTCCCTGCCAACGGGTCAGTCCATGCCTCACCTACCCAGGGCCAGGCATTGAGCACCTTTAAAGTGTAGGGGCCCTTCGTGTCATCTAGTCCAATCCCCCAACCCCCCATTTTTTCAGATGTAGAAACAGCGGCCCAAAGAGGTCCAGTGACTTATCTAAGGACACAGAGGGGGCCGGAAGCAGTGGCTCACACCTGTAATCCCAGCACTTTAGGAGGCCGAGGCGGGTGGATCATTTAAAGTCAGGAGTTCAAGACCAGCCTGGCCAACATGGTGAAACCCCATCTCTACAAAAAATACAAAAATTAGTCTGGCGTGGTGGTGGGTGCCTGTAATCCCAGCTACTCAGGAAGTTGAGGCAGGAGAATCACTTGAACCCAGGAGGCAGAGGTTGCAGTGAACCAAGAGCATGCCACGGCACTCCAGCCTGGGCAACAGAGTGAGATTCCATCTAAAAAATAAAATAAATAAAGGCACAGAGGGAGCTGAGGGAGCCCTTTAGCCAGAACCCAGGTCTCCTGGGTCGTCTCAATCCAGCCTGTCCCCCCAGCCCTTCCCAGCACAGTGACCGCCCCAGTGCCCACTGTGGGCTCCACTCTCCCTACCCAGACACTTGGGATTGGAACCTGGGCCAAACTTCCCAGCAATCTCCACTGGCCCAGCCCCTGAGGGAGCCTGGAGGAAGGGGCTTATCTCCACCTGTGATGTGGTGTTGTCTCACCCCACCCCCACCCCACCCTGCCAGGCAGCCTTGATTAATGGGCTGGTGCTATCTTATCTCCCAGCTGCATTGGTTAGAAATTAATGGGGGTGGCAGGGCTTAGGAAGAACACATTCTGCCCCCTAGATCAACCCGAAAGCTCTGCAGGAGGGTGGGAGCAGGAGGAGAGCTCCAAGCAGACTGTTCTCTCGCTGCCATCCTGCTCTCCCATCTGAATTGGCTGAGCCACTGCAAAATAGGTAAAGCACCCAGGACGGTGCTCGGGACTTAACAGGGGCTCAGTGGATGGTAGCGTTGTTTCTGTTGCTGTTGTTAGTTCCGGGAGTCCTAGGCCAGCACCTGCCCTGGGGCTGAGCTGCCGCGCAAGATTCCTGAACAGCCCGTGCAGCAATGAGGAAGTCACCACCCCACTCCAGCCTCAGGTGCTCCATCTGGAACGTAGGCACAGGCTTGGGGCTTAGAAATGGGACTGTAGATCTTACTTATTTTTTTTTTCTTTTTTCCATTGAGACAGAGTCTCACTCTGTCACCCAGGCTGGAGTGCTGTGGTGCAACCTTGGCTCACTGCCACCTCCACCTCTCCTGCCTCAGCCTCCTGAGTAGCTGGGACTACAGGCTTGCGCCACCACGCCCAGCTAATTTTTGTATTTTTAGTAGAGACGGGGTTTCGCCATGTTGGCCAGGCTGGTCTTGAACTCCTGACTTCAAGTGATCCACCCGCCTTGGCCTCCCAAAGTGCGGGGACTACAGGTGTGAGCCACCGTGCCGGCCTGATTTTTTTTAATGTGATTTTACTAAGTAGCCCAAGAATGGGCTTAGAGGTCTATCCAGCTGGTCTATCCAGGCTTCAGCAAATCCTTCACACTCGGAGCCTCAGCTTCTCCATCTGTAAAAGGGATAAACTAATCTCACATTGTCCTCTACACAGGATTGTTAGGATGCAATAACTTCTGGAAAGCCCTTTAGAGACTATTCCACGTCACACAGGACCGTGGGCTTTGGGATCCCAGAAGGAGTCAGACACCAAACTCTCACCAAAGGGTTGACGTTGACGTAGGTTTCTACGCACAGGACCAACCCCCAAATCCAGCTCAGCTCTGGGAGAGAAAGGATGCTAAGTCACAGGCCCTCTCAAGGCTGGGGCTGAAGGAGGAGGAACAAATGTTCCTCTTTGCCCAGGACAGTCCCAGGCTACTCCCCTTGCCTGGGTGTGGTAACTCCTATTGTCAAGAGAACCCTTTCCACTCTCCAAAGTGTCCCAATTTGGACAAAAACTGACATGGTCCCTATGTTGAAGGAACAAGTTTTCTCCTTCCAGGGACAATGAGGCTCCATCTAACCTGAGTGAGTGGCCTGCATGTCTGAAGCCAGGCAATTAACTCTGCCAGAGCTACGTGGGGACCCAGATTCAGAAACCCATGGCTGGGCTTGGCGCCCACGGGAAGAGCCCACAGGACTCCCACCCACCTCTTCCCTGGCTTTCTCAAGAAGCCTGTGCTTGCTGCATAAGGGAAAGGAAGATGAAAAAATAAATGTGTGAGTGGGGAGAGGGGCAAAAAGGATGGGGGGAACAAGGTGGGGGATGAACTATCAGACAGATGAGCAGAATAAGGGAAGAACGGACTGGGCGTGGTGGCTCACACCTGTAATCCCAGCATTTTAGGACATGGAGGTGAGAGTATCCCTTGAGCCCAAGAGTTCAAGACCAGCCCGAGCAATGTGGTGAAAGCCTGTCTCCACAAAAACTAAAAAAAATTAGCCAGGCATAGCAGTGCACACCTGTAGTCCCAGCTACTCAGGAGGCTGAGATGGGAGGATCACTTGAGTCCAGGACATGGAGGCTGCAGCGAGCCGTGATTGCACCACTGCACTCCAGCCTGGGTGAATTAAATGACGGGAGGGGACAAATGGATGAAAGGGGAGAATGAGTGAGTGGAAGAAAGGAAGGATGTCAAAAGGGAGGGATGAAGAGATGGACAGATGGACAAAGGGGGCATGAAGAGAGATGACGTGAGAGTCTTGCCGGCCCCAGCTCCCATCCCTTTGGCAAGGCACAATAAAGCCTGGCAGAGGACTTAATTTCCAGAAGTACAGACAGATTGACTCTTTGGGACCCCAAGCAGCCAGTCTTCCCTCCCTCATTCCAAAGACATTCCTAGGACGGCCCTTCCACTTCACTCTCTTTTGCCCCTTCCCAAAGGGCAAAGGGCAGCACAGCCAAGGAAAACTCTCTGCTGTCAGCCTCGGTTATCCCAGCCCTGTTTACTTTGGGTGGGCAATTAACCAGGTCTCCTTCCCAGATCAATGAATAGTGGGGGGCCTACAGCGGGCACCAGGAGCCCCGACCGGCCAGGTTACTCATTGATTAAACAATAGGGAATTGATGGAGGCTACTCCCTCGTCCTGCTCCAAGGTGTCCCATTGGCCACTCCTTCCTGACCCAAAGAGGCCCCCGTGTCCCAGGAAGTCCAAACTCAGAAAGGCCAGCATGAGATGGAGTAGACAGCCCTGCCTCGAGGTGTGCAATGTGTGTGTGTGTGTGTAGCTGGGGTCCTTGATTGGCCTTTACTGGGCAGCCCCAGAATCAGGCTGAATAGACTGTGTAGCCTAGCAGTGAAGGTCATGGACTTGGGAAGGGACCACAGGTTCCTAGAGCTGTCTCTTCCCAATAACCAGCTGTGTAACCTGGAGCAAGCTATTATACTTCATCACTCAGTCCCGCTGTGTCACGCAGGGATGATAGTAGGACAGACCTACGCCACAGGGCTGCTGTGAGGACGTAGTGAGTTGACATCCCCAACACACACAGCCCAGTGCCCAGCTTCATGAGGCCTCAGAACATGCCAGATGCATGTCCGTCAGTGGCCAAGCTTTGGGCTCCTTTGGGGAACCTGGGATGCCCATCTCAGACTTTTCATTCTCCAGCTCCTTCTCCTCTCCCATGGGGCTCTCTCTCAGGTGCCAGCAGGTATATGGGGGCCCTGATCCCTCACTTGCCCAGAAGGATACCAGAGGTTCCTGGTTGTCCAATACAGTAGGCAGCAGCTGCTTGTGGTTATTTAAATTTAAATGAATTAAAATTAACTAAAATGAATATTATTCCATCATCAAAAAGGAATGTGGTACTGACATATGCCAAAACACGGATGAGGCTCGGAAACATAAGTGAAAGAAGCCAGGTACAGAAAGTCCCGTACTGTAGGGTTCCGCACATATGAAATGTCAGAACCGGCAGATGCCTAGAAGGTATCACGGTGGCTGCCAGCGGCTGGGGGGAAGGGGGAATAGGGAACGACTGTTTAATGTGCTCAGAGCTTCTTTCAAGGGTGACAAGAAATGTTTTAGAACTAGATACAAGTGACGGTTGCATAACATTGTGAATGTACTAAATGCCACTGGATGGTTCACTTTATTTAATTATTTTTATGTTGTGTGAATTTCACTTCACTAAAACAAAATTAAATTTAAAATTCAGAGGGCCAGGTGAGATAGCTTACACCTGTAATCCCAGCACTTCAGGAAGCCAAGGCAGGCGGATCCCTTGAGGCCAGGAGTTGGAGACTAGCCTGGGCAATATAGGGAAACCCCATCTCTACCAAAAATAATAATAATAATAATTACCTGGGCATGATGGTGCACACCTGCAGTCCCAGCAATGGGGGAGGCTGAGGCAGGAGGATTGCTTGAGCCCAGGAGTTCAAGTTTACAGTGAGCCATGATTGCACCACCGCATTCCATCCTAGGCGACAGAACAAGACCTTGTCCCTAAAAAAACTGTTTTTAATTGAAAAGTTTAAAATTCAGTTTCTCAGTAGCACTAGCCACATTTCAAGTGCTCAGCAGCCATGCGTGGCTACCAAACTGGAGAGCACAGAGGTAGAAGCCATCTGTCATTGCAGTGTTTGCAACACTGCTAGGCAAACTTGACCTCCAGGTAACCAAATAATTACAAGGGTACAGCCTCTTCACATGTATTTTCTCACCTGATCCTCTCACCAGGAGGGTATTCTTTTCTTTTCTTTTTTTTTTTTTTTTTTTTTTGAGATGGAGTTTCACTCTTTTGCCCAGGCTGGAGTGAAGTGGCATGATCTCAGCTCACTGCAACCTCCACCCCCTGCTCCACTGGGTTCAAGCGATTCTCCTGCCTCAGTCTCCCAAGTAGCTGGGATTACAGGCGTCCACCACCACGCCCAGCTAATTTTTTGTATTTTTAGTAGACACGGGGTTTCACTATGTTGGCCAGGCTGGTCTTGAACTCTGGACCTCAGGTGATCCACCTGCTTTGGCCTCCCAAAGTGCTAGGATTACAGGTGTGAGCCACCACACCCGGCCTATTTTCCTTTAAGAGGAAAATTGGGACCCAGAGAGGGGAAATGCAGCCCCAAGGAGGACAGGGAGTGGCAGGCCAGGGACTCACACTGGGTCTTTAGGCATCAAGTCCACTGTCCCTTCTGCATCCCGAGACATGGGCCTGGGCCCAGGATGTTGTCACCAAACTCCTCTCAGGCCATCTGGTTCCTCTGCCACACCTCGCCTCCTGGTTTCTTATCAGAGCTGCTTTCTCCTAACAGGGCCCTGGCACCAGTTTAAAGGAGAAAAGGGTGTGAAAGTGTGTGGTCTTCTAGTTGAAGGGTGCTCGGTTCCTGTTTGCAAAAACTGTGGGGAAGAGAACTTATTGCCAAGTGATTTGGAATATTAACAAAAATTCCAGGAAGCCAGAAGCTGGGTAATGCGAGTTGAAGGGAAAGAATGCACCTTTCCCTGACCCCGAGTTGCCTCGCCACATAACTAGGTCAACAGGGCATGGACCTCTTTGTCTCCAGCAGACTTGAACTGGCTTCAGAGCCCTCCAGGGTGGGTTGGGGGGGTGCAAATCTCAGGCCTTTTCCATTTCTCTGATTTTGGCCCAATCTTAATTCATGGGGCAATAAGAAAAGCATGGCATCTCCGCAGAGTCAGGACTTTGTTCAACTCGGGCTCCGTCACTTACTGGCAGAGAGACCTTGAATAAGTGAACTTAACCTCTCTGAGCCTCAGTTTCCTCATCTGTAAAATAAAGACTGTCCATGCATGCCTCCCTAAGTTGTCATAAGGAAGAAACAAGGTCACAGATGTGACTCCCAAACACACCATAATGAGTCTTCCTCCCCAGGACCCCAGCAATCCTCAGCTGCTGTTCCCATGGGATCTTTCCTTAAGCATCAACCTCTAGGAAGTCTTAAAACTCAAGTCCTCATTAATAATAATACTAACGGGCTGGGCGTGGTGGCTCACACCTGTAATCCTAGCACTTTGGGAGGCCAAGGCGGGTGGATCATCTGAGGTCAGGAATTTGAGACCAGCATGGCCAACATGGTGAAACCCCGTTTCAACTAAAAATACAAAAATTAGCCGGGCGTGGTGGCTCACGCCTGTAGTCCCAGCTACTTGGGAGGCTGAGGCACGAGAATCACTTGAACCCGGGAGGCGGAAGTTGCAGTGAGCCAAGATCATGCCACTGTACTCCAGCCTAGGCAACAGAGTGAGACTTGGTCTCAATAATAATAATAATAACAACAATAATAACAGCCCAGCGTGGTGAATCACACCTGTAATCCCAGCACCTTGGAAGGCTGAGGCGGGAGGATCCCTTGAGCCCAGGAATTCGAGACCAGCCTGGGCAACATAGGGAGACCAGTCTCTATTTAAAAAAAAAAAAAAAAAAAACCTCAAGTCCTCATTAATAATAATACTAACGGCCAGCCACAGTGGCTCACACCTGAAATCCCCATGCTTTAGGGGGCCAAGGCAGGAGGATCACTTGAGCCCAGGAATTGGAGACCAACCTGGACAACATAGTGAGACCTCATCTCTACAAAAAATAGGAAAACTTAGCAGGGCATGGTGGCGTGTGCTTGTTGTGCCAGCTACTTGGGAGGCTGAGGCAGGAGGATCACTTGAACCCAGGAGCTCGAAGCTACAGTGAGCTGTGATCGTGCTGCTGCACTCCAGCCTGGGCGACAGAGTGAGACCTGGACTCAAAATAATAATAATAGTACCATGCCAGACTCATTGAAGGGTGATGATGAAAATCCAGACAGAGGCCAGGGCTGGCTGCCCTCCCAGTACCCAGCATGTGTGATGTCAAGTCAGGTCTACCCAGGAGACTCCCCACTCTGTGACCTTGGGCAAGTTACTCAATCACCTCTGAGTTCTCATCTGTAAATGGAGTGGGGGAGGGTGATAATAATAACACCTGTCTCATAGCATTGTCAAGAGGTTTAAATGAGATGATAAGGCACTTAGCCTAGGGTCTGGGCACACTAATGTCTGCCGACACCATCATTAATCACAGCCCTGAGCTGGGCGCTGGAGCAGATAAGGTGGCGTGAACCCAACTACTTACCCCACACAGAGGGGGACAGGGAAAAGGACTGTGGAGGGGATGCCAGGTTGTGTGCAGCTTCCAGAAGGAAGGAGTTCTCATGTCAGCCTGAAAGGAGGCCCACCAGCAGGGCCTGGAGGGAGGTTGTGGCCGGCCAGGGCAGGGGGAGGCAGTGGTGGAACGAGGAGCAGGCACAGCCCCCTGGGAGGCTAGCACTTCCCATTCTGGTCTGCAGCCCACTGCCTCAAAATTGCCTGGGAGTCACAGGTGTTGAACTGGAATATGTTCAGTGGCCCTGCAATCTAAATATATACTTTAATCAGCTTCTATAGTGATTGCTTTGCAATATAAAGTTTGGGAACCCCTCTACTCTCCTGGCTGGGGGTTGTGCCCATGTCAGCAGCCTGGTCTCAGCCAGCCTGGTCAAGCCTTGGCCCAGGAGACCAAGGACAATTCACAGCCACAGGAAGTTAATCTCCAAACCCTGTCTGCCCATCCTATCTCTTAGATTAAACAAAAAGATAAAACCCTGCGGCATATGCCGGGGTAAGGAGTAACAACCGGTACAGCACAGATATTGCCAGTTTCAGCAGATGCCCCATCAATCAGAACACCCAGAACCGCCCACACAGGGCACAGCCAGCTGCAGAGAGGCCCGGATGAGGGCCTAGGGAGGGTTCCCACTGGGACCCCCACCAGCCCTAACCATACTTGCCCCTTTCATCTGTTTTATCTGTCAAGTTCCCACAAGCCACATCGTTTGAAAACAGGATGGCGCTACCCTAAAAACAACAAGAGTGAAAAGCATCGATCTAGCAGTGCATCTCAACAGGGGCTCTATCGGCTCTTGGGGCATGGCAGTTCTTGATCCTGCAGGGCTGTGCTGAACCCAGCAGGAAGTTAGCAGCCCTGGCCCTTCCCCTGAGTGCCAGCCCCAGGGGTCCTGAGGACTGAGCCCATGCCCCACCCCAGGCCGTACAGGCTATCCACTGGGGGAGAAGCACTGCTATTCATAGCTCAACTCTCTCACTTTAAAGGTAAAGCAGCTGAGACCCAAAAGCCAAGCCAGCTGGCCACAGGGCAGCAGGGTGGAGCTGGAAACAGAGAGCTCCAGGAAGTGGGCTGAGCCCAGGCCTCAAAGACCAGCCTAAACAGGGCTCAGGTTTCCCAGAAGTGGGCAGAAGGGAAGTGGGGGCCCCTCTTCAGAGAGCCTTGGGTGGGCATCCATACTCCAAACTGCCAACTGGAAGAAGTAGGACTGAGTAACCCCTACTGAGGCCTGAAGGATCAGCAGCCTGCACAGAGGAGCTATTCTGGGACCAGGCAAGGAGGCCAGGACCACCTCGGTGGCCCTAAGGGCAGGCATCCAGCCGTTCCCAGGCCCAGGCCCAGCTCCCTCCCAGCAGAGGACAATTGCTCCATTGGCCGGGGTTGGGGGGAAGAGCCTCAGTCGGCTACTTCCTCACCCTCACTAGCTGTGGCCGTGCCTGCTTCTCCACACCCTCACCCTCTCCTTAATGAGGCCATTGTCTGCCCAGGATTCCCCATCACTCCTACCCCCACCCCTAACACTCCTGCCCTGGATTTCCCCTCCACAACCCTGCCCCCAGGGTCCTCCCTGGGGGTTCCTCACTTCCTCCCCTGGCGCCCAGCACAAAGTAGCCTGAAGCCTCTCTGACCTATTGTCCCGTGCCGGCAAGTCAGTTCCCCCTCCCAGCCTCTGTTTTTTATATTAATCAGAGATGCAGGGACTGCCAGCCGACTTCTGTTCAGCATGAGAGGAGTTCCATCCTGAGAGCTGTAATTCAGCCAAAAACAAAGAAGTCTGCTGTTTTGTTTACGGCAAATGAACCCTTCTGTGTTGATTTGGGGAAACATGGAGAATCATTTATGAACCTTTAGTACCGCCTTCACAGCCCCTGGGTGGTCAGGAGAATATAGGAGAGCTTTCAGCTGCAACATTTTATAAATCTGGGGTCCCAAGGGCCCCACATAGCCATAGCCAAGGCAAAGAGATGGGGGGGCCATGCCGCCCACCTCCTGTGATTGTACAAAACCCTTTGAATACTTAACACTAGCAGTTTTAAGCACTTTCAAGTACCTCTCATTTAATCTTCCCAAAAAATCTACAAAGAAGTTCTTCCTGTCCCTGTTTTGCAGATGAGGAAACTGAGGCACGGGGATTCATGTGCCTGAGTTCCCACAGCCCACAAGTGGTAGAGGCAAAGCCTAATAGGCATAGGCAGCTCTCACTCTGCATCTGGTGCTCTTTCTAGCTCCCACAAAGAGCAGGCCCTGGGGCGCCTCTCCACCCATCTCCCAGGAAGTCACCCTAGTTGCAATGATAAGCTATTTGTGTATTTGTATATCAGCTGGCTCCCCCTCTACCTCTAGACTGTGAGCTCCCTAAAGGCAACAACCCAGCCAACTGGGTCAAACCTGCTGCAACCTCGGTGACTTGATTATCACGGAAGGGTCTGCTCCCCTAGGGCTGCCTTCCCCTGCAAGCCAGTTTGGGTCAGTGTTCAACAGAGTGGCACTACCCCCAGTCACTTCTCACATCCACAGGAGGAAGTCTTGGGTTCAAGTCCTGACTCTGCTGCTTCTTGGCTGTGTGACTCTGGGCAAGTTGCTGACCCTCTCTGAACCTCAATTTTCTCATATAACATGGGGATAATAATGCCTCCCTCATAGTACTATCGGGATGATGAAATGAAATAATATACGGGAGAGCAGGGAACATAATACCAAGCACCTAGGAGGCCCTAAACAAGTATTCATGAAAGGAAGGAGAAAGAGAAGCCGACCCACACTTAGGGAGCATGTCCATCACTCCCCGGTCGGCAGCAAGCACTGCAACTGACGTATCACTCCACTCCACTTGGTCCTCATCAGCTCCCTGCTAGAATTTTCCTGATCTTCCCTGGGCTTCTCAAGAATTCCAACAGGTCCTGAAAAAGGTTCTGGGCTCCAGCCTGAGCCCATCTGGCTCCAAAGACTCCTTCCTTCTATTACTTCCTCCCACCGACTATTCATCCATCTGTTCAGTCATTCAGTCACCACACATTTATGGAGCACCCATTATGTGATTGACAGGGGTCTGGGAGCAACTGAGATGAACAAGATGAGGGCATACCCTTGTGGATCTCTCAGTCCAGTGAGAAGCCAGGACGTTGATAAAATAAACACAGCTATATAATGACCAGTGTCATTATATATGCAAAGGGAGCTTCAGGCTTCCAGACAGTGCCCAGCAAGGGGACCTGGCCTTGGGTAAGAGCTTTACCCAGAGCCTGGGTAAGAACTTTACCCTAAGAAGGCCGGGCGCGGTGGCTCAAGCCTGTAATCCTAGCACTTTGGGAGGCCGAGGTGGGCGGATCACGAGGTCAGGAGTTCGAGACCATCCTGGCCAACATAGTGAAACCCTGTCTCTACTAAAAATACAAAAAAAATTAGCAGGGCGTGGTGGCGGGCGCCTGTAGTCCCAGCTACTCGGGAGGCTGAGGCAGGAGAATGGCGTGAACCCGGGAGGCGGAGCTTGCAGTGAGCCGAGATGGTGCCACTGCACTCCAGCCTGGGGGACAGAGCCAGACTCTGACTCAAAAAAAAAAAAAAAAAAAAAAAAAAAAAAGAACTTTACCCTAAGAACAGTAAGAGCCACTGAGGGGCTTGAGCCAAAGGGTGAGACCATCAGGTTTGCAGTTTGAAATGATCTTGTTGGCTCATGCAGAGTGGAAAACTGAGACTGCAGAGGGAGCAGGGAAGATGTGAAGAGAGCAAAGGGAGGGAGAACACTGGGGGATATCAGAGAAACTGGCAGTGAAGAGCTACAGGATTTGGCGATGGTCTCTAAAGACCACTGTCATGCCCACATTAAATAATATTAACTATTGCCTAGGTTTTCTTGTAGGATTTTAATGCTGCTATAAAGACACATGCACACGTATGTTTATTGCGGCACTATTCACAATAGCAAAGACTTGGAACCAACCCAAATGTCCAACAACGATAGACTGGATTAAGAAAATGTGGCACATATACACCATGGAATACCATGCAGCCATAAAAAATGATGAGTTCATGTCCTTTGTAGGGACATGGATGAAACGGGAAAACATCATTCTCAGTAAACTATCGCAAGGACAAAAAACCAAACACCGCATGTTCTGACTCATAGGTGGGAATTGAACTATGAGAACTCATGGACACAGGAAGGGGAACATCACACTCCGGGGACTGTTGTGGGGTGGGGGGAGGGTGGAGGGACAGCATTAGGAGATATACCTAATGCTAAATGATGAGTTAATGGGTGCAGCAAAACAACATGGCACATGGATACATATGTAACAAACCTGCACATTGTGCACATGTACCCTAAAACATAAGTATAATAATAAAATTTAAAATAATAATAATAATGATAATAATAATATTAACTAACAATTATACAGTGCTTACTGTTCACTGTCCTAAACAATTTTTAAAATTAACTCTAATCTCAACAATTCTCTAAGAAATTATTGTTATTAATATCCCCATTTTACAGATGAGGAAACTGGAGCACAAAGAGGTTAAATAACTTGCCCAAGGTCATGTGGCATTGCTAAAATCAGAACCCAGTCTGGCCCCAGAGTTCACGCTCTTAACCAAAACATTAGACAGCCTCTCCAATGTGCTTCTAACCAGTGTTGCCAACTGGCCACAGCCCAGGGACTCCAGGTGCGCTGGGAACCCAGGGAGAAGAGGAGAGCAGTATTCAGCCTTCTCTCCATCCATAGCCCCGACTAGAGAATGCCAGCAGTGCCCATCCCATCCCACCTGCCTGCATGCTTCAGACGGGCACACTTTGAGCTGGACTCAGCCCCAGGCCCAAGAGAAGCCTCGCCTCTGCTTTTGTTCCTCAAGCCATGTGAGATCAGGACAAGTCGGAGAGCCTCTCAGTGGCTAGGCTCATGGAAGGGAGGACCGAGGCTGGCCTCCCTGGTCACTTGATTCAGTGGCCAGTAAGTATCGCTCAAGCCCCTCTGTAACCAGCCTACCCAGCAATGCTGAGCAGGCCTGCCTGAACTGCCAACCAGAGCACAGGCTGCTCAGCAAGGAGGCCCTGCACAGCTGGGGGCCTCTGGGACAGACTTTGCAACTGACAAAAGCTAAAATGCAGGAAAGTAAAACAACTGGAGGTATGGTAGGAAGAGCTTTAGACTGCAGGCTCAGGAAAGCCAATTTCTAGTTTCCTCTTATAGAAAATGGTGGGGGACCAGGAGGGCAATGCTTGGGGACAGTAGGCGCCTGCCAGCACTGATAGTTTCATTAATTAGACCGCTCAACCCAGTTTTTTAATGGGCACTTAATGGCAGCTGCTATGAAGACACCACCCTGGCAGAGGAGCACTGGGATTGTAAAAGGCAGACAATTGGCCGGGCGCGTGGCTCACACCTGTCATCCCAGCACTTTGGGAGGCCGAGGCGGGTGGATCATGAGGTCAAGAGATCAAGACCATCCTGGCCAACATGGTGAAACCCCATCTCTACTAAAAATACAAAAATTAGTTAGGCGTGGTGGCAGGCGCCTGTAGTCCCAGCTACTCAGGAGGCTGAGGCAGGAGAATGGCTTGAACCCAGGAGGCAGAGGTTGCGGTGAGCCAAGATCGTGCCACTGCACTCCAGCCTGGTAACATAGCGAGACTCCGTCTCAAAAAGAAAAAAAATAAAAGGCAGACAATTCCAGGAGTCTGAAATAATGACAAGACCCTGTCTTACCACTTCAGTCATCCCAGCCCTCCTGGGGGCCCAGGCAAGCCTGTGCTGACAAGGCCTCCTCATAGCCCGGGACAGGGGAGGCAACAGCGACCCTGGGGGCCTCCTTCCATTCCTCGGCCCCACCTCCATCATCATCCCAAGCCCCTTCCATTCTCATTGGATCCTCAAGATAAACCCACAGAGAATGCAGGGCAATGTGGTCCCCCCCACCGCACAGATGAGGCAACTGAGACTCAGGGTCTCAGTAAATTAAAAAGTATTTAAATTACTTTTGCTAGTAAATTAAAAAGGTGTAACTCAGGATATTTTGAATCCCAGCTTGGTGCACTCCCCACTGCCCCACACTGCCTCTCCTGGGGGCCTTGTCAGGAGGCATAAACAGGGCAGATCTCCTGGCTGGTGGATCTGCTGCAGCACTGATCACAGTCCTACACAAGACACTCTGCAGGGTGCTGCTGTCACTCATTATCTCAGGAAGCCTTCAGCAACCAGCACTACCAGTACATAGATGCTATTAACTCTATTTTATAGATAAAGAAACTGAGGTTCAAGGTCCAACATACACAGGCCCAAGGACACACCACTAGGAAGTGCTCAGAATTCAGCACAGGTCAGTCTGACTCTAAAGCCTAGACTGTGCCTGCCGCACTACATACGTTGCCTTCCCGTGCCTGTGTACTCCACAACAACAAGGACCAAGTCTCTTTCACATCCATACCTGGCCCATAGCAGGTTCTATTTAAGTGTTGGCTCATGAAATCATTATTCTTAAGGCCTAAGGCATTAAAAGGAACAAAAAAGGATATTTCATACAGATAGAAGTTATAATTCAACCAGAAGCTATAATAATCATGAAGCTTTATACACCTGACAACACAGCATTAAGGTACATAAAGCAAAAATTGATTTTAAAAAAAGGAAAAATTGCCAAACCCATATGCACAGTAGATTTCATATACCTCTATCAGAAATGGACAGATTAAGTAGCCCAGCAGTTCTCAAACATTTTGGTCTCAGAACCTCCTTGCACTCTTAAAAATTGAGACCCCAGGCTGGGCACGGTGGCTCACACCTGTAATCCCAGCAGTTTGGGAGGCTGAGGCGGGTGGATCACCTGAGGTCAGGAGTTTGAGACCAGCCTGGCCAACCAACATGGTGAAACCCCGTCTCTACTAAAAATACGAAAATTAGCCGGACATGGTGGCACGCATCTGTAATCCCAGCTACTCGGGAGGCTGAAGTGGGAGAATCGCTTGAACCCAGGAGGCAGAGGTTGCAGTGAGCTGAGACTGCACCACTACACTCCAGCCTGGGCAACAGAGCGAGACTCCTCAAAAAAAAAAAAAAAATTGAGAATCCCAAAGAGATTTTGTTTACGTGGGTTTATACCTATCATTATTCACCATATTTGGAATTAAAAATGAGGAAAAAGTTAATGCATTAATGCATTTAAAATAATAAATGTTTATATGTTAATATGTTAATGTAAATTTTATGTTTATATGTTAATGTAAATTTTTATGAAAAATAATTGTATTTTTCAAAACAAAAAATAATTTTAGTGAGAAGAGTGACATTGTTTTACATTTTTGCAAATCTCTTTAATGTCTGGCTTAACAGAAAACAGCAGATTCTCATATATGCTTCCACGTTCAGTCTGTTGCCATATGTTGTTTTGGTTGAAGTATATGAAGAAAATTTGGCCTCACACATAAATGTAGTTGGAAAAGGGAGGAGTATTTTGATGGCCTTTTCAGTTAATTGTGAGTATGCTTCTTTGATACTACCCCAAAGATTGACACGTGTAGTTTCTTTCCTTTTTTTTCTTTTTTTCTTGAGACAGGGTGTCGCTCTGTCACCCAGGCTGGAGTGCAGTGGCGTGATCTTGGCTCACTGCAACCTCCACTGCCTCCCCTCAACAAACCCCGCTCCCCAACCTCAACTCAAGTGTTGATCCTCCCACCTCAGCCTCCTGAATAGCTGAGACCACAGGCACACACCACCACGCCTGGATATTTTTTTGTATTTTTAGTAGAAACAGAGTCTCACCATGTTGCCCAGGCTGGTCTCAAAACTCCTGGGCTCAAGCAACCCACCCACCTCGGTCTCCCAAAGTGCTGGGAATACAGGCATGAGCCACCGTGCCTAGCCTGACATGTGTAGTTTCTTAAATGTAATGCAGAATCTGAAACCATATCAATAAGTTTCTCTTACCCAATTACCTTAAAATCCATTGGACTATCTTGTACCTTGAATGGGCATTTGAATTACGTACAGTTTTGACCCTGTGTACCCCTCCGGAAAGAGTCTCGGGGTCCCCCTAGGGAACACTGACCACACTTTGAGAACCATTGAAATAGACAATAAAAGAGTAGAAAAATGTAGAATTTGATAACATAATTAGCAAGTTTGATCTAAGAGGTATTTATATAGAACTTTGCTCACAACAAACCATGAATACACATTTTTTTGAACAAATGGTCCCTTTTATCAGCTGGGGGAAAGGTCTGGACAGGCTGTGGATGCTCCAAGATGGACAGATGCCCAGCACAGTGCCCAGGTGTTCCACCTGCTGCTTAGGCCCTGGTTCAGCCTCAGCAAGAAGGGGCACTACATCAGACAGCAGCCTTCTCCTGCCCAGGCTGCAGAACCAGGTCAAATGGCCACAGAGAGAGAGCTCCCCTGACAACAGCCCCATGGTGCAGCCCTCACCTCAGCTTGGTTCCTGTCAAGTTTCCCTCCTTGCATTCACCCTGTCCTGTGTCAGGGGCCCTCAGGGGTCCCCACGACAGAGCTGCCAGGTAAAGACTGTCCATGCTCTTCTTCCAGGAGGCTTTCATCCAGGCCCCTCTGCCCGTTACAGCCCTCGGAGCTGTCAGGTATGGACTCACAGCTCTCTGGTCATGCGCAGTTCTTACATAACCATCAGTAGAAACAAAGCCCTGCTCTGTCCAGGCCAGGCACTGGGACACCAAGAACAGCACAGCCGACCAGTTGCCCAAGGAGGCAGCACCTTGCACAACCACCTGGGGTGGGGGGGGGGCTCTAACACCCCTGTCAGTGCCCAAGGCCACACCTTCCCTGGAGGGCAGGAGCCTGCCAAGCCTGGAGGAGTGGGAGAGTCAGGGTGCAGGGGCAGAAGTGCTGTTCAGAGCCCCAAACCAGAGCCAGAGCCAAGGAATCCAAGGGCTTTCAGAACACACACCATTTTCTTTTTTTTTTTTGAGACAGAGTCTTGCTCTGTCTCCCAGGCCGCAGTGCAGTGGCATGATCTCAGCTCACTGCAACCTCCGCCTCCTGGGTTCAAGCAATTTTCCTGCCTCAGCCTCCTGAGTAGCTGGGATTACAGGCACGCACCACCATTCCCGGCTAAGTTTTGTATTTTTAGTAGAGACAGGATTTCACCATGTTGGCCAGGCTGGTCTCAAACTCCTGACCTGAGGCGATCTGCCCACCTCGACCTCCCAAAGTGCTGGGATTACAGGCATGAGCCACCATGCCCAGCCACCACTTTCTTGTTTTAAGAGACAGGGTCTTGCTCTGTTGCCCAGGCTGGAGTGCAGTGGTGCAATCACAGCTCACTGTAACCTCGAACTCCTGAACTCAAGCAGTCCTCCCACCTCAGCCTCCTGAGTAGCTGGGATTGCAGGCGCATGCCACCATACCCAGTTAACTTTTCTAATTTTTGTAGAGATGGAGTCTTGCTGTGTTGCCCAGGCTGATCTCAAACTCCAGGGCTCAAACGATCCTCTCACCTCAGCCTCCCAAAGTGCTGGGATTTACGGGCGAGAGCAACTGCACCCAGCCCACACACCACATTTTTACCCCAAAGTCACACGTCCCTTGGGGATCTAACATTCCTAGGTGTTCATTCTGTGTGTTGGCACTGTGCAGGGGGCTTTCTTTCCATTCACCTTATTTGCTTCTCACAGTAACTGCTGAAGAAATTCCATTTTACAAAGAAAGAAATCAGGTTAAGTACTTGCCCAAGGTCATACAGCTAGTATGTGGCCAGGATCTGAACCTGGCTCCATCGTCTGCAGAGCCCAGGCTCTCGCACCATTGCTATACTGCACTGCCTGGCCCTGCAGAGACCAGTCCTTCACCTTCTGAGTGGCCATCTGCATAACCTCTTCCTGCTGGGGGCTGGGAGAGGGAGAGGGGAAAAGAAGGCCAAAGTTTACTCCACCTGGACCCCACTAGGTCATCCTGGACATCAAACACGGCCTGTCCCACCCTTGGGGCTCAGTGGGATGAGGCTTCTCCTGCCTCCTCTGCCTGCCTTGTGTCTTTTTCTTACAACTAGATCAGAAGGAACAGAGCCATGTCTTTTGCACCTCTGTGTCCCCATGCATACCCTACCCCATGCCTTGCAGACAGTAGGTACTCCACGCGTTTTCCATGAAGATTAAGGAGTGGTCCCTCACCCCTCTCCACTACCACTGCAAGGACAGACCCAGAGGAAGACAGGAGCCCTGGAAACATCCATTAGTGGGACTAAGGGGAGAAGCAGAGGGGGAAAGTGCCCAGCACTCCTGCCTTCCAGCAGAGCCAGCCCCCAGCTCCCCACGCCCTTCTAGGAGACACCTCCCCAGGGTACCCTCCCCACCAAAGACTGGGAGGTCAGTTGTCAGGCTAGGCTCTCAGGAAGGAATTCCCCTCTCTTCAAGCCTCCAGTCCAAATTCCACTCTAGGGAGAGCCAATGAAAGGCAGGACTCAGACAGGAGAGAAAGGCACCAAGCATGGGGCTCCTGAAGGTCCCCTCCCTCTGATGCTTGCCTGGGTGCCCCGCTCAGAGACACCATCAATTCCCCCTCCTCCCACCGCGTTCCCTACCATGGGTTGGAAGTTATCTTACCACAGAGTGGTTAAGCCCTGGCCTTTGGAACCCAACACCTGGATTCAAATCCTAGCTCCTTCACATATGAGCTGTGTGGCCAAGGGCCAGTTACTTCACTTCTCTGAACTCCCTATCCCCTTGGTCATTAGGCCTACAGACTCAGAATCCAGGCCTCCTGGTTGTTTCTGGGCTCTGACTCTCGAAACAGACTATCTGGGTTCAAATCCCAGCTCTAATCCGTGCTTAACCTCTCTGCCGCAGGATCTTTATCTGTAAGGTGGGGACAATAATAGTACGTACCCACCATCTAGCATTATTGTGAGAATTAGCTGAGCGAGTTTATGCAGTGTGCTCAGATCAGACTCGGCAGACAATTAGCACCCACTAAGTATTGGCTATCATTAGCAATAGCTGATAAGCTTGGAACGTACCTTGCACCGCACCTTGCACCTTGCACCATCCCTGGCAGGTAGTAAGAGCTCACTAAATAGAAGCTATGATTACCTTCACCCCCACTAGACTATCCTGGGCCTGGAGATGGGTTCTGGGTCATATCCATCTTTGATTCCCCAGCAGCCAGCATGGGGCCTGGCACCAAGCTCAATGAAGACCTGCCAGGAGGACCAGAAGATCCAGGAGGGTGTGGGGTGGCACGAGCCCCTCATCAGGGAGAAGAGGAACCGAGGTGTCGGGGAAGAGAAAACAGAGCAGAGGGAGAAAGGCCAAGGCAGAGAGATAAGCAAGTGAAGTGAGTGAGAAAAGGAACAGGAGAGGCTGTGGCGGAGAGAGATAAGGAGGAAGGATGGAGAAGGCGAGGGTCGACGAAAATGCCCAGGGAGGCAGGGAGACCCGGGGAGAAGCGCTGGGCAAGGCCAGGGACGCTGCAGGGGAGCCGAGCCGGGAGAGGGGCGCAAGACCTGGCGCTGGGCGGGACGCGCGGGCAGGGTGCGGGAGGGGCTGAGGGCCGCCCCCACTGCCTCCCCGCCTTGGAGCTGGGGCCAGGCGGCCGGAGATTGGCTGGGGCGCACGGCGAGGCCCGGGCTGGAGCCCCGAGGTGGGAGGCGCCAGGATTAGTCCGGGCGCCCGGAGCGCAGGCTGCCACCCACCTGGGCGACCTCCGCGGCGGCGGCGGCTGGGTAGAGTCAGGGCCGGGGGCGCACGCCGGGGCACCTGGGCCGCCGGGCACCGAGCGTCGGGGGGCTGCGCGTCGCGCGCCTGGAGAGGGCGCAGCCATGCGGGCAGCGGCAGGGGGCGCGCGGACGGCCGCGCTGGCGCTGCTGCTGGGGGCGCTGCACTGGGCGCCGGCGCGCGGCGAGGAGTACGACTACTATGGCTGGCAGGCCGAGCCGCTGCACGGCCGCTCCTACTCCAAGCCGCCGCAGTGCCTTGACATCCCTGCCGACCTGCCGCTCTGCCACACGGTGGGCTACAAGCGCATGCGGCTGCCCAACCTGCTGGAGCACGAGAGCCTAGCCGAAGTGAAGCAGCAGGCGAGCAGCTGGCTGCCGCTGCTGGCCAAGCGCTGCCACTCGGATACGCAGGTCTTCCTGTGCTCGCTTTTTGCGCCCGTCTGTCTCGACCGGCCCATCTACCCGTGCCGCTCGCTGTGCGAGGCCGTGCGCGCCGGCTGCGCGCCGCTCATGGAGGCCTACGGCTTCCCCTGGCCCGAGATGCTGCACTGCCACAAGTTCCCCCTGGACAACGACCTCTGCATCGCCGTGCAGTTCGGGCACCTGCCCGCCACCGCGCCTCCAGGTAGCGCCGCCGCCGCCGTCCCCGCGCGCTCCGACGGCCCTGCAGCTCCCCTAGCACAGCTCTGCGAACCCCCGAAGAGGTTCAGCTCCCCCACCGCGCACACACACACACACACACACACACACACACACACACACACGCTGTCGTAGCTCAGCCCAGCGCCCCCAGAATTATCTCCTGCAGTCTTCCGCCTTCCCACCTCCCCAGGGAGTGGCAGCGTAGTGCCTCCCTGCGGCTCCAGACCTGGCTCTCGTTCCCTGGAAACCCCTAGCACCCCTCTCAGTACCCACCCAACCAAGCTGCTGACAATCCCCCAGTGCCGTCCCCCAATCCTGGGAAGTCCTGATAAATGCTTTATGACCCCTCTCAGCCCAAGAATGCCTGGGGTCGTTAAACAATGCCTTTCACCTGGATCCCGAGGCACCAAAGCAAGCATCACCCCCACCCCGTGTTGGGACCTTGGGAAGAGAGGAGAGGTGAGGGACGGGATGTGGGGAAAGACTGGGGACTAAGAATGTTCCTGGACTATGATCTGCGTCCGTTTTCTGTACCTGGAACCCTAAGATCTCCACCCTCTTCCCCGGTTCCCCTGGCTGGGAGTCATTTGGGTAAGGCTCAGTGCGGAAGGAAGAGCAGATTAGGCTCTGCCCCTAAAGAGAAGCCCTTAGGCAAGTTGCTTGACTTCACTGAGCCTCAGTTTCCCCATCCATAAAATAGGAAGCCATCCCAGGCTCATGAAACCTATGAGATCCTAAGTCCCTCCTCCCACCCACACCCTCAGTCCCCTGAACCCTAATTTCTCCCTGGTCTCAGCCTCCCCTTTTCTGTACTGGTCCACATAGCTCTTCCAGGCTGGCCCCATGCCCTCTCCCCCTTCCTCCCTGTCTGCTGTCAGACTTGAGTAACCGCTCTGGGCCTCGGTTCCCTTTTCTCCAAAATAGGAATAAGGGCTGGGCACGGTGGTTCACACCTGTAATCCCAGCACTTTAGGAGGCCAAGGTGGGTGAATCACTTGAGGTCAGGAATTCTAGACCAGCCTGGCTAACATGGTGAAACCCCGTCTCTACTGAAAATACAAAAATTAGCCAGGCGCGGTGGCACACGCCTGTAATCTCAGCTACTCGGGAGGCTGAGACAGAAGAATCGCTTAAACCTGGGAGGCGGAAGTTACAGTGAGCTGAGATTAGAGAGCCACTGCACTCCAGTCTGGGTGACAGAGCAAGACTACGTCTCAAAAATAAAATAGGAATAAGAATCCCTACTTCATAGGCTGAGGATGAGAGGAGATAAAATTTAAAAGACAATGCACATCATGGCTGCAGCCGCCAGGGTCGTGGGGCAGTCACTATGCCCACCTGGCAATTTTGTCACTGCACAGCCTGTCTGGTGATTGTCAATCACTCTGTGAGCAGGTAGTGATATGATTGCCATCATCCCATTTCCTGATAAGGAAGTAGAGGCTAGGCAAGGGGAAGTGGCTGGTCAGTGAGGAAGCCTGCACCCCAAGTGGCTCTTGGAACTCCAATCCCCTCACCAACTGTCCCCCAACCCCACCCCACTTTCTCTCTTCAGTGACCAAGATCTGCGCCCAGTGTGAGATGGAGCACAGCGCTGACGGCCTCATGGAGCAGATGTGCTCCAGTGACTTTGGTGAGTGTGGGGCCCACGCTGCCACTGCCCCATCATCACCCCCAGCCCCTCTTTCTTGCCACACACGGGAACATCCATGTCCACATCCATCACAGTGAATCCCAACAGTTTTTGCATCATGGCTCCCGTTTGGAAGCCAGTGATAACCATAAACCCTTTCCCAAGAGAAATGTACCTCTTTCTGCATCATCTCAGGACCATCATAAGTCCCTCAAGGCCATGGGCCTTGGGCCTCAGAAACCACCCCGGCCAGGGCTCCCACAGCCCTCCCTTGGTGTCGTTTTCAGAGGACCCTCCATGACTGGATCATCTCTGTGGATAGTGCAGGCTTAGCCCAGAGATGGATGGAGCCAGGTGGGGAGTGATGGCTCTAGGATGGAAGTGGAGCACCCTTGTCCATGGGTACCTCCACCTGGGACTCAGCACACCTCCTGCCAGCAGAGCTGTGGTCATCTGTCCCCACAGCTTCATCCCAGAGCCTTCCCATTTTCTGGGACAACCCAGCCAAGTTTGGTCAGGACCTGGCTCACACATGGGCCACGCAGTCCAGTGTGTGATCTTTGCCAAGTCAGTTCCCTGTTTTGTGTCTTAGCCTCCCTGTCTATAAAAAAAAAGAAAAAAGGAAAGGATAATGAAGTCCTTTCTTCAGAGGAGTCTTTTATGTTGGTAGCCTGTTTGGAAAGAGAATACTGCTATTCCTAGGGGTGTATGTATGTGTCAGAGAGAGAAAGAGAGGGGGAAGGGGACATAAAGAGAAGGAACAAGATTTTATGACAATTTCCTGCCAAGAGTGGGCAGAGTTATTCTCTGACTTCTCTCTGGCCCCACAGAGATGGGGGCCCAGAAGCCTGAAGAAGGGAGAGACCAGCCCGAGGGACTCCCCACCCCACCCTGAGGCTCAGGACTCCTTAGGCTCTCTACGTCCACTGCAGGGTGACCTGCACCATGGCTCTCTGGCCACAGACCCTGCCTTCATCCTAGCCCCCCAAAGGAAAGGAGTTAGGGTCTCAGTGCCTCCAGCCACACCCCCTGCCCCACTCCTAAACATAGCACAAACACACTCCCACCCACTGTACAATCTCTCTCACACACACAAACACATTACTGTACAGTGGTGTGTTCACACCAGCAAGAGCTGAACTGTGTGAATCTATTCCCAGCTCCACGCCCAGTCATGCAGTCAGTTGTAGTGGGAGTATTTACCCCATGGATGTCAATGAATGCAAAGCAGGGCTCCCTGTCCACAGAGCCGGCTGTTAAATATTTGCCAGCCCATCACTGTTCCAACCACACTCACTGTGTATGCATGCACACACATATACACACCCCATATATACTCCATACCATACACTCACACACAGCCAGAAATCCCAATGGGAATCATCCCCAGAGATCAGGAAGTCCAGCCTCCCTCCATCACAATGATCCCCTTCCAAGCAGTCGGCCCCAGTCCCATCCACTCCTTATCCCCCTCCCTGGGGAGCCCCACACGCTGCTCCATCAAGAGCTCTCCACCCTGCCTTTGGTGTCTCAGAAGGGCTTGGACTCTCGACTCTCACAGGTCACAAGCTCTCTACCCCTCATTTCCCCTCTCCTGTACCTTGAGGATGAAACGTGATGTTGTCCGTGAGAGTGCAGCATGATAAGTGCTTCATAAATATGAAAATGTGCCCTACGAGCTCCATCCTTCCAAGCCCTGCAGGACATCAGGCTCCCCAAGCCCTAAGGTCCAGAACACACCAACTCTGGGCCCACCAGCATCCCACGCAGATCTGACCATTCCCAACTTGCCCCTGTACTTTCTTCCCACAGTGGTCAAAATGCGCATCAAGGAGATCAAGATAGAGAATGGGGACCGGAAGTTGGTTGGAGCCCAGAAAAAGAAGAAGCTGCTCAAGCCGGGCCCCCTGAAGCGCAAGGACACCAAGCGGCTGGTGCTGCACATGAAGAACGGCGCGGGCTGCCCCTGCCCGCAGCTGGACAGCCTGGCGGGCAGCTTCCTGGTCATGGGCCGCAAAGTGGATGGACAGCTGCTGCTCATGGCCGTCTACCGCTGGGACAAGAAGAATAAGGAGATGAAGTTTGCGGTCAAATTCATGTTCTCCTACCCCTGCTCCCTCTACTACCCTTTCTTCTACGGGGCAGCAGAGCCCCACTAAAGGGCACTCCTCCCTGCCCTGCCAGCTGTGCCTTGCTTGCCCTCTGGCCCCGCCCCAACTTCCAGGCTGACCCGGCCCTACCAGAGGGTGTTTTCACGAATGCTGTTACTGGCACAGGGCCCAAGGGATGGGCACGGAGCCCAGGCTGTCCTTTTTGACCCAGGGGTCCTGGGGTCCCTGGGATGTTGGGCTTCCTCTCTCAGGAGCAGGGCTTCTTCATCTGGGAGAAGACCCCAGGGTCTCAGAAAGCAGGCAGGGGAGGAGAGGGTGAGGGAAGGGTGGAGGGGCTCAAGGCACCCTGAGGCAAAGGTTTCAGAGTAGATGGTGGTGTCAGCTCCAGCTCCCCTCTGTCGGTGGTGGGGCCTCACCTTGAAGAGGGAAGTCTCAATATTAGGCTAAGCTATTTGGGAGACAGTTCTCCCCACCGCCCCTGTATGTGTCATCCTAGCCCCCCAAAGGAAAGGAGTTAGGGTCTCAGTGCCTCCAGCCACACCCCCCTGCCTTCCCCAGCTTGCCCATTTCCCTGCCCCAAGGCCCAGAGCGCCCCCCAGACTGGAGAGCAAGCCTAGCCCAGCCTCGGCATAGACCCCCCTCCGGTCCGCCCGCAGCTCGCTTCCCGGGGTTCATTCCTCAGCCTCTGCTTCTCCCTTTTATCCCGATAAGTTATTGCTACTGCTGTGAGGCCATAGGTACTAGACAACCAATACATGCAAGGTTGGGTTTTCTAATTTTTTTAACTTTTTAATTAAATCAAAGAAAACAATAATTGGTTTAGACCAGGTGGTTTCTTTGTCAGCTGGTTCCCAAGAGGTTGGGGGAGAGGGAGGTTTAGAATGGAGCTTCAGAAAGAAGCCCCTATCTTAACCCATGGCCTGGCCACATAGACCTCCTTGGAATGCCTAAGAAAAGCAAGACCTGTGTTTTTGTAGTACATAGCAAGGGTCACCCTGTCATTCTGACCGCTAAGTGAGGGATGGAGATGGCCGTTCTTTTGTCCCTGAGGAGGAATGGAGGTGCCAAGTTCCCCAGCTTTCTCCTACAGTCAGAAGACTCCCATGATCCTGCAGCAGCTCCCCGAGGAGGTCAGGGCCCGATCGGAGGAGTCCAAGAAGGTGGGGCCACAGGGAACTATCGTGAAAAGCCTGAGGCCGAAGACGTGTCACACCTCCCCTTCGGTTTTCACACACCGAGGACACTGCTCCTTACCTGTCCCTGGTCCAGCAGCATGAGCATCACCTGGGAGCTGGTTAGAAAGGCAGCATCTGGCCGGGGGCGCGGTTGCTCATGCCCGTAATTCCAGCAGCTTGGGAGGCTGAAGTGGGAGGATCCCTTAAGCCCAGGAGTTCAAGACCAGCCTGGGCAACATAGTGAGACCCTAACTCAACAACAACAACAAAGAAATGCAGACCTGCTGTATCTGAATCTGCATTTGAACACATAAACATTAGAATCATCTAGGGAGCTTTTACAGAATCCTGCACCCTACTCTAATGCAATTAAATCAGAATCTCTGTAGGGTGTCCAGGAGTTGGTGTTTTTAGATGCTCCCTGGGGTGATGTGTAGCCAGGATTGAGAACTACTATCTAGATAAGGTGACAACTGAGACAGGGAGAGGGCAAGGGGCTGAGGGGGTGCCCCAGTGGGCTCAGAGCAGATGGAGGCTGCTGCCTTGAGGTGGATAGGCAGGGAGCGGAGACAGCTTGGGAGACGAGAAGCCACCCCCACTCTAATGGGCAGACTATGGACAGGGCAGTGCCAGGAAGGAGCTCCCTGGGCGGGGGGTCTGTCAGCAGATGCCAGATGTACCCAGAGCAGGGGGCTGGGGCACCCCCTGAGGGGCTCTCCCCACCAGTGGGGGTAAAGCTGGGATGCTGTCCAGTCAAGGCCTGGTGTTCCTCCAAGACAAAGGAGCCTCGTTCTCTGGAGCTGAGGAAAGCCTTGGCTTCCGCTCCCAGAGGCGAACGTCACCTCAGGGAAATGACTCCAGAGGGGCCAGGGGCTGAGTTCTGCTGTGGGCCATGAGCACGCATTCCCCTGAGGTCTCGCTAGCAGGTGGTCCAACAGCACGCCCATAAATCACCCCGGGCAGGCAGGTGGCCTCACCGCAGGTCAGCAGCCGCACAGGCCGCCTTGTTCCTCCCTCACCCACCCGCGCCCAAACCCTGCCCAGCACACCTGGCTCCCTGAATCTGCGCCTTGTCTCCCAGCCTCCTACCCTGACCAAATGTTTATGGACACTTCTGTGGTCAACCAGGACCAGGGATGATTTTCCATGGCACACACAGGACTGGGTCTGCCCTGGCTGAAGTACTATGCTGACTTCTGCCAGATGCTGGCAGCCGTGGGGCAGCAGGGAGAGGGGAGGACTCCCTTAGTCCATCCCGTGAAGCCCAGGAAGGCACTCCCCTACCCCCACAAGGAGTCAGGGCCCAGCTTGAAACATCTGCTGTCCCCCAACATCTGCTGTCAGACTCACCAAGAATCTCTTTTCTGGGACCAAGAAGAATCTTCCCAAAGACCAGGGAGGTCCTTCCAGGCTCGAGCCCCACCCTTCATTCCCTTCAGTCACACAAGGCTCCCTCCCGCTGGCTGGAGACCCAGCAGCTGTGCTGTCCCAAGAGCACCTGCGTGCAGTGAATGATGCGGCCCCCAACCACACATAACAGAAACCCCAGGAACCAAAACCCCAGCTTCTCCACACAAGAGGGGTGGAGGTGGACAGGTGGGAGGTCTATGTCCAACTGCCTTCCTGCTCTGCCATGGGGTGACATTTGCTCTCGTGGTTATAGACAATGCCTCCTTCCAACTTCACCGCATTCCAGACAGCAAGGCGGGGAAGGGCGAGGAGCACAGCTTGTCAGCTGCCCCTGGCCCCTTTGATCAGGAAAACAGAAATTTCCCCAGCAATCCCACCTAGTAGATTTCCACTTCTAGCTCACTGGCCAAAACTAAGTCACATGGCCACCCCTAGGTGCAAGAGAGCAAAGGAAGTCAAGCTTTTTCAGCTGGGGACAAAATCAGAGTTCTAATAGAGAACAGGACAGACTGGAGAGGAGGCAGCTGAACACTCCAGGTTGGGGTGAGAAGAGGCAGATACAGTCCAGTCCTGGCTTCTAATCCTGTGACTTAGTGACTGCGTGACATCGGGAATAGTGCCCAGCTGTAAAATGGAGTAAAAATGTCTACTTCACAGGGTTGCTGAGGGTTAAGTGGGAAAATGCATGAAAAGTACAACACATAGCATGTAGATGTCCATTAAATAGTAATGAGTATTTTTATTAACCAAAAGCCATGACCTAGCAGTGCCTGTCCATAGTAGGTGCTCAGTAAAATTCCTAACTGATTAATTAATCAACTAAGAAACAATACTGGCAGGAAGGCAGGGAAAAGACAAGAGTATCTTATCTAAAAGCCAGAACACTACTTTCAGAAGAGAGCTAGAACCTACATTTGGGGTTTTGCTTCAGAAATACAGGTGGTGGTGTAAGCCAGTATCAAGCCAGTATCAATAAATATCAAGGCCATGATGGGTGGCAGGCACTACTCAAAACACTTTTGCATTCTCTGATCTTTTCTCTTTTTTCCTTTTTTTTTTTTTTTTTTTTTTTTTTTTTTTTGAGACAGGGTCTCACTGTGTTGCCCGGGCTAAACACAGTATTACAATCGTGGCTCACTGTATTCTCAACCTGCCAGGCTCAAGCGATCCCACTGCCTCAGCCTCCCAAGTAGCTGGGACCACAGGAGCATGCCACTATGCCTGGCTAATTTCTTATTTTTTGTAGAGTTGAAGTCTCATTATGTTGCCCAGGCTGCTCTCAAAACTCCTGGACACAAGCAATCCTCCCTCCTTGGCCTCCCAAAGTGGTGGGATTACAGGCATGAGCCACTGTGCCTCACCCAGCTTTTGCATTCTAATTTAAGCCTCCCAACAGCCATTTCAGGTAGTGGCATTTCAGTGATGGTGGCTGAGGCTCAGAGAGGTTAAGGAACTTGTTGGAGGTCACACAGCTTGCACATGGCAGTGCTAGAATTTGACTTCATGCTCTTAACCACTATACTACTGTCGGTAGTGGCAAAGCCAAGGTCGGGGGGTGCAGGCAGCCATGCTTCTGCCAGCCTGCCTCACAGGAAGATTTCTGGGAGCCCTGTTCCAATCCCACTCCAAGGATCCTGACAGAGGCAGAGGAGCCAGTGGCTTTTCTCCTAATTCCCAAAGACAGCCCACCCCCAACCCCTTCTCCCCTCTCAGCCCTGCCAGCATCCAGCCTTAGGTCTCCACAAAGGAAGCTCACATCCCACAACTGTTTAGTCGGCTGTAATCCTGGCTGAAGTTCACTCCTGGGGAAATGCAACGTGGGGGATGGTTGCTGCTGGAATGTGTGTGGCTGGGACCCCATGTCCCAGCCCAGACAGCAGGCTGTGCTGGGGCTGTGAAGAACACAGGCAGCCAGGGGAATCCGGAATCCCCAGCCCCCAGCTGTGCCAGAGAATGGAATGTGCTGCTCTGGGGTGTTGAAACATACCCAACCAGGCCGGAGGTGGGGTTGCTGGGAGCTGGGGGAGCTCCGGCCACAAGGCTGCCTCTGTTCTTGAGGCTGAGCCTGCTTCGCTAGGGCTGGGGGTGGGAGGGAGGAGAGGAGAGAGGCCATGCTTAGTGGGTAGGCCTTCTTGTTAGCTCAGTGGCTAGCTCCTGGAGCCAGTGGGGGCCAGGCAGACAGAGGGGAGGGTGACACCCAGGATTGCTCTGTTCCTCCAAAGTTTCTCTTATGAGGCCTCTACAAGCGCACGTGGCATAATTCACATCCCGGCTCCACGACTTACTAGCTATGTGACCTTGGGCAGGTTCCCTAACCTCCCCACACCTCCTTTTATTCATCAGTTAAACAGAGTTAACAACAGAACCTACTTTTGGAGACTGTCATGAGGTCTCGATGAGACGATGCACTCAGCATGGTGCCTGGCACAGGTGCTCCATCCATGTAGGTGTTACCCTGAGGGCCACCAGCTGTAAGACAGATGCTGGGCCAGGGCCTCTCTTAGGGGGAGCCTCAAAGGTTCCAGGGAGACAAGGGGATGAAGACAGAACTTCATATGGCTTCAGCCCCAAGGGCTGAAAATCCTGAAGATCCCAGAAACCACTGCCAGCTCAAGGTCGGCCATGGCTCACAGGAGGCTGCTCAACACAACCAACCACAAAAAGGATCGGCAGAGCCCTCAGCCCACAC
Source organism: Hylobates moloch (assembly GCF_009828535.3). Lineage (NCBI taxonomy): Eukaryota > Metazoa > Chordata > Mammalia > Primates > Hylobatidae > Hylobates > Hylobates moloch. The sequence continues at coordinate 35,906,184 of NW_026652278.1, forward strand.
CAGGCTGTGGGAGCTGGAGCCCCAGACCTGTCCCAGCAGACGCCAGGGCTGCAGCAGAGTCTGGTTCCCCATCCCCTCCCTCAGGGACCTGAGAACAAATTTTTTTTTTTTCAAACATGGACAGTTTGTCTTCCAGGCCACCCGTGTGCAGGTCCTCTCCATGCTGTGGATGCAGCCAGTTGTAAAGCACAATCCCTCCGTGACTTCGCTTCCCAGTGGTACCTGCAATTTAAAGTTATGTCCCCTGCCTACTCTCAGGGGTGCCTCAAGGGGACAAGGCCCTCTAGCGTCCCCTTCTCTAAGGCTGTTACCCAAGGATGGAAACTCATGCTTCTCCCATCTCTGTAATCCATGCCTGCAGGCACAGGCTTCAAGTTACTGCTGTTACGGTCGAGATTTCACCAACATTTGGCATTTTCATTTTCCAAAAATAAAATGCATTGACTGCTCTTCCAAACTACACTCGTGCCTCTCTGATACTCTTCTCTGAAGAATAATCTAAAATTACTCTCTGGTTAAAAAAAAAATAAATCACTGCTCTAAGCCACCCAGGACAGAGCTGTTTGTCCCCTGAAGGTGGCCAGGATGACAGGAGCCAGCGTGTCCAGCATGCCAGGCACCGGGTCCCATGCCTCCTGTGGACTCTCATTTCTCTCACAGCACCCGCACGAGCTATGCATCACCATCAGGTGCACTTTCCAGAGGAGGAAAGCACAGTAAGCCTGGGGGCAGCACCCCATGCCAATGGGCCCCAGCACCGCTCCAACAGATGGTAAAGGAGGCCAAGCATGGAGCTGGGCCACAGCATGCACCAGGCACCACCCTCTATTGCTGCGGGGACTCTGCTCCTACTTCAGGGGAACAGTGCCTACCTCAGAGTTGTTGCGAGCAATAAATGAGATACTGCACGCAAAGCCCTCACCAGTGCCCAGCACCCAGCCACCCACCACCCACCTGCCCCAGCTCAGGGCATGGCTTGCACTTCCCGTCTCACGTCCAATCTTCTTTCCTGCCGCTCTCAGCCTCCCTGAAGGCTGATCCTTTCTGGCTTTCTCAGAGGGATTAGTTAAAATCTTTCCATTGTAAAGCCTGCATTGTTTGGCGTTTACCAAGTTCTAGTCCCAACCCCAACCCCCAGTGCTGGGCCCTCACAATTTGGTCACAAGACTGGGCCTCAAGTCAATCCGACAAGCATGTGCTGAGCCTCTCCAGCGTGCAAGGCACAGCTTTCCTCCTCTTGGCCCCCAGCTCACACCCAGACCAGGCTGCAGCCCCCACGCCCCTGCCACCACGGTGCCCCAAAGGCCCACCCCTCAGCCTGGTCCTGCAGGAACTGCCCAGGCCTGCAAAACTCCAGCAGTGCCAGAGAGATCTGGTCTTCCAGCCTCAGGGAAAATGCCAACACAAAGACATGACAAAAACAAGAAGCTTGAGGCCTTTTTATTGACAATTCTCCATAGACACAGAGATCCTTTTAGTTCCTCTCCAGTGTAAAGAAAGCACGGGGTACTGAACTCTCCTCTCTTAACAGGACACAGAGGCGATACGATACCAAAGACTGCCTGGCTCCCCAGGGCTGTGGCACCTCCACTGGCCTGGGTAGGCCCCTGGCTGCACAGCCCCAGCTATAACTGCTTGGCTCAGCAAGAAAGTGGGCCTAGGATGGGTCCCTTGCCTCCCCAACCTGCCTCTCTGGACCCCTGCTCCTTGAGTGTAGAAACCTCTCAGTCCCCTCATGGGTCCTGGGTCTCAGGCAGCCCATGACTCCAGGGAAGATCCTAGGTAGGAGACCCCCACCCCCAATTCCTCCTCATCCCATTACTTGTACTACATGTTCCCAGGAACCATGCAATAAATAAATAAATACTTTAGAAAGGCAGGGCAGCTCCAGGGAAGGGAAGGGATGCCTGAGCCAGCTCATGGCTAAGGGAGAGATACTGAGCCCGTAAGAGTCCAGCAGTGAACATGAAACTGTTGGAAAGAAAATGGAGACCCCCAAGGGGCCTTATCCCATAACTGAGACTGTCCTCCAGGGAATAGCCCTGGAATCCAGGACCCAGCCCAGCGAGATCCTACACTTCCCAGGCCCCCAGGGGTCAAGGGCTTCAGGACCTCTGCTCCACTCACCTGGCCTCCCACTCCATGGGACAAGAGGCAGGGAAAGGAAACTGGAGTGCTGGGCCAGTGGAGGACTGCCCTAGACTCTGGGCAGAGGGTGCAGAAGTTGTGATCCGAGTGCCGTGCAGCTGCTCCAGGGGAGCTGGGGACACTAGGGCATTGTGTGGGCTCAGAGTCTGTGAATTGAGGTGTCTTCGAGGGGAGGCTGAGGTCTGTCCAGCTGTTGGGGCTTCCCCAAGCTTTCCTCCACTTAACGCTGAAGGACTCAGCCAAACCCTCCTACACACGTTCTCCTCTCGGAGAATCTGGGAACTTCAACCCTGTTTCTAGAAGCACCCATGGTCTTGTTAGGCCTGGCCACACCCTCTGATGGGGAAATGATGAGATCCTGGTGCCTGGAGGGACATTCAATCAGCAGAGATGGGGTGTGGCACTCCCCAGCCCTTCTGCAGCTCTGAGGCTGAAGGCCTGGCCCAGTACCCTGCAGGAGAAAAACCTCTTTTCCCAACCTCAGGTCTGGAATTCCCAGGCATAGCCACACTGACCCTGGTCATCAGACCCCAGTCAGACCTGGCCTAGTTCGCTGCTGCCCTCTGGTGGCTACTGCCTGCCCAGCCCTGAGTCCACTCGCTCAGTCCCAGGCAGAGCAGGGCAAACATGCCAGGCCCTCCAGGGGCTCCTCTCCCCAGGGGATTGAGAGCAGCCATTGCCAGATACTCTCAGGGGTGGAGAACAGCTCCAGAATCCAGTTGGAGAGAGCGAGGAAGGAAGAGGAAGCCTACCTAGCATTCAGGCCACATTTGCCCAGCACACACCACAGAGAGCCAGGGGTGGGGAGGGTGGGGGGCCTACTGCTGGCCCCAAGGACGGGTGCCTGGTTGGACCCTGGCCTCTCTCCTCACTTGCTCAAGGTCTGGTTACACGAGGCGCACACAAACACAGTCTCCCTCTGGGCTTCAGGGGCTGAAAAGGAGGAAGAACTTGGTGAGACATTTCCTGGCGCCCTTTGGTTCATGGCCCCAACTACTAGAACCACCCTCCCAAACGCCCCACACAGACCCCCCACCCAGCCCAGACCCTCCCTGCCCAGCTTGCTAGCCTGCCTGCAGACTCTTCTTTCCATGGGAACTAGGGATCCTGGGGGTGATAATGCCAACAGCAGGCCGCTTCTGTGCTATGAATTAGACATTATTGTGGCACCAACAGAACACCTTCAAAAATTTTTAAATAAAACATCAAATACAAAAATTAGCCAGGCGTGGTGGTGCACGCTTGTAATCCCAGCTACTCAGGAGGCTTAAGCACAAGAATTCTTTGAACCCAAGAGGCGGAGGTTGCAGTGAGCCGAGATGGTGCCACTGCACTCCAGGCTGGGCGACAGAGCGAGACTCTGTCTCAAAAAAATAGAATAGTAAAATATCACAGTGAAATTTCCCAAAATGTTTTAACAGTGGTTACCTCTGGGTGGTAAGATTACAGGGTTATTTTTCTCTTCCTTCTTCTTCTGTATAATAATTTCCAAATTTTCTAGTTAGTAAGCATATGTTACTTGCATCGGAAGAAAAAAGAACTTGGGCTGGGGGCTGTGGCTCACGCCTGTAATCCCAGCACTTTGGGAGGCCGAGGCGGGCAGATCACCTGAGGTCAGGAGTTCGAAACCAGCCTGATCAACATGGAGAAACACCGTCTCTACTAAACACAAAATTAGCCGGGTGTGGTGGCACATGCCTGTAATCCCAGCTACTCAGGAGGCTGAGGCAGGAGAATCGCTTGAACCCAGAAGGCAGAGGTTGTGGCGAGCTAAGGTCGTACCACTGCACTCCAGCCTGGGCAACAAGAGCGAAACTCCGTCTCAAAAAAAAAAAAAAAACTTGGTTTAACATTATATTACAAAACGGTACATGAAATGTGACCACATTTTTCAGGAATATGCATGCGCTTTTATTCTACATGCAAGCTAATGAGCAGCAGGGTCCACGCCCGATTGTTCTCTCAGGAAGAGATCAGGAATATTTTTTTTCCTTTTGCTTATCTGTGTTTTTTATTTACAATATGTATGTACAGCTTTTATAAAAGGAAAAAAAGGAATTTTTAATTTTGTTCAAAGTGCCAAGGAAATAAAAGATTAAAATTGCGGCTGGTGATTGACTCCAGAAAGGCAGGAGCAGTGCTGGGAGCTGCGGGGGTGTTGCCAGGGCTCTTGTTTTTCAACTTTAGTGAATCGGCCACAGGTATTCATCTTATTACCCTTCACAATTCACAGGTACATCATATCTATTCTTCGGCATGTACCAAACGTTTCAGGATTTTGCTAAAGGGGATGGAGGAAACGTTCCCGTAGGCCTGACTACAATCCCAAGTTCCCTTGACCTCTGACACCCTTGCCCCTTTGCCACAATGTGGCATCCCCTCGGCGGGATACCAACCAAGCCCTCCCACCACCTGCACCACTCACCTGTGGCCCCCATGGAGGACTTGGGCACCTTAAAGGAGCAGCATCGAGAGCAGAAGCTGTTTCCACAATTACTGCAGCTCCGCTGCAGACAAGAGCCAAGGTCAGATGTGTCCCCCACCCTCAGGCACCTGGAGTTCTCAGCACCTCCCTCCTTTCCACCAGCTGATCCCACCCAAGGAAACTGGGACTGGGGGGTGCCCAAGTGAAGCAGGAAAGAGAGCAAATGGAATGCCCCCTGGGGAGGCTGGAAAAGGTGGCACAGGACCAGGGGAGGGCACACTCATTCCAGAAAGCCACTGCCAGGCCCAATGTGACCCGAGCCAGACTTCCTCAATGACTCCCCTCAACTCCTCCCCACATGACAGCCCCAAAGACACTGTCCCCAACAAATGCACCCTCACAGACACTCACCCTCTTCTTCAGCACTGAGAAGGTGGCCGAGCAGCCCGTGCAGTTCCCTGAGAAACAGAGGCAGCAACTCAGACCCCGCTCATCCCAGGACTCTCACGCTCACCTGCTCCTGGCGCTTCTAAATGGGACACTCAGGACACCAGCCCAGCCTCCTTGGCTGAACACAGTGAGCCAGGGAGCAAGGCCAGATTCGGAGCCAGAAAGAAGGACTCAAACTAAGAAGACTGATAGCCCCTGAGGACTGATGTCTCCAGCCATACATAGCTACCAGTCCCTGAACCCTTCCAGAGCTGAGTGGCCCCACCTGCAGGTTCAACAGAAATCAAAGAGCACCCAGCAGAATCCACTCCTGGAAAGCCAGCTAAGCTGGCAGGGGCCTGACCACAGGCATCCCCAAATGACACCTGCCTAACATGACCCTTTCCGGAGCAATGCCTTACAAATACTCCACCCACAGGCTAAAGACAGAAACTCCTAAAAACCCAAACTCCTGCTTTCTGTCCCCTGAAGACTGCAGGAGAGAAACTCAGAGCCAGGCACATTCCGAGAAGACATGAAGAGTAGAATGCTCAACTGTGAAGACACGAAGGGTAGAATGCTCAATTGTGGTGGGCAGTGAGTGGCATGGGGGGATGCAGAGCAGGGCGAGGTCCTGCCTAAACCACCAGAGATGCCAAGATGGCCAAGTGCCCAGCAACAGTGGAGGGGCAACAGCAGCTTAGAAAATGGCTAGAAGACAACAAGGGGGTGTAAGGGGAGAGGAAAGATAGGGAAGGAGGAGGTTTCGGGGATGTGGGGCCCATAGGCCTGCTGTGACCCAGCCAGACCACCTGTCTGGGCAAGTACAGAACACCAGGCCTCACTTTCACAGAAAGGCCCCAAAGCTTTATTGATGGCTACATGTGGTCCCTTCCTCTGTTCAGCCAAAATCACTTGAAGTTCTTGCTAAAGGAGACTCCCTAGGTTCAGGAAAAGGAAGACCTCAGCTAGAGCCAGGGGAAATCTGAGGCCCAGGTGCTTCAGGTAAATGCCCACCCTGTCAGTCAGCCAGGGAAAGAGAAGCCTACTGCTGGTGCCAAACCAGGAAACTGGTTGCTCCAAGATTCTGTCCCTACACTAAGAATTTGGGGAAGGCAGCCTGCCCCAGCCTCTCCTTAGCAAGGGACGCAGGGGAATGGGACAGGCAAAAGGAGCTACTCAAAGACTGACACTGGCCTGAGCCCAAAGGCTCCTCTAAACTGAATGGAATTTCAGGGCCAAGTACCCCAGGGCAGCCAAGTGGGCTGGTGAGACAGCTGTGAACCCACCCACAGGCTGGAGCCAGGGAGGGCTCTGGGAGCTAAGAGCAGCTCAGCCAGGTGATGTTCCCTTCCAACACCTACCAACTCTTTCTGCCCCTTCTCGGCAACAGCCTGGATTCACCCATCCTCACTCACCACGTGACGATGCCACTGAAGCCATGACAGCAGGGGCACTAAGGCCCAGTGGGGCCTGCCAGGGCAACAGTCATGGAGCCTCCAGGACAAAGCAGGGCCCTCCCCACCAAGACCTCTCCCATACGGAGGCCACAGAGAAGCTCCTGTGCAGTCTGCCCTCATTCTCCCCATGCACCCCCTCATCCACTGGCAGGGGTAAATAGAATAGCCCCCATTACAGTCCCCCAACATTCACATGTGGAATCCTAACACCCAAAGCAGGGCCCCTGGGAGGTGACTGGGTCATGAGGGTGGAGCCCTCGTGAATGGGATTAGTGCCCTTATAAAAGAGGCCCCAGAGAACTGCCGTGACCCTCCCACCTTCTCGTGAGGACACAGTGAGAAGGTGCCGTCTATGACGACGGAAATGGACCTCACCAGAACCTGATCCTGCTGACACCCTGATCTTGGACTTCCAGCCTCCAGAACTGTGATGAGAGATTTCCATTATTTAAAAGCCACCCATGGCCGGGCGAGGTGGCTCACGCTTGTAATCCCAGCACTTTGGGAGGCCGAGGCGGGCGGATCACAAGGTCAGGAGATCGAGACCACGGTGAAACCCCGTCTCTAATAAAAATACAAAAAAATTAGCTGGGTGCGGTGGCAGGCGCCTGTAGTCCCAGCTACTTGGAGAGGCTGAGGCAGGAGAATGGCCTGAACCCGGGAGGCGGAGCTTGCAGTGAGCCGAGATTGCGCCACTGCACTCCAGCCTGGGCGACAGCGCGAGACTCCATCTCAAAAAAAAAAAAAAAAAAGCCACCCAGCTTAGTGTATTTCGTTATAGTCGCTGAAATGGAGAAAGACAGCCCCCAAAGCAGCTCCCCTCGCCCTGCTCTCAGGACCCAGATTCAGGAGCAGAGGCCGCAGGAGCAGAGCTGCTACACCTACCCTCACGGCAAAGGGCTTGGGAACATCTCAGAAAATGGAAAGTAGTGAGTGGTCTTGAAGGATGAGGAACTAAGAGGAGTTGAGGAAAAGAAGCACTTTCTGCCTTTGCCATCCTTGAGGGAGCCTGAAAAGGCCTCTGCCCATGCTGGTAGAGATTATCCAAATCAAAAATCAAATACAAAAGCGGGACAGGCATAAAACAAGGGACTTCACACACGAGGGCAAAGGGAAAACGGAGAGGGAGGATGAAGAGGTAGAAAGAAGACAAGAGTCGAATCAGACAACCTGAATTTGAGTCACAGCTCCATCATTTCCAGGCTAAAGTCTCTGGGCAAAGCACTCTTTTTACCTCAGGTTACTCATCTGTAAAATGGGAACAGCTAAGTACCTTTACTTAGAAGTTGTAGAAATAGACAAATTATTTGCTGGACCAGGGTAATACTTCTTGTGTGTAGTGTTACTGGGCACTGCTGGAACCTGGCTGCTCTGAGCCCTTAAGAACTGCCTGCTCCTGTCACACCTATGGTAAGGATGAAATGAGATCACACATGTGCAAGTATGGAGGGTAAACAGATCACTGAACATACAGAATGCCCTACAGAAGTCAGCGGCAGCATAAATAAAAGAAAGGGGCCGGGCGTGGTAGCTCACATTTGTAATCCTAACACTTTGGAAGACCAAGGTACAAGGATCACTTGAACCCAGGAGTTCGAGACCAGCCCGAGGAACAAAGTAAGACCCTGTCTCTACAAAAAAAAAAAATCAAAAAATTAGCCAGGCATGGTGCTGCATGCCTGTAGTCCCAGCTACTCGGGAGGCTGAGCTGTGAGGATCACTTGAGCCCAGGAAGTCGAGGCTGCAGTGAGCTGTGATCATGCCACTGCACTCCAGCCTGGGAGACACAGTGAGACCTTGTCTCAAAAAAAAAAAAAAAAAAGAAAGAGATCTTGAATAACTGGGGAACATTCACACAGCAGAAGGAAAGAGCCTGTCCAGGACATCTAATCCTGAGAAAACAACTACCCTGGCTGCCGCAGGGGTAGGAAGGCAGGACCCTGGGGGCCCTGGGTCAAATTCCTCAAGATAAACTCCATTGTCTTCTTCCAGGGCACAGACCCTGTAACTCACTTGACACCAGAACACACAGTACTGCCCCCCCTCCCCTGCTCCCATCTGACAGCAGGCAGGAGGGCCCTTCCTCAGGAGCACAGCAGCTCCCAGGTCAACCTAGCTACTCTAGGTTTCCACCATAATTGTACAAGACTCAGCTTCCAGCGCTGCTGATCTAAGCCAGGTCTCCAAGCTGTGCTAACTGTCAAGTCCACCCTTCTCCAAAGCTGCCTTCCTTGACCGCTCTCCCCCGACCCTCAGTAAAATAAGGACTGGCTAGGGAGAGGTGAACTCAGGGCTCTATCACGTCCAGAGAAACAATGTTTGCTTCAACTTGCTTCCAGCTGGATCAGAAAGACCAAGACAGGATCCTAGGAACCCACACAGGGTGGGTCAGGGCCTCCCACATTAACCACACCCACTACTCACTATGAACCAACCAGCACTGTGCTAGCCCTTCATAAGTACTACAGTCTCATTTGACATGAGACCTGTAACAACCCTATGAGGTAAGAATGATGATCCCTCTTTTACAGAAGGGGAAACTGAGGCACGGGGTGTGAAATAATTTGCTCAAGGACACCTGGCTGAGCTGGGATTTGCAGCAGGTAGTGAGACTCTACTCTGTTCCTCACCATCATGCTACACTGCCTTCTGAAGTTCTGTCAGGATTACAGTTCTCTGCAGTCCTGGGATGGCATTTCCCAAACTGAGTTCCTTGTCTTCCCACAAGTGAATATCCAATCAGGACGGAGGGACAAGAAGGAACCCACACCCACTCCCTCAGCAGTCCTGCCGGGCATCTGCTAGCTCCCCGGGGTCCCACGCTGTGGACACACCTTCACTCCCTGCTCTTGTCACAAGTCAGTACCCACAGTTCTGAGACTCTGCCCCTGTGGCTGGGTGTCCCCCGCTAGAGTCCCAGAAGTCCACCCCCACTCCCCCGCCAGCCCAGCCCTGTCCCCTGGCCGCACCGAAGTTGTTGGTGGGGTAGCGCTTGCGGAGCCGCTCTGTGAGCCGAGACACCTTGCTGCGCAGCACCTCATTCTTGCTCAGGAACCCGTTGTCCTGCAGGGCCAGCTCATCCTCCGCTGGGCACGGGGCGCCCTCATCATCCTCCTGTGGGAACAGCTCCTTCCAGTCCTGCCCACCTCTTGCAAAGCTGCAGGACCCGTGTGCAGAGGCATCCTGCTCGGCAGCCCCCACGAGGTGTGGCAGCAGCCGGTTCAGCCACCCTCCCTAGCCCAGCCCCTGCCCACCCACCAAGGCTTCCACTTACCAGCACCACCAAGTGGGTCTCCTGCCTCCCAAGGTGCGGGGAAGAGGAGAGAAAACAGAGAGAAAAAGATAGCAAGAAGAAAGAAGCTGCCTGGAGGGGCCCCCAAGCAGAGGGAAGCATGGAAGCGCTGCTCTGAGCTCTGCACACTTCCCAAATGGTGACGTTGACAGACACCCCCCACAAGAGGATCCCAGCATCAAACAGCCTTGAAGAAAGCTGGGTACTACTGTTTCTCAAACTGGGTGAAATTAATTTAGTAGGTCTTTATTTGAATAGAACAGAAAAAGAAATAAAATATCCCTTACAACGTATTTTCAGGAAACTTTTGTTTCACTTAAGTTTTACATATTTTATAGACCTAAGTGTGAACTGGGTCAAGATGCAAAATGTGTTCCTTACTATGGGTCATGAACAAAAATGCTTGAAAATCCCTGCTCTACATATTCCCTCCACCAAGATTCACAGTCTACAATCATATATCAAAGTTTTGGAGCAATCTTTTAGCCATCAGAAAGTCAAATGCCTGCGTGGCCTGGGCTGATGTATGATTGAGGTGAGTTGGGGTAAATCACAGGCCTGGTGGAAATCCATGAGGTGTTTTTCTTATATCTCAATTTCCCATTTTACAAAGAGAAATAAATAAAGAGAAATGATATCCTACTCTAAGAAAAACAAAAACGCAAATGTGACAAATGGCAACTGCCACTTGACCTCAGTGACAAAATACAGCAGGTGGTGTTGAGGACCACCTGTAGCCACAGCATGTGACCTGCGTAAAGGCGACAGCAGCTCCTTAGCTACACCTACCGCTGCAGACTCAGGGCTACCAGAGAAACTGGAAACCTGCAGTTCTAACAAAAATCTCTCCATATTTAAACATTGCTCAAAAAATTATTTTGAAACTTTGCATGCCAAATAAAAACACTTCTGCAAACTACCAATTTGAATTACCATCCTAAAATCAAGAAGGCTGTTTCACTTCCCCTGACCTAGCACTTGGCCATGCAACTACTTTCTCCAACCTCCCCTCCCTGCCCTGCAAAGGGACATCTTACGAAACTCACTCTGCAGAAGAGCGGAGACCCAGGGCAGTAGCCTCCTCAAAAGCTGCCTTTCCTATATCAAAGGCACCAAGCCCACGGTCTCCAGCAAAGGCCAGAAATCATCCAGCTCCCCTAGCAGGGCATTAACCGGAGACTTCCAGAGCCACTCTTGCCCTGGGCACCCAGGACAGCTGGCTCAACCAGAAACAGGAGTGGGGAGGGGTTCAGTGGCACTCTTTCAATCAGTGAGTTCTAGCTCACAGCAAGTTTTAGCTTCTCACTTGCACATTAAAAAACAAAAACAAAAAACAGCTCCAGGACCACCCAATTTCTGGCCTGCTCAGTAGAGGATGCTGGGGAAGGGCCACCCACCTCAATCGCATCTTTAAACTCCTCATCTGGCTCAGCCTCCTCAGCCTCCTCCACGCTGCCCGGCGTGAGGTCCTGGGAAGAGAGACTCTATGACAGAAGGAGAAGGATGGCAGCGCTGCTCCCTAAGGTAGAGGACCACCTCCCCGAGCCAGCATCCAGGCTACCCAAAACACCACAAAATGGCACAACTGCAAGAAAGAAGAACTCACAGGAAGGAGCAACCTCTAGCCTGGCAGGGCAGGGGAGATGGAAGCACGAGCACGACTGGCCCTACAGCGGCCACATCGCACAGTGGTTGAGGGCACGAGCTCTAGAACCACAGGGCTGGGGTCTTAGACCCAGCCCTGCCACTTAACAGCCACTCCGTGCCTCAGCCTTCTCTTCCACAAATGAGAATGATCTCCTTCTCAGAAATAACCAGCCTGGTGCGGTGGCTCACGCCTGTAATCCCAGCACTTTGGGAGGCCGAGGCAGGCACATCACTTGAGCCCAGGAGTTTGAGACCAGCCTGGGCAACGTGGCAAAACCTCACCTCTACTAAAAATACAAAAAAAATTAGCTGGGCGTGGTGGCACCTGCCTGCAGTCCCAGCTACCTAAGAGGCTGAGGTGGGAGGACTGCCTGAGCCCAGGAGGTGGAGGTTGTAGTGAGCTGTGATTGCCCCACTGCACTCTAGCCTGGGCGACAGAGGGAGACCCTATCTCAAAAAAAAAAGAAAAGGAAAGAAAGAACCTGATGTGAATATCTATCTATAAAGCACTTGGAGCAGCATCTGACACAGGGTAAGCACTCAATGAAGCATGGAGTAGCTGTTTTTATTACAATTATTATTATTGAACACTTCAGGGGAGATAAGGCCTGGGAAACACAGGAACTACAACAGACGCCAGCCCAGGAGCCAAAAACAAGCTGATAACGGGGGGCCCACAAGCGGCCACAGCAGGCTCTGCCCTGACAGTGGCACTTACCTCCGTGGGTGTGAGGGCAGGCGTGCTGTCCATCAGATCACCCTTCCCCCCAACATCTGGTGGTGGAGGACTCTCAAAGGCATGCTCTTCCTGCTTTGGGTTCATCCTCTGCTGCAGAGATGCCCTGTACTCAGACACAACTACCCAGGGAACGGAGAACAGGGTAGGAGGCAAAAATGAGACACTGTGAGTGGCACTTTGGGGGTATCCACTTCTGCAGCTGGCTGGCCTCTCTTCCCTCCACTACAGGAAAGAGTCACCCTCCTAACTCTGAACGAGTCACCTAACTTAAGCCTCTTAAACAAAACTTAGATACCACCACCTGCCCCAGACAGCTACAGAGATTAAATGTAGTAATGCTCAATAAATCATGGCTTCTGTAATTAATAACTCTACCACAGGGAGGAAAACAAATACAGCAATCACCCAAACATATGTACAGACTCAGGCCTCTGTGACTCAGTGCCTCTCCAGACTGCCTCAGCGCTTTAGAAGCCAGACAACAGACGGGTACTCTGGGATCACACAGAGATGTGGTAGCAACTACAGGTGGCTGCACCCCAGGGGATGGGTGGCAGCTTTGGGAAAACATCCTTCCCTCATCTTCCAGAAGCCATCATATCATGTAAGCGGTGATGCATCTGCCTTGGGAAGGGAGATGGGGGCCCAATGGTAGCAGCCTCCCCTGGTGAGACTCCAGCTTCATCTAACATCTCAGAGATGCAGAGCCCATGGGAGAGGACCCCAGTGTGGTGCTGCCCCTTGTGGAGACACAGCAAACTGATGATTAGCTATAGAGACAGAAGAACTGGGGAAACTAGCCTAGCCCTCAGAGCCAGCTTGAGCCCTGTCTTTCAGGCCCTTCAGGGCTTACCTCGGAAGAACTCCACATTCCCCAGGAAGAGCGTGCTGTTTAAAAGGGTGAGGACCCAGCAGAGTGGCAGCAAATACAGCATGCAGACTGTGCCCAGAAGAGCTCCATAGAACCTGGATGACACGGAAGAACCACAAGAACAGAAATTCATAACAGCAGAAGGAGACGAGTTTGGAGCACACCCACAGCAGGGTCCAGGTGAGACACAGCTCCGGGCACATTAATAAACTGACAAGAGCCGCTCATCAAACCAGCGGAAAATGGCGATGAAGACTGAAAACTACCAGTCACCGGTGCAAACACCTGATGCTGGTGAGGCCAAGGTGGTGTCAGCTGGTGGCACATAAACTGGTTCAACCATCATCACTCCTCAAGGTCTAGACTCTGAAGTCTAGAGTTAGACAGACTGGGATTTGAACCCAGCTCTGCCACTTCTCATTCTGAGAAGTCTCTTGGTTCTCTGGGCATGGCTCCCTTCCCGTGTAAGATGGGGACTAAAGTAGCGCCTACCTAATGGAGTTACTGTAAGAGTGAGATAATACAGAGGAAGTGTTGAGCAGTGCCTGGCACCAGGTGAAGACAACAAATATTAGTTATCACTATTATTCATATTAAAGAGCCTCAAAAACACCCATTCTGTTTGATATGGTAGTTTCATCCTTGAATTTATTCTAAGAAAAATTTTCTAAAAGATTAAAGCTAAATCCACAAAAATGTTTACCATGGGGTTAGTAATGAAAAGAGAAACTGACTAAATCTGTAACAGAATGGTTCCATAAATTATATTTGCCATCTATGTTAATCTGGCATTATAAATAATTCCAAAGGCTATACAGGAACAAAGAAAATCACCTTTAATATAATAAGTGGAAAACAAAAGAAAAATTGAACATACACTATGAAACTCTACATCCATAAAGCAGATGCATATGACAAATTCTAGCAGGCAAAACAAGAGATTCGGCTGCATGGTGGATTATATGGTGAGTTATTTTTCTATTATTATTTTTACCACACATAAAAGAAAGCATCTAAACAAAAGCAGTACATTAGAGCCCACAAGCATATGTGCAGATATACACACAAGAGCCCAGGAGACGAGCTCTTCCCCTGAGGTAGGTGGGGCAGAGGTCCTCTCATGGCAGCTGGCTTTGCCCGGGTTCAAGCTGCAAATTCCTATAGGGTAGTGGCAGGAGAGGAGGGGTCACTCACTGTGAGGACACGACGGGGTTCTCCCAGTGCAGCACGCGGTAGGCGGCTTCACAGGTGCAGCACAGGCGGCTCAGGAAGGCCTCCAGCTGGATCAAGCTACAGACACAGGGGCTTTGGTGAGTGGGCAGGACAGAAGCCCTGGGAAGTGGAGCCTGGGGCCTTGCAGGTGCAGTTGGCTAGGGATGGTCAATCTCTTTAAACACACTCACCATGTGCTTAAAGAGAGAGCGGTCGAGAGAGCATGGGAGAAACCGGCCTGGCTAAGCCACCCCAGCTACATTTCAGTCCCCTTTTTGGAGCCTCTTGCTGCGGTGGAAACAGTATAAATGTTCCTGCTTTGGTCTCTTCCTAACTGTGGATGTCAGGCAGGCTACTGAGTTTCTCCGGGGCTGTGGCTTCCGCATCTATAAAATGAGGATCAGAGGACCCACCTCACGGGTACACAGCAGCTGTCAGAATAAATGGCATGATATTCTCCACCTGGGATGTGAAACAGACTCACTTGGGGAGTTCTGGTTGTTGTTCTTTTAAACATGGGTGAACCACAGAAGCCATGAGCACAATCTGAACCCAGATCTGGGTTTCTGAAGGGAAACCAGGAAACATGGAGACAAGTTGATTCCAGGGCTGGGGCAGGGAAGTATAAGATGAATTTGACCATCCTGCTGTACCATAAAGAAAGGAAGCATTCAAAAATGACAGGGACCGATGCAAACAAGAGCCAACTCAAAAGAGCTCCTACTGGCCAAATCTAGGACAATTTGAGATCAAAATAAATAATGACAGTAATAGATTCTAACTTATCAAATGAAATATACATCTATGAGTTCATACTGATAAATAAGAAGGAAGAACTTTCTTATAGTAGAAAGCCAGCTAAAAAAAAAATGTAGATAGAATAATTAGAAGATCATCTTTGCAACCATCATAGTAATAAACTGATTAAGGCAAGACCCATCAATGGATTTTTAAAGCAGTGGATAAATGTTTGATGAGGAACAAGATATTTACATAGTCTCAAAGTATCTCCCCTCAAATTACACTAATGAAGAGTAAAATGATAATTTACAGTATGGATGCCTTAACCAAGTGATCAAAGTCAGTATTTCCTGACATCAGGTGCCTCCTGATACAGATGTACTGAACATGACACATCACTTGTCACACCCTAAATCTGATCACAAGGAACCAAACAATCCAAAAATTAGGGAGATTCTACAAAATAATAAGCTTGTACTATTCAAAAATGTCAAGGTCACAAGAAACAAGGACTGAGGAACTGCTCCAGATTAAAGAAGACTAAAGAGACATAAAAAAATTAAACGTGATGTATAATCCTCAACTGGATCCCAGATCAGGGAAACTGATACAAAGAACTTTATTAGGACACCCACACTGGCTTACATCTGTAGTTCCGGCACTTTGGGAGGCTGAGGCAGGAGGATTGCTAGAGCCTAGGAATTCGAGGCCAGCCTGGGCAAGACAGTGAGACCCTATCTCTACAAAAAAATTGTTTTAATTAGCAGGGCATGGTGCATGTGCCTGTGGTCCCAGCTACTCAGGAGGCTGAGGCAGAAGGATCATTTGAGTCCAGGAGGTCGAGGCTGCAGTGAGCCATGATCATACCACTGCATTCCAGCCTGGATGACAGAGCAAAACTCCGTCTCAAAAAGTAAAAAAAAGAAAAAAATTAATAAAAGAAGAAAAAGAACTTTAATAATACAACTGGTAAAATCTGATTACGAATTATACATTAGTTATCAATGTTAAGTTTCCTAATTTTGATTACAGTTCTGAGGATATGTAAGAGAATGTCCTTGTTCTTAGGAAATACACGCTGAAGTATTTGGGATAAACAGTCACGTTTGCAACTTACTTTCAAATGGTTTAAGAAAAAAGAAAAGAATATGTATATGTAGAGAGATAGACGAAGCCAACATGGCAAAATGTTAATAATTGTTCTATTTGGGTAAAAGGCATTCTTGGTATTATTCTTGCACTTCTTTAAGTTTAAAACTATTTCAGCCTGGGTGCGGTGGCTCATGCCTGCAATCCCAGCACTTTGGGAGGCCAAGGCAGGCAGATCACTTGAGGCTGAAGTTTGAGACCAGCCTGGCCAACATGATGAAACCTCATCGCTACTAAAAATACAAAAATTAGCTGGACGTGGTGGCACACGCCTGTAATCCCAGCTACTCTGGAGGCTGAGGCACAAGAATCGCTTGAACACAGGAGGCAGAGGTTGCAGTGAGCCAAGATCGCGCCACTGCATTCCAGCCTGGGTGACATAACAAGACTGTCTCAAAAAAAAAAAAAAAAAAATATATATATATATATATATGTAAAAAAATAAAAAATATATATCTATAATATATATATAATATAAAACTATTTCAAAGTAAGAAAGTATTTTTTTAAAAAACTACATATCCAGGCCCCACTCCAGACAACTGATTCGGAATTTCTGGGGTGAGGCCCAGCCATCTGTTTATAACTTTTCTTGCCCCTACTCTATCTCAAGAGAATTTACACCTCCCTTCCCTGGAGACCCCACTCCAAGGAAGGGAGGTGTAAATGCCCGCTGCTACTGAAGTTGTTGGATGAATATTTTTCAAGTCTTAAAATGCTTCCTCAGAAGTACCAACTCTGTCATGTTTAGGAAGTTTCTCCACAGTGTAGTGATGATAACTAATATCTACTCAACACTTCCCCGGTACCAGACACCTGTTCAATCTTCACAACCACCTTCTGAGTAAGCCCTATTATCATTCCATTTAACAGATGAGAAACCTGAGACACAGAGAGGCTAAGCAACTTGCCCAATGTTACACAGCAAGTAAATGGAAGAGCTGGGATTTGAACCCAGGCAGTGGCTTATACATGCACATGCTTAGTCAAGACCCTAAAATGTCTCTCCAGCAGAAAGAACAGAAGCTGTGAAAACAGCTAGATCTAGATTCTCATCCCAGCTTGGCCACTTTCTAGCTAAGTAAGCCAGCCTTTTTCTTTACCCATAAATGGAATATTAGCTACCTCCCAGAACTGTTAAAAAGGTTAAATGAAATAACAGCTGTGGTTTGCCTAATATGATGTCGAGCACACAAAGCTAGCACTTAGTGTCATGGCTGCTGTTACTGTTCCCCCACCTCCCTGGCCTCTCTTCCATACTCACAAGCTCTTCACCTCAGCCACGGCCTCAGGACGAGACAGGCGAACTCTCTGCAGGTCCTCCTGCCTCACGCTATGATACTTCCTCCGCATCAGCTCGGACTCAGGCAGTCGTGCCCGGCAAACCTCCTGAATGTAGCCCAGCAGGGCGGGCACTGAAATCATCAGGGCACCTACTGAGTACCACGCACCTACAGAATCAAAAACACTGCAGGTAACACAGGTAAGCAAAGACCAGGAGTCGGCCCACCCAGACGCCCACTGCTTGTTCCTCCCCTCCTCCAGGGCTCTGCCAGTCAGGCCTTCCCTGATGGCCCTGTATGACACAGTGTCTAACCCCTACTCTCCAGCCCCCTTAACCCAGCTTCACTCCTCATAGACCTTATCACCACATGACACATTGCAGGCATGTCTGTTGTCTCCTCTACTGAAGTAAGCTCTTGAGGGCTGGGATCTTTGGTCACTGCTGTGGCCCCATCCTCACTTTTAATACATTTTAAGATGCTGCTAGCACACAGGAGGCTCACGCTGGAGTGTGACTGCCAGGAGCTCCTGATGCCTGACACTTGGACCTCTGGGCCACTAAGGAAGACTGGAAGCCTTTCGTTCAGCTTTTAGGACACTGCAGACGACTGTGCCTTGAGAAATGGCGAAGCCGAGATAAAATTCAAAGAAGGAACTTCTTCCATATAACATGGCACCCCAACAACAAGCTAACAGAGCAGCAGGCCCATAATAAATGCTTATTAAACATCTGTCATAGGAACTGATTTACTTTGGGAGCATATATAGAAAAATCAATAAATAAAACTTTATTTTAATATATTAAAATAAAATCTTTTTATTTTATTTTAATAAACCTAGGAAGTTTTGAACAGGTAAAAATGAGTCCAACTAAGAAACAGAAAATGAGATCTTATATGAACTGGATTTATTTTCAACCTACTCAATCCCTATCTCCAGAAGAAACAAAGAAGACACCTGAGAAATACAAGGTAAGTATAAGAACAAACACATGAATAATGGCCCAGCTCCTCCAAACATTCTGTCCCAGACTCTTTATTCTCACCCTGAGGGGTTTGGCTTTTTATGTGGCCATCTGCCAGCACCAACCACAGATAGGGTAGGGTCACGGTATGCACTGTAGTAAGAGGTTCATAGGAGACATTACCCAGGACCCCAACAGACACCCATGTGTCCACACTTCTATCTCAAAGGCTTCATGCCACCCTTCACTGCTGGTGACTGACCAGCAGCTCCCGCTAGGCTCACTAGCTGAACCAGAGAAAAGCAATAGATATGGCAAAAATCCCTTATCAGCTCCTCATCCCAGTACCTTTACCCATGCCATGTCCCCAGATGACCCTTGAATCAGCTTGAAAACCAAAATGGAAAAAGGTCAATGCATCCTCAGCAGGAAGTCAAGAAGGAAACAACAATAATACTGAGAGCAGCTATAATGCACTGGCTGCCTCTTCCACGCCAGGCACTGTGCTAAGTATTATGCCTAGACTGTCGCATTCCTCACAAATACTCTAGGAGGAAAGCATCATTTTTATCCTCCCTCTAGAGGTAAGGAAAATTAGGCCTTAACAGGGGAGTTCAATAATCTGCCCAAGGTCACAGGAGGCAGCTCAGCCTGGATCGTCACTCTGGAGCCTGTTTCTGACTCCAAGCAGACACAGAGGATCACTAACTCCAGGGCAACAAGGGCAGCTCCCACACACAGGGTGGGGCTGCATCCAGGTGTTCTTCCCCCACATTCATTTACAAAAACCACTGGTCCCTGAAGGCAGTTCTTACCCTCATTCAAAGTGAGGAACAAGACGTTGAGGCCCAGGCAGGTCAGCAAGGAACACAAAGGCATCTGCCACCTACAATACAGAGAGTCCTGATCACTACAGAGAGCCACTCCTCCAGCTGGGGAGGGGAGACCGGGCAGCACAGATGGGACATCAAACCAGAGGAGGAGGCCTGGAACACAGAAGGTGAAAGAGAAACGAAAATGGGGCCTCTCACTTGGACTGGTGACCAGGAGAGGTGGTAAGATGTCACACATTAGCACCTGGGGTGAGGAAACTGGTTGGTCTGTAGTGCTTTCTCCCAAAAGGAATAAGAATTTATAAAATATCAGTTAAGAAACCCAGTTAATACCATTTAACCTGTGTTTTGTAAGGTTGTATTCTCCTTAAGAGGTGACACTGACAAACATTCTTAATATTTTCCTCTATTCTTTTTTATAATTTCATAAGAATATATAATCATTGCACAAGATTCAACTAACACGGAAATCAAGAAAGAACAAATTGTGGACTTCTTTGACCCCATTTATGCCTTTATCTTCTTATGTCTGTGTTTTTGAAAATTTGAGAGTTTATCTGAGAGCTTATTTTGAATACCTATTAATTCAAAAGGAGAAACAATAATAAAGATTTTATTTTAATATATTAAAAATCAAGATGAAAGCAGGGTGCAGCATTCACTTAGCAATCACACCTTAAGTGAGCTGGAACAGACGGAAGCAAACACAGATACATCACTGCCGCCACCACCACCACCACCAAATGGCAGTGCAGAAACCCCCAAATGGGGAAGAAGGAAGACCAGAGACTCAGGTTGCTGAGAACAAGCAAACGCTGATGGCTCCGTCCCTGATAAAGGACATTTAGTAGGGAAAGAGGAGCACAGATGCAACAATGAAGCCACGACACCCAAATTCTAAAGGCAGTGTCAATATATAGGTGAGCCATTAGGAGAGAGACAAATATCAGAAAAATAAACAGGTAAATTGCTGGCAAGCAAAGCAATGAATGTATTTTCTTTTTTTTTTTTTCTTTTGAGACAGAGTCTCACTCTGTTGCCCAGACTAGAGTGCAGTGGCGCAATCTTGGCTTACTACCACCTCCGCCTCCTGATTTCAAGCGATTCTCCTGTTTCAGCCTCCCTAGTAGCTGGGATTATAGGGGCACACCACCACACCTGGCCAGTTTTTGTGTTTTCAGTAGGGATGGGGTGTTTCACTATGTTGGCCAGGCTGGTCTCAAAACTCCTGACCTCAGGTGATCTGCCCACCTTGGCCTCCCAAAGTGCTGGGATTAAAGGCGTAAGCTACCGTGCTGGGGCTAAATATATGTTCTTGTGCTCTAATTGGAGTATTTCAGAGTTACTGAATGAGGTTAACTAATTTATGCAGGGCTTTTACTTTTTATTATTATTATACTTTAAGTTCTGGGATACATGTGCAGAACGTGCAGGTTTGTTACACAGGTATACACATGCCATGGTGGTTTGCTGCACCCATCGACCCATCATCTACCTTAGGTATTTCTCCTAATGCTATCCCTCCCCTAGCTCCCACCCCTCAATAGGCCCCGGTGTGTGATGTTCCCCTTCCTGTGTCCATGTGTTCTCGCTGTTCAATTCCCACTTACGAGTGAGAACATGTGGTGTTTGGTTTTCTGTTCCTGTGTTAGTTTGCTGAGAATGATGGATTCCAGCTTCATCCATGCCCCTGCAAAGGACATGAACTCATCCTTTTTCATGGCTGCATAGTATTCCATGGTGTATATGTGCCACATTTTCTTTATCCAGTCTATCATTGATGGACATTTAGGTTGGTTCCAAGTCTTTGCTACTGTGAATAGTGCTGCAACAAACATACAGGTGCATGTGTCTTTATAGTAGAATGATTTATAATCCTTTGGATAGATACCCAGTAATGGGATTGTTGGGTCAAATGGTATTTCTGCTTCCAGATCCTTGAGGAATCGCTACACTGTCTTCCACAATGGTTGAACTAATTTACATTGCCACCAACAGTGTAAAAGGGCTTTTACTTTTTAATAAAATTTATGAGTAAGGGAATGAAATGACATCTCTGTCTTTCTCCTGAAATTCAACACACTCCACCTGTACCACCCTAATTAGGCCTCAGAACCTCTAGTGGCAGCTACCAGGGTAAAAGCGAAATAAAAGCCAATCCCATTTTGGAAATAAGAACATCACACCACCACTCAAGTCACTTTCATTTTAAAGCTTCTTCCCTTCTATAAAATGTCTTTACTGACACTTTGGTCCCAGGAGACCCAAGCAGTAGAGTAGCTGATCCCAGTAGTCTGTTAACAATTTACTGCAGCTCTAGGCTCCAGACCTAATAGCCAGAGCCCAAGATTAGGTCCCTCTTCAAAGTCAAATCCTCTTTACTAAGAAAAAAACAATCAAAAGCACAAACTAATGTGACAGCCACTTTCACAGACCAGTGCTCCCTCTCCCAGCAGCACAGAAACCGCAGGCTCCTGGGGGCTTTTAGGTCCAATGCTCCTCCTGCATCCAGCTTTAACCAATCCTACTACATCCTCCAATTTCTAATTCCATAAAATGGAAAAACCCTAACACATTAGTGTGCTAAGACACACTACGGACTAGTAGAGGAAAAGGAGAAGGGCAGGGCAGGATACACTTAACTTTCGTACTTTGCCACAAAAGGGCAATACACACACATACAAAGAATGTGCCAGGGGGCACAGCCTCTCTCCTAAAGAAGACCAAACTTCACATCATGCTGAGATTATAAAAGCAGAAAACAGCCTCTCCTCATACTGTCTCCCTACCCCTTGTGCCAAGAGCACAGTGATCTTACAGTAGAGAACACAGCTCTGGACCACTGACTAGCTCACCTCTATGGATACAGACATAAATTAGGTGAACAAGAAAAATGTAGGGCCTTCGCCAGAGAACTAGTAACAAATCATCCACTATTTCCAGGCTGAGGCATGGATAAATACTCAATGGCATCCTCAGAGGTTAACATAACTCCACTCACCCTGCTTCCTACCAGTCTCTCTCATGTATTTTAGAGGATTGAGGGCCTTTATGAGAATCTGATGAAAACTAGAAGCTTTTCCCTAGAAATATACACATGTGCAGACACACAATTTTACGTGCAGTTTCAGGGGATTCACTGATCCCTAAAACTCACCCATAGGCTCCAAGTTAAAAACCTCTGCTCTTTAGGACAGTCAGGTATTTGTATGACTCCTGATGCAATGCAACACCAGGGGCACAACATCTACCTCTGCAAAAAAAAAAAACAAAAAACACTTTTCTAACTTGAATCAAATCCAACCTTTAAATCTAACTTCTAGTCTGCACCACGAGGAAGAAACCAGACAAATCTCGGTAGTAAATTCTCCAGGAAAGTCAGTTCAGGCTCAGTCTCTTCAGCAAATCAGTGTCATGCGAGAGACTGTTTTAGACTGAAAAAAGACTTAAAAGACATAACTACAAACAATGCACACTCCTGGACTGAAATGTGATTTAGCCAAAATAGATGGTACAACTGAGGAAATGGAATATGAACTGAGTATAGGATGATATCAAGGAGTTATTAATGTTGTTAGGTATGGTATTACTTTGATCTTGAAAGAAATGTCCTTATTTAGAGATAAAAACTGACATATTTAGAGAGTAGAATGCCATATAAGTAATTTAAAATAATTTTAACATAATAAAATGAGCCAAAAGAAAAAAAGAAAATTATAGAGAATGAAAATCAAAGCAGGATAGGAGGGAAAAAATTAAGATCCATAATCTCTATAAATGAGTGAAAATGGGCTGGGCACAGTGGCTCACACCTGTAATCCCAGCACTTTGGGAGGCTGAGGCAGGAGGATCGCTTGAGCCCAACAGTTCAAGACCAGCCTGGGCAACACAGCGAGACCCTCTCTACAAATTTTAATTTTTTTTAATTAGCCAGGCATGGTGGCTGAGGTAGGAGGATCGCTTGAGCCGAAGAGGTTGAGGCTACAGTGAGCCATGATCACACTACTGCATTCCAGCCAGGACAACAGAGCAAGAGTCTATCTCAAAAAAAAAAAAAAATAGTGAAAATGGTATCTGCTTATTCACAGGTTTTTGTGTTTCTTTAATTTTTGTTCAAAATTATATCCTAATTTTTTAATATTAATTATGCTAATATTGGGTGCAAAGGAAAAAATTAAGCCTGCTGTAAGCTGTAGAAGGCCTGATGTTCAAGGTTGTCCAGCAGTCCAGAGGAAGGAGCTTATTCAGTCACAAAGAAGAACCTGGCTGAAAGGCAGGATCATTCCCAGTATCTGCCTTTCCTGGGCTGGGCCTGAGGCACAGGGTAGGCCTAGATAAACCCAGAGGCTGAACAGACCTCCCAGAACTGCTCCTCACTAGGGCAGAGAGGACAGCCCAGCCACTGCCTAAATGGTCAGTGTTAAGTTACTACAGAGCAGGACGGCAGAAGGCAGAGGAGAACAGAGCAACTCCACAAAGTCTGTACCTGAGCAGGTATCGAACACCATCACCTGCATCCTTCAAGGGTTCCAGGTAGATCTCCAGCCTCTTGTAGGAGAGAACCAAGTTGAAAAGGTCAAACGCTGGGGACTTGGTAGGAAAAGGTGGAGACTCCAGGGGAGCCTCGAGCATCACGCTGGGGCTCAGCTCCGGCCCACTCCCCTCACGTTCTGATGCCTGCATCCTGCAACCATAATAATTCCCAACATTTGCATTGCACGTCTAGTCCTCAACACACTTCTACCTACTGCTTCAGGTGGTGCCCACAGTAAACCTGTGAGCAAGGCAAAGTGAATTATTCAGACCTAAAATCCTGTTCTTTGGACTCTCCATCCAATGCTCTTTTCCCCAAAGATCCACCAAAACTAAAAATCATAAAAACCAAGCATAAATGATCGCCGCAGCGAGGCAGCCCATGGGCTGAAATGAAATGATGTCCTGGAACATTTTTCTCCCACTCTTTACCTGGTTAATTCCTACTCATCCTTCAGGTATCAGCTTAAACATCACTCCCTTACTCTGGGAAGTCTCTGCCAACACCCCCAACTCTGGACTGGGAGACCCTCCCCAATGCTGCCAAAGGATCACGTACTCACCCTAACAGAGCACTTATCACATCACATCGCTTCTTGGCCTTGTGGCTAAGATCAAGTGCAGGGCACTTACCACGTCAAAGTAAAACTCCCTGCTCTTAACTGGCCTCCATTCACGACTGTTTCTGTACACAGTGGGTGCTTAACAAATGCCTGCTGAATGAGTGAATGAAATACCGTGCTCCAGGACTCCCGCCCCATCTCTAACCCTTTCCACTCCCTTCGGTGCCCAACAACTTCCTGGGCCATCTCTGCCCAGGGCAGTCAGCATCAGAACGCCCCATTCCCGTCTGCCCTCTCTGATAAGGAAACTCAGGAGCCTTTACGGTCTTTCCCAGTTCAAAGTCCTACCCTCAACGCTAAGCAGCAAACGAGGGGGCGGAACCCCGGCGAAGAGCAACATAAACCAGTCCCAGGCAATTAGCCGCGACCTGATGGGAGGGTGAGGGGATGGGACAAAGGGGCTAACGGGAGCCCGAAATCCCCGCAGGCCGAGCCAGGGCGAAAGGGCACAGAGCGGCGCCAGGTTCCAGGAGCCCAGGAAGGGGTGAGGTAGGTCGGCGCCCGCACTGGCTTTGGCCAATACCTCTGCAGCCAGGGGAGCCTGATGGAACCCGTGCGGCTGGACAGGGAAGGCCACGCCCAACGTCGCGGGGCCAGCAGGTGGCGGCCCTAGCTGCGCCCAAGCGCCCAACTACACACAGCCTGCGGAGACTCTGGGACGCGGGGGGGCAGCACCTCACCTACCCGGCCGCTGGCTCAGTGACGGAGGTGGCAGGGTCGGGCAGGAGCAGGAGGAGAGCCACTGGGCCCCGGAGCTTTTCCTCAGGCCCGCCGCGGCCGAACGCCGCTCCTACCGCCAGAGCCGTTCTGAAGTCGCAGGTCCGAAAACCTCCTCCGCCTACGCCGCTGCCGCCACCGCCGCTTCCGGGACGCGAATCGCTCTGCGGCTGCGTCCTCATGACGTCATCCAGCTCGGGGTTTAGCTCCGCCCACCCCAGCACAGGTGAGCACCCTTGCCAGCAGTGCGCCTGCGTGCCTTTCCCCGCGCGCTCCAGGCTGGAGTTAACTCTGTCCTTGGCAGGACGCGATTCACAAAGCCCTGAGGACCCTTGGGAGCACGTGCTTGGCGACCTTGCACCTCGTTGCCCTGCCTCGCCGCAGGGAACAGTTGGCGAGAGGCTTAACTGCAGAATTTACGTCTTCATCCTCTTTCCAACTTTGGAACTGAACTGGGAACTGTGTGTGAGCCCAGGAAAGACGGAAACTGTACCCTGTATGAGATGCCCAGCAGAGCATGCAGTTGTTTCCTGAGTAGCTAGTGTGTACAAGGTCCTGTGCAGGCTTCTCCCAGCTCAGTTCACTTCACACCGTGTGGCCCAGTTAATTTCCCTTAAAGCACACATCCGATGACTTTACATTAGTGACTTATCGCTCAGGCACGGAGGAGCCAAGCACTGGACCGGACTGAGCTCTTTTTAGACGTTATCTAGTCCTCCTCCAACAACCTATTAGGGTTGTCGCCATTTTACAGATGGGGAATCTCAGACGTGTTAAGGAACTTCTTCAGTGTCGCAGCTAAGAAGCAACTGGGAGCTGGAATTTGAAGCTTATGTGTCATCTGACCCCAGCGCCCCAACCATACCACCACCCACCTTGGTCTGCATTTCCTGGTCTCATCCCCTGCCATCTTTCAGCTGCCTTTAACTTTGGCCAACTGAACCCTTCCATTGTTACCCTCAAATGCCCCTGGCACTCAAATGTCTGTATCCCTTCCTTGAGTGCCCCAGCTGGAAGTAATCACTTCCCTCTTCAAGCAGCCACAGAGCTTTATCTGCACCTCTTCCTCCATTATCTCCTTTCAGAAAGACAGGCCCACCCCTCCAGCCAGGACTTAGCTGTGCTCCAGGGTCCAACTCTTATTTCCTTGGGGCTTTGCTCTAACAGGCCTGAAATCTTGACTCTTGCTAACTCTTTTTTTTTTTTTTTTTTTTTTGAGACGGAGTCTCGCTCTGTCACCCAGGCTGGAGTGCAGTGGCGCAATCTCGGCTCACTGCAAGCTCTGCCTCCCGGGTTCACGCCATTCTCCTGCCTCAGCCTCTCCGAGTAGCTGGGACTACAGGCGCCCGCCACCACGCCTGGCTAATTTTTTTGTATTTTTAGTAGAGACGGGGTTTCACTGTGGTCTCGATCTCCTGACCTCGTGATCCGCCCGCCTCGGCCTCCCAAAGTGCTGGGATTACAAGCGTGAGCCACCGCGCCCGGCCTACTCTTGCAAACTCTTAATCATCATGAGAGACAAAATTCATGGAAAATTTCTCCTTTAGCCTAACTTTACCCCCTTTTTCCTACCTGAGTTGGAAGACTCACTGTAAAGTGCTCTCTACCGCTGCTTCCTCGCCCAATTCACTACTCACTGCACTGTGGTCCTGCTCCCCTCCATATTTCTGGGCTACCTGCCTGCTCACCTGTGACATCCTGGCTGCTAAATCCAATGGACACTTCCCAGTCCTCCTTGCAGATGACCTCGGAAGCATCCGACTCTCTTTCCTTCTTGGCACCATTGTCCACCTTAGCTTCCATGACACCACCCTCTCCTTCTCTCTTTCTGACCTTCAAGGTCTCCTTAGGGCTTTTCTTCCTACCCCTCAAATGCTGGGGCTCCTTTTGCCACCCTTCTTTCTCAAGACACTCCCTGAGGATCTCATTCACTCTTGTGGCTTCTGTCGGCTAATGTTTCCCGTGTCTATGTCTCCAGCACCCAAAGCAGTACCTGGCACATAGTAGGTATTCTGTTAAGAAGGGTTGCAAGATGTTACCATTGGGGGGTAGTCTGTGGGATCACCCTGTGTTAGTTCTTATAACTACGTATAAATTGACGATTGTCCCAAAATTAAATGCTTACCCTATGTAGGTATTTTTCTCAAAGCTCCCTGCTTTAGTTGACTTTGTCAATTACCTGGCATGCGCCAGTCCCAACATGAGTAAGGTAGGAGGGCTTCTCCTCAGATGAGTTGCTTGGTTGGTTTTTCCAGCTGTAAAATGAGGATAACCATAGTGGTAACCTCAGTGTGGGGCTGTGATGAGAATTAAATGAGCTAAAGTATGTAAATTCCTGGCATGTTATAAGTGTTCAAAAATTGTTAGCAATCATTGTGATTTTTATTTTTACTCAAAGCCCTACCACCACCACCCCAGCCCAAAAATCAGACAAGAATCCACGAAAGGCCAAAATGTAGAAAGATCCAATTCCCACACATACCACTAAGCCATATACAGAAATCCACTCACCACCCCTTAGAGAAATGGACTGAGCTTTGTGGCTGGGCCAGGCCCATCTGCTGGACTCTGCCTCTCCTCCCTTAGGATGAGTCTTTTCCCTAAAGGCTCCTGGGTCTCTCATGCAGATAGCCTCTGAAGGCCCCTCTTCTTCGTTTCCTAACCTGGCCTCTGGTCTGAATTCCAGGGTAGGCCATCACCACTCCCCACCCACTCCCATCCCCCACCCTGTCCACCCCTCTGTATCTTTCTCAGACCACTGTCTTGCTGGATAGTTTCAGTGGCACCCTGTGACCTCCAGGATAAAACCAAAGCCTGGTGTATTCAACTCTGGCAGTTCCCGGATGTGTCACATCTTCTCCCATTACTGTACCTTTCTACAGACTACTCTCATTTTTTTTTTTTTTTTGAGATGGAGTTTCGCTCTTGTTGCGCAGGCTGGAGTGCAATGGAGAATGAAGAAATCTTGGCTCACTGCAACTTTTGCCTCCCAGGTTCAAGTGATTCTTCCGCCTCAGCCTCCCAAGTAGCTGGGATTACAGGCATGCACCACCATGCCTGGCTAATTTTTTGTATTTAGTAGAGATGGGGTTTCACCATGTTGGCTAGACTGGTCTCAAACTCCTTACCTCAGGTGATCCACCTGCCTCGACCTCCCAAAGCACTGGGATTACAGACGTGAGCCACTGCGCCCAGCCCCATATTCTTTAGTTGGCCAGCTCTTATTCTTCCTCCAAAATTCAGCTCAGATCTCACCCCTGAAGAAAGACTTCTCTGACACCTTCACCATCAGCAGCCACTGTCTGGATTAGGTGCCCTTCTGATTTGGCTCTGTGGGCCTGCCCCACCCCAGCACTTGGTGGCTCCTCCTCTCTCTAGACAGTGAGAGTCCTGAGGGAACTGCCTATAATTTCTGTATGTCCAGCATCTAGTACAAAGGAGGTACCAACAAATGTTCCTTGAATGAGCGCATGTGTGTCAATTTCCTCTTGGAGCACAGTATTCACATCTCTTTCAACAAAAGCCCCAGAACAATGCCCATTTCTTTTTTCTTTTTCTTTTCTTTCTTTTTTAAATGTAATTTTACTTTATTTTTGAGATAGGGTCTTCTGCTGCTGCCCAGGCTGCAGTGCAATGGTGCAATCATAGCTCACTCTAATTCCTGGGCTCAAACAATCCTCCTGCCCCAGCATCCAGAGGAGCTGGGACTACAGGTACACAACTCTACACCCAGCTATTTAATTTTTTTTTTTTTTTTGAAACGGAGTCTCACTCTGTCGTCAGGCTGGAGTGCAGTGCCACGATCTCGGCTCACTGCAAGCTCCGCCTCCCGTGTTCAAGCGATTCTCCTGCCTCAGCCTCCTGAGTAGCTGGGACTACAGGCACACACCACCACGCCCAGCTAATTTTTGTATTTTTAGTAGAGATGGGGTTTCACCATGTTGGCCAGGATGGTCTCGATCTCTTGACCTCGTGATCCGCCTGCCTCAGCCTCCCAAAGTGCTGGGATTACAAGCGTAAGCCACCGTGCCTGGCCAATTTTTTTTTTTTTTTTTTTTTTTTTTTTTTTTGTGGAATGAGGTGTCGCTATGTTGCCCAGGCTGGTCATGAATCATTTCTTAAAACAATGACTGTGAAACCAGCAAGAATGAACTGGACAGAAATTCTACCCTCTGTGAACTCTTAGTTCAACAGAAGACGCTGACTTGACTGAGCCATGATACAAAGCAGGGGATCCTATTGTAACAGTAGGAGCAGAGAGAAGAGACAGACTTAATCTAAGTGAGAGGATGGGGAAAGTTTTCTGTTCAACAATGTAGTATTTAAGCTAAGGAATCCCCACCCTTCTTAAGAAGAATAAATTTTTTTTCTTTAATAACCTAAGTACCAGTCAGGCACAGTGGCTCACACGTGTAATCCCAGCACTTTGAGAGGCTGAGGCGGGCAGATCACCTGAGGTCAAGAGTTTGAGACCAGCCTGGCCAACAAGGTGAAACCCCGTCTCTACTAAAAATATAAAAATTAGGCCAGGAGCAGTGGCTCACGCCTGTAATCCCAGCACTTTGGGAGGCCAAGGCAGGCAGATCACAAGGTCAAGAGATTGAGACCATTCTGGCTAACATGGTGAAACCTGGGCTCTACTAAAAATACAAAAAAATTAGCCGGGCGTGGTGGTGGGCGCCTGTAGTCCCAGCTACTCCAGAGGCTGAGGCAGGAGAATGGCGTGAACCTGGGAGGCGGAGACTGCAGTGAGCCGAGATCGTGCCACTGCACTCCTGCCTGGGCGACAGAGCTAGACTCCGTCTCAAAATAAATAAATACATAAAAATAAAAATTAGCCGGGTGTGGTGGCACGTGCCTGTAATTCCAGCTACTTAGGAGGCTGAGACAGGAGAATTGCTTGAACCCAGGAGGCAGGGGTTGCAGTGAGCAGAGATCATGCCACTGCACTCCAGCCTGGGCGACAGAACAAGACTCTGTCTCGAACGAATAATAATAATATATATATCCCAAGTAACTGAAATTCTCCCACTGGTAATTTACTCCAAAGGTAAATTTTAGTTTCTTTGCAATTCCTCCTCCTTGGCCTCAGGCTGACAGTGGAGAGTAGTAGTATTTGTTTTCTCTTCCAGCAGCTATAGAATTGAGGGATATTATTCAAGAACTTCTAGACATTATTTGGAGGGAACATTGGAGGATATAAGAAGGCTCTAAAAATCAGAAAGGGACAATAGTCGTGGCCAGTAGCAATGAACAAAGGCCTCCCGTTATAATTAAGAGACGGACCAGCTTGACTGTGCTCTCTCAAGTCTAATTCTGATTTTTCCATAATCAAGTTCTAGTTCCTTCTTTCCCTCCTCCAGCATTCTGCCTCAACTCCGGGTGCTACTGATGTTTTCCCCTAGGTAGCAGACAGGTGGAAGAGACTAAGGGAGAAAATTAAATAATCGCTGAAGATAATATCTTACCTTGACATTTGCAGAGGTTAGTATTTGCTTCAATAAGCAAGTGTGCTTATGGCCCACATACTTGACTCATAAACCTCACTGTGGCCCTTGGAGAAATACTAGATGGAAATGCTGAGAACAGGCTGGAGAAATCAGCGAAGACAGAAGGGAATGTTTAAGCATGCCTCCTCCACCAGATGGCTCCCTTGCCCACTCTTATGGAGAAACATGGCGTTTCAGAAGCTTTCACCTCCAAGTTTCCAGCTTTAACCTCTCGTGCCAGCCTCAATGCATTTCTCGCCATTTCCACACTATGCCAGATATTTTCATGCTTCTAGCTGCATTGGTTATCTCTTGCTGTGTAATGAAGTATTTCAAAACTTAATTACTTAAAACAACATTAAGCATGTATTATCTCACAGTTTTTTGGGTTCTGGGTGTTTTTAGTCAGAAAATCAAGAGTAGCTTGGTGATGGTTTTGGCTCAAGCGCTTTCATAAGGTTGCAGTCACATGTTGGCCAAGGCTGCAATCATCTGAAGGCTTAGTGGGGCTGGAGGATCGGCTCCCAGGGTGGCTTCCTCACACAGCTGACAAGGTGATGCTGGCACTCTCTCATAGTGACAAGATGGCAGAAGATGCCAGGTCTTCTCGCTTGGGGCTCTCCTGAGGGCCTCTTGAGTGTCCTTCTGACATGGCGGATGCCTTAACCCAGAACAAGAGATCCACCAGGGAGCCAGGAAGGAAGCCAAAGATCTCTTCTGATGCATCCTCAGAAATCACACACCGTGTTTTGTTGTTGTTGTTGTTGTTGTTGAGATGGAGTCTAACTCTGTTGCCCAGGCTGGAGAGCAGTGGCATGATCTCGACTCACTGCAACCTCTGCCTCCTGGGTTCAAGCGATTCTCCAGCCTTAGCCTCCTGGGTAGCTGGGATTACAGGTGCCTGCCACCATGCCTGGCTAATTTTTGTATTTTTAGTAGAGATGGGGTTTCACCATGTTGGCTAGGCTGGTCTCGAACTCCTGACCTCAGGTGATCCGCCCACCTCGGCCTCCCAAAGTGCTGAGATTACAGGCGTGAGCCACCACACCTGGCCTCCATCTCTCTCTCTTTTTTTTAACTTTTATTTTTGTTTTAGGGGTACATGTGCGGGTTGGTTCCATAGATAAATTCCATGTCATGGGGATTCAGTGTCCATATTATTTTGTCATCCAGTTAACAGGTATAGTATCTGTGTATTTATAGGTAGTTTTTCAATCCTTAGCCTCCTTCAGTTTTCCATCCTCAAGTAGGCCCTGGTGTCTCCCTGGTGTCTGTTCCCTTCTTTGTGTCCATGTGTATTCAGTATTTAGCTCCCATTTATAAGAACATGCAGTGTTTGGTTTTCTGCTCCTGTGTTAGCTCACTTAGGATAATGGCCTCCAGCTCCATCCATTTTGCCGCAAAGGCTACGATCTCATTCTTTTTACAGCCTTGGTATATATGTACCATATTTTCTTCTTTTTTTTTTTTTTTTTTGAGACAGGGTCTCACTGTGTCACCCAGGCTGGAGTACAGTGACACAATCATGGTTCACTGCAGCCTTCACCTCCTTGGACTCAGGGGATCCTCCCACCTCAGTCTCCCAGGTAGCTGGGACTACAGGCACGCATCAACAAGCCCAGCTAATATTTGTATTTTTTTTGTAGAGCTGGGATTTCACCATGTTTCTCAGGCTGGTCTCGAACGCCTGGGCTCAGGCTATCCACCTGCCTGGGCCTCCCAAAGTGTTAGGATTACAAGCGTGAGCCACAGCACCCGGCCTGTACCACATTTTCTTTATCCAATCTACCATTGATTCCGTCTCTATTAGGCACCTATCACCTTGCATTCACTCTATCTCTTGAACATGACTGTATCTCCATTGTTTCCTAAGTTCCTAAGGACAGGGAAACACATTTAACATTTTGGCAGCCTCAGTTTCTACCAAGTATAGAGCTGTGGCATAGTAGTGTGTATAGAGTATGTGGCATTCATACTCAATGAATGCTTGTTTCAAAATGAATAAATAACATGGAAAATAAGAAGTTGGTGGGGGCTGGGCACGGTGGCTCATGCCTGTAATCCCAGCACTTTGGGAGGCTGAGGCGGGCAGATCATGAGGTCAGGAGTTCGAGACCAGCCTGACCAACATGGTGAAAGCCCGTCTCTACTAAAAATACAAAAATTAGCTGGTCATGGTGGCACACGCCTGTAATCCCAGCTACTCAGGAGGCTGAGGCAGGAGAACTGCTTGAACCTGGGAGGCAGAAGGTTGCAGTGCCACTGCACTCCAGCCCAGACAACAGAGTGAGACTCTGTCTTAAAAAAAAAAAAAAGAAAGAAAGAAAGAAATTGGGGATGTGGAGAAATTGGAACCCTTGTGCAGTGTCAATGAAAATGTAAAATGGTATAGAAAGCATTGTGGCAGTTCCTTAAAAAACAGAATTACCATTTGATCCAGCAATTCCACTTCAAAGAATTTAAAGCAAGGTCTCAAAGAGATATTTGTACACCCATGTTCAGTCGCAGATTATTCACGATAACCAAAAGGTGGAAGCAACCCAGGTGTCCATCAATGGATGAGTGGATAAACAAAATGCGGTATAAACAGAAGATGGAACATTATTCAGCCTTAAAAATGAAGGACATTCTGACACATGCTACAGCATGGATGACCCTTGAATACATTATGCTAAATGAAATAAGCTAGTGACAAAAAGATAAGTACTGTATGATTCCACTTCTATGAAGTACCTAGCATATTCAAATTCAGAGACTGAAAGTCGACTGGTGGTTGCCAGGGGCTGTGGGGAGGAGGAAATGGGGAGTTATTGTTTCCTGGTTCAGGATTTTAGTTTTGCAAGATGAGAAGAGCCATGGAGATGGATGGTGGTGATGGTTGCACAACGGTCAGTATAGACCATGTTGTTTAACAGTATGAATGGACTTAATACCATCGAACTGTACACTTGAAAATGGTCAATTTTATGTTATGTGTATGTTACTACAATTAAAAAAATTTTAAGAGGCTGGGCGGTGTGGCTCATGCCTGTAATCCCAGCACTCTGGGAGGCAAAGGCCTGCGGATCACTTGAGGCCAGGAGTTCGAGACCAGCCTGGCCAACATGGTGAAACCCCATTTCTACTAAAAATACAAAAATTAACCAGGCATGGTGGCGCTTGCTTGTAATCTCAGCTACTCAGGAGGCTGAGGCACAAGCATTGCTTGAGCCTGGAAAGTGGAGGTTGCAGTGAGCTGAGATAGCGCCATTGCACTCCAGCCTAGGTGACAGAAGGAAACTCTGACTCAAAAAAAAAAAAAAAAAAAAAAAATTAAAGCTGGGCACGGTGGGTCACACCTGTAATCCCAGCACTTTGGGAGGCTGAGGCGGGTGGATCACGAGGTCAGGAGATTGAGACCAACCCCATCTCTACTAAAAATACAAAAAATTAGCTGGGTGTGGTGGTGGGCGCCTGTAGTCCCAGCTACTCGGGAGGCTGAGGCAGGAGAATGGCGTGAACCTGGGAGGCGGAGCTTGCAGTGAGCCGAGATCACACCACTGCACTCCAGCCTGGGCGACTGAGCAAGACTCCGTCTCAAAAAAAAAAAAATTAAAAATTAGTGAATGATATAAACAAAATATATTCTATCCGTTCACTGGAATATTATTCACCATAAAAATGAGTCTTGAGATCATATTGGAAGACAAAAAAAAGAAATGAGTTATTAATACATGCTACAACATGAATGAACCTTAAAAACATTGTGCTAAGTGAAAGAAACCAGACATAAAAGCCACATATTATTCCATTTATGTAAAATGTCCAGAATAAACAAATCTTTTTTTTTTTTTTTTTGAGACAGAGTCTCTGTCACCTAGGCTGGAGTGCAGTGGCATGATCTTGGCTCACTGCAACCTCCGCCTCCCGGGTTCAAGCAATTCTTCTGCCTCAGCCTCCTGAGTAGCTGAGATTACCAGGCGCCTGCCACCACACCTGGCTAATTTTTTTGTATTTTTACTAGAGATGGGGTTTCACCATGTTGGCCAGGCTGGTCTTGAACTCCTGACCTCAGGTGATCTTCCCACCTCAGCCTCCCAAAGTGCTGGGATTAAGGCATGAGCCACTGCACCCAGCCAGAATGAGCAAATCTATAGAGACAGAGTAAATTAGTGGTTGCTAGAGACTGGGGGGAGGGAGGAACTGGGAGTGACTGCTAACAGGTACAGGGTTTCTCTTTGGGGTGATGGAAATGTCCTCGAATTAGATGGTGGTGATAGTTGTACAACCTTCTGAATATACTGAAAACTACTGAATTGTACACTAAAACTGGGAATTTTTGGCCAGGTGCAATGGCTCACGCCTGTAATCCCAGCACTTTGGAAGGCTGAGGCGGGTGGATCACCTGAGGTCAGGAGTTCAAGACCAGCCTGGCCAACATGGTGAAACCCCATCTCTATGAAAAATACAAAAATTAGCCTGGCATGGTGGTGAGTGCCTGTAATCCCAGCTACTCAGGAGGCTGAGGCAGGAGAATCTACTGAACCCGAGAGGCGGACGTTGCAGTAAGCTGAAATCGCACCACTGCACTCCATCCAGGGTGACAGAGCAAGACTCTGTCTCTAAATAAATAAATAAAAATAAAACCGGGAATTTTTATGTTATATTATGTGAAATTTTATGGTATATGAATTAGGTTTCCATTTTTAAAATGAATAGATGCAACAAAACAAAAAAAGAAAGAAAAAACGAACAGACAAATGAAAGAAATATTTGACTGGTATGTATCTTTAAATTCTCCTTAATATTTGGATTTTCTTATCGTTTGACCAGTGTATATTTTTGGATTAACAGTTCGGTGTCATTGCCCTAAAAAGTGTTCAATAAATACATCTTTATGTTCTTGTACCTGGGAAAGAAGTACTCATGAGTAGTGAGTTTTCCAGCTGTGAGACAGTGGTTGTTGGACAAACACAGCAAGGAAATGACTGTCTGCAGTTACATTCTTACCCAACAGCTCTTGGCAGCCATGAAAACAACCATTCATCAAACACTGGCACTAAAAGAGTCTCACAGAGCAAGGCAATGAAAACCTCAGCAATAAAACCTTGTGCCTCCCTTGAAAGCGACGATTAACTGTCCACCAAAAAGTCCTGTGCCCCCTACCATGATATAGAGTTGTTGCTAAGCAGCAGCTGCCTGGCTAGGGACTACATTTCCCAGCCTCCTCTGCTTGTAGGTCAGGTCCTGTTACTCCCAAGGAGGTAACCTTCTCCTGCCTCTCCTCCCTCACCTGAGAGCTCAATGCAGAGCAGATGGCCAAGCCACAGGGTGGAAGGAGCCTGGATCCTTGACTCACCCTATGGTGGAGCATCTCCCTCTGCCCCAGAGTAGCCACAGTGGGCAATTATGTAAGGAAGAAATAGATTTGCATATGAATAACAAATAGATTTTCATTATATGAAGCTGCTGAAATGCTGAGGTGTATTTGTTATAGCAGCTAGCCATCAGCATTTATTCATTCCACCAAATGACTACGTATCATGTGCCTTTCATGTGATTATAGAGATCAAGAGCCTGGAATTCTTTCCTGAAAAGCTTACAGCCTAGTGGGACAGACACCCTGAATAAATATACCACCAATGGGAGAGCAGTATGTGACCCACCAAAAAACCTGAATACACCAATTATCATTTACAAAATTGAAAGAATTAAAAATAAAAAGAAATAAAAATGTAAAACCCAAAAGGCATCAGGCCCAGATTATTTCATAGACAAATTTTATCGAACCCATTTTTTTTTTTGAGGCAGAGTCTGTCTCTGTTGCCCAGGCTGGAGTGCAGTGGTACGATCTCAGCTCACTGCAACCTCTGCCTCCTGGGTTCAAGCGGTTCTCCTGCCTCAGCCTCCCGAGTAGCTGGGATTACAGGTGCCCGCCACCACAACCAGCTAATTTTTCTGTTTTTTTGGAGAGGCAGGGTTGATCTCTACTAAACTTATTGGTCTAGTAAATAAATACATAAAGATATATTTATCGAACACTTGTTGACCAGGCTGGTCTCGAACTCCTGACCTCAGATTATTTGCCCCCCTTAGCCTCCCAAAGTGCTGGGATTACAGGTGTGAGCCACCGTGCCAGCCAGAACCCATTTTTTAAAATGATATAGTTAAACTATTCCAGAGCATAGAACAGTATGAAAAACTTCCTAATTTAGTCTGTGAGTCCAGAATCACCCCCTGTGGTACGAATGCCAACCAAGAACACGCACACGCACACACACACATACATACACACACACACACACACACACACACACCAGATTTCATCTGAAATACAGACAATTTTAAAATAATAAAAACAGGCCGGGCGCGGTGGCTCACGCTTGTAATCCCAGCACTTTGGGAGGCCGAGGCGGGCAGATCACGAGGTCAGGAGATCGAGACCACAGTGAAACCCCGTCCCTACTAAAAATACAAAAAATTAGCCGGGCGTGGTGGCGGGTGCCTGTAGTCCCAGCTACTCGGAGAGGCTGAGGCAGGAGAATGGCGTGAACCCAAGAGGCGGAGCTTGCAGTGAGCCGAGATCACGCCACTGCACTCCAGCCTGGGCGACAGAGCGAGACTCCGTCTCAAAAATAAAAAAATAAATAAATAAAATAAAATAATAAAAACAATAAGCCTACCACACAAATGAGCCATTCCACTGCTAGCTATCTACCCAAGAGAAATTAAAGCATATGTGTCCATACAAAGACATGTACATGAACGTTCGAAGCAGCTATATTTGCAATAACCAAAAATTTGAAACAACAGAAATGTCCATCAACAGGCTAAACAAATTATAGTATATGTATATATTGACTCAGCAATGAAAATGAACTACTGTTACTTCAGCATCATGAATGAATCTCAAAATAATTAAGCTGAGTGAAAGAAGCCAGATACCGCCCTCTCCCAAAAGGAGCACATACTATACATTTCATTTATATAAAACTCTAGAATTCTATAGTCATAAAAGAAAGCAGATCAGTGGTTCCCTGGGGTGGGGGAGATGGGAAGGAAAGAAGAGGGAGTACAAAGAGCACAGGGAAGCCTTTGGACATTATGAATATGTTTTTTTTCTCTCTTTTTTTTTTTTTTTTTTTTGAGACAGGGTCTTGCTGGAGTGCAGTGGCATGGTCATAGCTCACTGCAACCTCAAACTCCTGGGCTCAAGTGATCCTCCTGCCTCAGCCTCCATAGTGGCAGTGAGCTGAGATGACTCCATTGCACTCCAGCCTGGGTGACAAGAGTGAAACTCCGTCTCAAAAAAAAAGAACACAAGAAAGAACAGTAGACACCAGTGAGAAAGAAGGATCAGCCTAGGCTGGTGAGATTATCATTCCTTAGGTGAGGGAGACCCAGAGTGGAACGGGGTAGGAGGGAATTCACATTTATGGGCACTAACTATGACTGTGGGTCAGGCATTGAGCCCAGCATTTTGTGTATATCTTATGAAATCCTCCCAACAAACATATACTGCTGAGGGCTGAATTGCACTGACGAAATTGCCAGGCACGCCTCATCTCATGAAGCTCTTTCAACAGCCCAGTGAGGTAGGTACTAATATTATCCCTGTTTACTAAGTGAGGAAGCTAAGAGGCAAAGAGGTTTCATAAATTGCCTAAGACTGGACAACTAACAAGAGATAGAGCTCACCTCTGACGTCACAGCCTGAGCTCACCCAAAAATTAGAACAAGTCATGCTAACTGCCTGGGAGACACAAAAGGAGACAGAACAGAGTACAGGACAAGATTGCAAAAGGCAGAGGCTTTAGTATCCAGAGTTTGGAGTCAGGTCAGGTGTCCACACCTCTGGCACAGGGCCACGAGAGGGAGGAGGGGCTGGGAGGCCTTCTGACATATCCTTCTCACATCCTGCGGACAGAAGGACGGTCTCCAGGGAATGGGAGAGTGACCTCGGCATAATAAGCTGATTATACCTAAAGGTAACTAGCTAACTTCATTATAGCCTGGGAAGAGAGAAGTGACATAATTCAGATTTGTAATAACTTTTTTTTAAATATATACAGGTTCTTGCTCTGTCACTCAGGCTGGAGTGCAGTGGTGCACTTATAGCTCACTACAGCCTCAACCTCCTGGGCTCAAGCAACCCTCTCACTTCAGCCACCCATGTAGCTGGGACTACTGCTGCGTGCCACCATGCCCAGCTAATTTTTTTATTTTCTGTAGAGATGGAGTCTTGCTATGTTGCTCAGGCTGGTCTCGAAATACTGAGCTCAAGCAATCCCCCTGCCTTGGCCTCTTCAAGTGTTGGGATTATAGGTGTGAGTCACCACGCCCAGCCTATCACCCAGACTGGAGTGCAGTGGCACGATCTCAGCTCACTGCAACCTCTGGCTTCCGAGTTCAAGCGATTCTCCTGCCTCAGCCTCCTGAGTAGCTAGGATTACAGATGCCCGCCACCATGCCCAGGCAATTTTGTGTGTGTGTGTGTGTGTGTGTGTGTGTGTGTGTGTGTGTGTGGTAGTAGTAGTAGTAGTAGTAGTAGTAGTAGTAGTAGTAGTAGAGACGGGGTTTCACCATGTTGGCCAGGCTGGTGTTGAATTCCTGACCTCAAGTGATCTACCTGCCTCAGCCTCCCAAAGTGCTGGGGTGACAGCCATGAGGCACCGCGCCCAGCCTCCTGGCCTATTCTTTAGTCTTTCTTTCCTGCATTAGCTCAAGATGTAAATATTTCAAAACTCAGATGAAGTTTGGATGAAGTATTCGGATGGCTGGGGAAAAGCTTGTCTGCTGGGAAATCCTTGAAGCAGCATGGTGGCATGGTGGCACAGACCTGAGTTTGAATCTTGTTTCGGTCACTACGTATTCAAGTGCCAGGGCACATCATCCTACCCCTGTGAGCCTGTTTCCACGACTGTTAAATGGGGGTATTTGCTACTTCGTGGAAATAAGAGGATAAGTGATGTTATATAAGGCACCCATTATGTTCTTGGCTCGTGGTAGGTCCTTCCTAAAGCTAGTTCCCTTTCTCCCTCTTCCCAGCCTTGACTCAGAAGTGCTTCACAACTGCGGGTCAGAGCACTGCCTTCAGGCGTCCTGGAGATGGCAGCAAGGATAACTTGCCTCCAGCTGGAGGGACAGGCAAGTATGAAGCCTGGAGGGTCAGCCTCCAGCCTCCAGCAGCTTCCTGTCTCCATCCATGCTGCGGAAGGAATGGCACAACCTTGGTGCCTACCAGATCCCAAACAGCCACCCCGTTCAAAAGGAATGAGGTACCAGGTGTGGCAGTTCATGCCTGTAATCCCAGCACTTTGGGAGGCCAAGCTGGGTGATCACCTGAGGTCAGGAGTTCGAGACCAGCCTGGCCAACAGGGTAAAACCCTGTCTCTACTAAAAATGCAAAAATTAGCTGGGCATGGTGGCACGCGCCTGTAATCCCAGCTACTCGGGAGGTTGAGGCAGGAGAATCGCTTGAACCCAGAAGGCAGATGTTGCAATGAGCCGAGATCGTGCCACTGCACTCCAGCCTGGGTGACAGAGTGAGATTTGGTCTCAAAAAAAAAAAAAAAAAAGGAATGATAGGAATGAGGCCATGAGGCCATGGATTAGGGAGGGCAGAAAGGCCTTCAGATTAGAAACCAGTCTGGAATTTCCATGGGCTGTTGAGGCTGGCCTGGGTGGGTCCCACAGACCTCCTGCCAGGCATGTCTTAAGTGCTCTTCTTGGGTTCTGACCACCTCCCCAGCATACTTTGCCCCACCGGGCCCAGAAAGTCTCAGGCCCTCCTCATCTCTTTCCAGCTGCCCCCACTAACCCTAGTCCCTGGGACTCCTGTCCTCAAGACTGGCTATGGAGTGGGATGCAGCCACTCCAGGGCTCCTCCCATCCTTGCTACTCTTGGCAGCATAAGTGTTAGAAAGGGCACAGGCCTGGGGAAGCATTTGCCCTCACTATGGGTTTCCTCATCACTAGAAAAGGACCCACCTCCTTTTATGGGTTTTATTAAGATCTCTATAGGGAACAGCCAAGGGACTAACAAAGTTAACCAGTGTAAGAAAGTTATAAAGGCTCCAGAAAGCCCCGAGAATTCTTGCAGTCCCTGACTACTGTTTCTATGGACATAGAGAGTTAGAACTATATTATTGTTACATTTAAAAAGTAAGTTGTACAGGAGTCTCTGTGTGTGTGTGTGTGTGCGTGCGCACACATCCATAAATGTTTGACTAGTTATAAAAACTAGAGAGGTCAGGCACGGTTGCTCGTGCCTGTAATCCCAACATTTTGGGAGGCCAATGTCGGCAGATTGTTTGAGTCTAGGACTTCAAGACCAGCCCGGGCAACAGGGTACAACCCTGTCCCTACTAAAACACACACACATGCAAAAAAATTGCTGGGTGTGGCGTCATGTGTCTGTAGTCCCAGCTACTTGGAAGGCTGAGGTGGGAGGATCACCTGAGCCCAGGAGGTCAAGGCTACAGTGAGCCGTGATCACACCACTGCATTCTAACCTGCACAACTGAGGAAGACCCTGTCTCAAAAAGTAAAAAGAGGAGGGAGAGTTAATAGTTAACAATGATTTTGGTGGACGGATCACCTGAGATCAGGAGTTCGAGACCAGCCTGGCCAACATGGTGAAACCCTGTCTCTACTAAAAACACAAAATTAGCTGGTTGTGGTGGCACACACCTGTAATCCCAGCTACTTGGGAGGCTGAGGCACTAGAATCACCTGAACCTGGGAGACTGAGGTTGCAGTGAACCAAGATCATGCCACTGTACTCCAGTCTAGGCGATAGAGGAAGACTCTGTCTCAAAACAAAATAAAACAAAACAAAACAACAACAACAAACACATGATTTTTCTCTAGGGTATGAGATTGGGATGGTCAAGGCCAGGCGCAGTGGCTCACGCCTGTAATCCCAGCACTCTGGGAGGCCAAGGTGGGCGGATCACGAGGTCAGGAGATCAAGACCATTGTGGTTAACATGGTGAAACCCAGTCTCTACTAAAAATACAAAAAAAATTAGCCAGGTGGCCGGGTGCGGTGGCTCATGCCTGTAATCCCAGCACTTTGGGAGGCCGAGGCGGGTGGATCATGAGGTCAGGAGATCGAGACCATCCTGGCTAACACAGTGAAACCCCATCTCTACTAAAAATACAAAAAATTAGCCGGGCGTGGTGGTGGGCGCCTGTAGTCCCAGCTACTTGGGAGGCTGAGGCAGGAGAATGGCGTGAACCTGGGAGGCAGAGCTTGCAGTGAGCCGAGATCACGCCACCGCACTCCAGCCTGGGCGACAGAGCAAGACTCCGTCTCAAAAAAAAAAAAAAATTAGCCAGGTGTGGTGGCGGGCGCCTGTAGTCCCAGCTACTTGGGAGGCTGAGGCAGGAGAATGGGGTGAACCCAGGGGGCAGAGCTTGCAGTGAGCCAAAATCGTGCCACTGCACTCCAGCCTGGGAGACAGTGTGAGACTCCATGTCAAAAAAAAAAAAAAAAAGGAGAGATTAGAATGGTCAAATGACTTCTTTTTACTTTTTTTTTTTTGACACTGAGTTTCACTCTGTTGCCCAGGCTGGAGTGCAGTGGCATGATCTCGGCTCACTGCAACCTCTGCCTCCCGGGTTCAAGCAATTCTCCTGCCTCAGCCTCTCGAGTAGCTGGGGACTACAGGCGCATGCCACCATGCCCGGCCAATTTTTGTATTTTTTGGTAGAGGCAGGGTTTCACCATGTTGCCCAGGCTGGTCTCGAACTCCTGAACTCAAGTGATCCACCCAACTTGGCCTCCCAGAGCATAAGCCACCGCGCCCAGCCTCTTTTTACTTTTTGTTTTTTTCATTGTTGTTTTGAGGGTCTCACTCTGTCACCCAGGTAGGAGTGCAGTGGCACAATCATGGCTCACTATAGCCTCGACCTCCCAGGCTCAAGAGATCCTCCCACTTCAGCCTCCTGAGTAGCTGGGACCACAGGCACACGCCATCATGCCCAGCCGATTTTTTTCATATTTTTTGTAAAGACAGGGTTTTGCCATGTTGCCCAGGCTGGTCTCGAACTCCTGAGCTCAAGTGATCTGCCCACCTCAGCCTGCCAAAGTGTTGGGAATTACAGGCATGAGCCACTGCACCTGGCCTAGCTTCTCTTTTTACTTTTTACGAATCTATACTGGTGCATATTGGTATTATATTTTCACGGATATATATTGCTATTTTATTTTACAAATAACTATTGTGACCAAATAAAAAACCCGTAAATAAATCATGCTAACCAAACTTTTATCTCTCATATTCCTGCTGTTTCCTTTTATCCCTGAAAATGTTCATTAATTCTCGTTTTTTACCGCTGACCACCCCACCTCCATCCCTAGAAAAGCAGAAAAGTAATAGACATAAACCCTGAGATTTCCCACTCATAGGAGCTCATTATGTCTCTGAGAAGCAGTGTCTTATTTCAAAGTGCACTAAGCAGGAAATGCCAGATTAGGCCATTCCTAAACACCTGGTCTCCTGGAAGGAAAACCAAACTCCCCATAAGCTCTAGAGCCTGCCAGAGGACCACAGGGCTTAAAGAAACCTCTGCCTTCCAGTCCTTGCCCTGCCGCTAGCCAGCTGCGTGACCATGGATAAGGCCTTTCCATTCTCTGGGCTCCATTTCCTCTATTGAATGAGGTGGCAGATGTGGGGGGCAACAATGCCAACCTATAAGACTACTGGGAAGGGGCTGGGTGCAGTAGCTTACACCTGTAATCACAGCACTTTGGGAGG
This sequence comes from Hylobates moloch, assembly GCF_009828535.3. Taxonomy (NCBI): domain Eukaryota; kingdom Metazoa; phylum Chordata; class Mammalia; order Primates; family Hylobatidae; genus Hylobates; species Hylobates moloch. Next base: position 35,949,482 of record NW_026652278.1, read on the forward strand.
CCGAGGCGGGTGGATCATGTGAGGTCAGGAGTTTGAGACCAGCCTGGCTAACATAGTGAAACCCCGTCTCTACTAAAAATACAAAAATTGGTAGGGCGTGGTGGTGCGCGCCTGCAGTCCCAGCTACTCGGAAGGCAGAGGCTGAATTGCTTGAACCTGGGAGATGGAGGTTGCAGTGAGCTGAGATCATGCCATTGCATTACAGCTTGAGAGACAGAGCGAGACTCCATCTCAAAAAAAAAACAAAAGACTACAGGGAAGATCAAATAGGGTAATGCAGGGGGAAGCACATTTTCAACTGCAAAATGCTCCACCGCTAAAATAGAGTAGAGCAGGAGCTTACCAGCCTTTGCGGAAAGCAGAGCCACTTTTTACTTTGCCTGAAATTCACGGACAGGAGAGGGAAGAGGGGAGTAGGGGAGGGGCCTTGGCAGCTGATGGTGTTTCCCTCCGCCCACTCTCCAGTCACAAACCAAATTACCAAGAGTGTGTGTGCCTGTGTGTGTTTGTGTGCGCAGGCACTGGAATGGTTCTTTCAAAGACAGTGGGTGTGGCACACACATGTGGCATCAGATCCCAGCCTGGAGCTGTTCCAGGTGAGTTTTGAAATATTCCTGTTTCCTGGCTGCAGATGTCACGCCCAGGGCACAGAGAGGAGGAGTGTTCCAGGTGAGTTTTGAAAAACCCTGTTTCCAGGCTGCAGATGTCACGCCCGGGGGCACAGGGAGGAGGAGCCTGGGAGGAAGCCTCTTAACTCTGCCCTCACACCCTTTCCAGGGCATCCGTCAGCAGCCAGCAGCTGGCTGGGCAAAGAATCTCTGGGGAATCGGGGGAAAGGCAGGTGGGGTGTGGTCCAGGAGGCAACACTAGAGCAGGCCACAGTGGTGTGCAGGGAAAAAAGCAGGGCCTGGCTACGGGAGACCCCAACTCTGCCCCTAATCAGTGGTGTAGCATCAGGCAGGTTGCCACCACACCCTGGACTTCATTTCCCCTTCTGTAAAACGATGGGGTTGGACTAGAACAGGACCCTCTAACTCCACAACCACGGTCTTTCTGCGCACACAATGAGAGGCAGTGGAGCTCCCTAACAGAGAGCCCATTGAGAGCAGGGACAAAAGCCTCTGGAATTCCCTCCAGCCTCCATCAGGGACACAGGCAGTTTTCTTCCCTCTGGTTTCTGTCCTCAGGCAACCCCTGGTCCAGGCTCCTAACTGCACTGGAGATCTGTGAACTCACTCTCTTTCCCTCCTGGAAGGAAAGAGGAAGCCAGAGAGGCAGAAAGGAGGCCAGCAGGGCATGAGGCACAATGAGATAGAATGGGAAGACCTCACATGGAGGGATACTATGGAGGACCAGGAGAGAAGACACACACACCAAGAGCAAACAACCAAACTTTATCCAGAAAAGCATATTTGTAATCACCACTAAACAATGAGGCACATCGGTCCCCTCTCCCCAACCACCCTCACTCTTCCCAAACCCACTCTTTCTTTTGGCTTTTATAGAACACTGTAGAAATCCTTTCCTGAGTCTGCAAATGGCCCCAGACTGGGATGGGGGCTGCCCAGAGTGGTCTTAGGCTGGACTGAGTCCTGGTGCCCAGAGAGGGAGGCCTATGCAACTGCCTCCAGTATCCAAAAGTTCTGGGGGCAGGTCGGGTGGCCACACCTATGGCACAGGGTCTTGAGGGAGAGTGAGTGTGGTGGCGGTCTTACGTGTCCTTCTCATACCTGGCAGACAGAGTGAGCACAAGCCGCTGGAAGCCAAGCAGGAAGGCACATCTAGAAAAGCAGCAAGCTCTGGAATGCTACAGGCACGTGTGGATGGATGAGGCTCCATGGCGGCCAAGGAGATATCTGCTCCTGAGTAAGGTCACCTGACCACAGACAGCACCAGGGGCTAGGGGGCCAAGAAGGAGATCTTGAGAAGGATGGACCTGAGCTAAAGACGTAACTTAGATGGTGATCTGAAAAAAGGAAAAAAGAATAAAGGCTGGAACTCAAACCCACTGTTTAGGGTACAGGAGTAGACAGCTAAGTTCCAGGTGTCCAGAATCTTGTGTCCAAATCATAGCACAAGGAGAACAGGAATTCTCTTGAGTTAAGGCAAAATCAATCTTCACCCATCTGGGCTCTTCCATTGCATGGTATGGAAAGGAAGGGGCTGGGCAGAGGTCATTCCTCTCCCCATCTCCCCCTACTGCCAGTGAAGACTCTGAAAGCTTCTGTAGGCCAAGGCCAGAATGGTGTTGCCAGCCCAGGGCAGCAGGCCCTGAGAGCAGTCGGTGTGACCAGCTCCGGGAATCTCCATGGCCTCAGCAACATGGAAACCTGCAGCAGGAGAACCAAAGTCAATGGGCTTCCAAAGCACCCCAGCTCTCTCACCCCAGGCTCTCACTGCACCAGCACTTGGGGCTGAGGGAACTCCTAGTCTCAAGCCTCGGCCCCCGAAAGTGCTGGGATTACAGACATGAGCCACTGCGACTAGCTGTGAATGTTCTTAATGCCCTTGAACTATACACTTAAAAATGGTTAAGATGGTAAATTTTATGTATATTTTACCACAATTTAAAAAATAGCTACATTAACAGTATCTAACATGTACTGATACCCTACTATATAGAGTATAGCCTGGTCATGAAGAGGCCAGGCTGCCAGGGTTCAAATCCTACCTCTACCCCTCATTAGCTGCGAGACCTTGGGCAAGGTATTTAACCTCTCTGGGATTCATCTTCCTCATCTGGAATATGGGAATGACATTAGAACCCACCTCAATAAGGTTACTGAGAGAATCAATGGACACCTGTAAAATGCTTTGAGACGTGCCAACCACATAATAGAGCTACATAGGTGCTCTGATGGCAACATATCTAGAACTACATTCATGCTTCACATACCCTGAAACTACACCTTCGCAACCTCCACAGAGAAATCTAACACACGTGCACTTTAGCTTTAAAAACAAGCTCACAAAAACACATGGCCTCCCCTCTTCTAGTTTCTAATCCAGAGAAGGTTGAGCCTTTTCAAACAGCAGACCTGGCCAGGCACAGAGGCTGAGATCTGTAATCCCAACACTCTGGGAGGCTGAGACAGGAGGATCTCTTGAGTCCAGGAGTTCGAGACCAGCATGCAAAACACAATGGGGCCCTGTCTCTACAAAAATTTAAAAATTAGCCAGGCGTGGTGGTACATGCCTGTAGTCCCAGCTACCTGGGAGGCTGAGGTGAGAGGATCACTTGAGTCTGGCAGGTCAAGACTGCAGTGAGCCATAATCACACCACTGCACTCCAGCGTGGGTGACACAGTAAGACTGCCTCAAAAACAAAACGAAAAAGAAAGTAAAAATAAAAGAGCAGACCATTGAAGGATTTAGCAAAAAGGTTGAATTTTCACAACTCCGTAGATATTGTGGTTATTACTTTCACCTCTCCAACTTGCTCTGAATAAAAACCCTTTAACTTTTGGAAAGGAGTAGGCTCTGTGCTTTTTATTCAAATGCCCAGGACCCCTCCAGAAAACCAAGAAGCGTCTTACCTTACAGGCCCAGCCAGCAGGTCACCCCAGCGCCAGAGAGTGGTTCTTCTCTTTGGTAAGGGAGACCCACCCTGCCAGGTCAGTGCCAGGATCTCTTGCAGGTGACTTTCCTTTAGACTGGGAAAACCATCTGAATAACTTTGGCTTCATTTCTCCAACAATGTAAAGGAATGTTCAAATTCCCCAGTTCGGGTCTCTGGCTAGAGGCAGCAATCTACTTCCTCACTGGGATGGGTCCCCTCCCTCTGCTAGAGAAATTCCCTGGGGAAGAAAGAGAAGGCGCCCCCCAAATCTTCAAACAGAACACAGCCAATGGGTTGGGCCCTTAGGCATGAATGAGAGCCCGGACAGCACAGGGATACTCGGAACCTCAAGGTGGAAATACTGCTCCAGGCCCAGGAGCAGTTAATACAGTAAACTAAATTATTTCTGTAACAGCGGAACTTCTCAGAGTCTTTGATAAGCTAATGAGCATCTCCAAGAAAGGGAGACAGCACCGTTGACAAACCCATCTGGCCTTGAAACCCTCTCTTAGGAGAGGCGGCTCCTGAGCCAGGGGTCCTGACTCACCCACCCTTTCAATGCAAACAGCGCTGGACTGCAAGTCTGGGTTCCAATCTTACTCCGGCTGTTCCCAAGAGCAGGCTCTGGGTCCCCATCTGTAAGAAGGGGTAGGATTCACCTTAACATTCCACCATGGTCGTGGAACTCCTAATGCAAACAGCTATGGGGGGGGTGGGGATGAGGGGGGCGGCAGAAGCCTGTGAGGAAGGCTGGGAAGAGACTTGTGTCACAGAGAGGCCAGGACAGTTAGTGTGTGTTTGGGACTGGCCTGCAAAAACCTTAAGGACAAAGGCGGAGTAGGTAGAGGCAAGAGGAGACTCCACAAGTGTAAGGGTACAGCCCACTGGCTTCTCCTATCGGTCCCCACCTCGGCGGATGGGCCCCACCCCAAGGCTTCCGAGCACAGAGAGACGGGCTGGGAGGGGCTTCGCAGGACGCCAGCACAATCCCCAGCTAAAACCAAACTCGTCGCTCATCCTGGGACCAGCCAAGGCCTGTCCTCAGCTCCGCCCGCGGCCCAGCGCCTGCGTTTTACAGCACCGGAGGCTGGACGAGGGGCCGGGGAAGGGAGTGCTCTTCCGACCACGGGGCGGGAGGGAAGGGGGCAGCCAGAAGCCTGGTTCCAATTTGGGAGCCTCCCCCGGATCTGCGCGGCGCCTGTCCACGTCTTAGTCTCAGCAGGGAAGGGAAGAGGAATCGCGAGGTTTCGCCTCGGGGCGGCTCGTCTGCGAGTGTGTGTCCGCCCCTCGGATCGCAGCCTGCGCTTGTCCCGGGAGACTGCGCGTCCGGCGCGGCGGTCGGGATTCTGGGCTGGGATTCTGGGCGGCGGCGGCGCTGCCGTCGGGCGGGAGCTGAGCGTCAGGGTCCCTGGGCGCGGGCGACAGTGGAAACGCTGGAGGGCAGGGAGAGGGTGCCAGGGCGCACCCGTGCGGGGCGGCGGCGGGGGGAGGGATTAAGGAGGCTGGTCTCCGGGGGTTCCCCCGCCCCGATCGGGGCCGCGGCGGGCGCAGGCGGCCTCACGCCACCTCCTGCTTGCCCTGGCAGCGACGCCCGCATCCATAGAGCGCCGAAAGCAGGTAGAGGCCGTGGCAGACGCCGCCGCAGACGGCGGCTGCCAGGAAGGCGTGGTAGGCGCAGGGCAGCGGGTAATCCTTGAGGTTGCAGTAGCTGTGGCGCTGCATCTGGTCGCTCATGATGCCGGTGGCAGCGCCGTAGAGTGCGGCCGCCAGCACATCGTGCGCCACGTTGACCATGAGCCAGCGCGAGCCCAGCACGGGGACCAGCTCGTGCTTGCCCAGCAGCGTGAGGAAGTAGAGGCCCAGGGTGAGCAGCCAGAAGAGCACGGACACGAAGAGCGCGAAGTGCACGGGGCCCTGGTACTTGCTGGTGGCGATAGTGATCCAGAAGGCAGCGCCGGCCAGCAGCTGCAGCAGCCGCAACACGCCCAGCGGGCTGCGCAGGAAGGGCCGCTGCAGGCGCACCGCTCCGCGGGCCGCACGCGCCTGGGGCGGCGGCTGGCGCGGGGGCGGCGGGAGCATGGCCCCCGGGCGCGGTGGCGGCGGCGGCGGCGCCCCGAGTAGCGGAATGGCGGCGCCTTGCTCGCGGGGGCAGCCTGGCCCGGGTACCCGCTGCGCCCGCCGCGGCCTCCTCTCCTGGCTCCCCTCTTAGTCCTCTCTTCCTCTCCTCCTTTCCCCACCCTTCCTCTCCTCTCTCCTCCCCTCGGCCCTCCTTGCCTTCTCTCTCCCGCTCTCCACCCTTCCCACCCGCCCCTTTCCCTTCCCCTTCCCCTCGGCTGTCTCCTCCCCCGCGCGCTCCTCCCGGCTTCCTGCCATCTCTCTTTCCGTCTCGCACACCACCCTGGCGCCCCCCTTTCCCCTCCGCGCCAGGCCCCCAGCTCGGATTCCTTCGTCCTCGAGCCAGGGCAGGGCTCATCTCCCAGCCTGACGCGGGCCTTCCGCCCTGCCCGCCCGTGCACTGCTGCGCCAAGTTTGCCACATCTGGGGCCGCCCCTACCCGCCCTGCCTCCTCCTTTTCCCTCTTTCCTGCCATAGCGCCCACCCCGGGCCTCTGGGCGCGGGAGGAGAGCAGTGCTGGTTTTGAACTGACATCCACTGTCACCTGGACGTCCGCAGTCTCCTGCCAGGGCCCGCCTCGTCCTGTCCAAAGCTGTCCAAGTTCCCCGTGTCGGAGTAAGAGTCCATCACCCACCAGAGGCACCGCCACCCGTCCCACTCGGCACAAGCTTATTGTCCACACCCTCTTTTATCCAACCCTTCCTTGCCATCCTCCTGTCTTGCCCAGATTCAAAATATGCTACCTAACATGGCTGGGACACAAACCCAGGGCCAAGAGGAAGCAAAGCCCACGGACTTAACTGCTAGGCCTAACTGCCTGTGATGGAGGCTAACGATGCTTTACATTATTGTTATTCCGTGCGACCGCTTTACCTGCGTTCTCATTTAACCCTCAAAACAACCACAGAGATACACGCCACTCCCCTCATTTTGCTGAGGAGGAATGAAGCCTACCTGGGTTCAGACCAGGAAGCTGGTAACTACCGCCAGTCTCTCTTCTCTCCTTCATGCTCAACCTTTGTGCCCATGGCATCTTTCTTTTTTCTTTTTTTTTGGGGGGTGGGCAGCGGTAGGGTAGAGTACTGTTCTGTGATCCAGGTTGGAGGGCAGTGAAGCAATCTCTGCTCACTGCAACCTCCGCCTCCCGGGCTCAAGTGATTCTCCCGGCTCAGGGTCCCAAGTAGCTGGGACTACAGTCGCGAGTGCCACCACACCCAGCTAGTTTTTGTATTTTTTTTAGTAGAGACAGGGCTTTGCCATGTTGGCCAGGCTGGTGTCAAGCTCCTGACCTCAAGTGATCTGTCCCCCTTGGCTCCCAAAGTGCTGGGATTACAGGCATGAACCACCAAGCCGGGTCATGACAGCTTTCTAAAAGAGACCTGATGTTTGTTACATTGCTTCCCCCACTGAGACAGGACAGAAGCTGTCTCTTCTGTGTGGCCTATTTCACAATTTGTCCCCAACCAATTTCCAACTTCCTGGCTTGCCACTTCCTTCCCTTTCCCATGCTGCCACCCAGCATACCAACCCCACCAATCCTTTCCAATTTCCCAAGTAAACTCAGAATGCCCTGCATTCCCAGACCCCACTTGACATCAAAATTCCTATTTATCCTTCAAGGCCCAGTTTAAATGCTGCTTCCTTTTGGTCCAGCCTCTGAGGCTGCTCTTCTAGGCCCCCAGTTGGACCATCCTTCTGCAGCAGTGTTGAGTCGGCTACATCATAACTATTGGATATCATGTGTTATCCATCTTTGCCTGTGCCTGGCTCATAGGAGACTCTCAGTAAAATATGTGGAACAGATGACTGAGTGGCTGCAGAGGCAGCAATGAAACTGAGGGGGCCCCTCTTACCCTGGGGACTGTGCATGCTTCAGACCTACAGCTGACCCCACACTGCAGAGCTAGTCTTCATCTCCCGGTCATAAGATGAGTCCTCTGGCCTTTGGCCTGGCTGAGCAGGTCCTCTTCCAGCAGGCTGGCTCCCCTTGGGAGAGAAAAGCTATGTGGCTTCTCAGCGGGTAATGCCTCTCACTGCCAACTCAGCCCACTTGGAGAAGGCTCTGAATGCATTAAAAAAAAAAATAGAGACGGAATCTTGTCATCTTGCCCAGGCTGGTTTCAAACTCCTGGGCTCAAATGATCCTCCCTCCTCGGCCTCCTAAAGTGTTGGGATTGTAGGCATGAGCCACTGCACCTGGCCTAAATGCATATATGTGTATGCATTTATATATATAATGCATACATATATAAATGCATATATATATATTTTTTTTTTCTTTTTTTTTTTTATTATACTTTAGGGTTTTAGGGTACATGTGCACAATGTGCAGGTTTGTTACATATGTATCCATGTGCCATGTTGATTTCCTGCACCCATTAACTCGTCATTTAGCATTAGGTGTATCTCCTAATGCTGTCCCTCCCCCCTCCCCCCACCCCACAACAGTCCCCGGAGTGTAATGTTCCCCTTCCTGTGTCCATGTGTTCTCATTGTTCAATTCCCACCTATGAGTGAGAACATGCGGTGTTTGGTTTTTTGTCCTTGCGATAGTTTACTGAGAATGATGTTTTCCAGTTTCATCCATGTCCCTACAAAGGACACGAACTCATCATTTTTTATGGCTGCATAGTATTCCATGGTGTATATGTGCCACATTTTCTTAATCCAGTCTATCGTTGTTGGACATTTGGGTTGGTTCCAACTCTTTGCTATTGTGAATAGTGCTGCAATAAACATACGTGTGCATGTGTCTTTATAGCAGCATGATTTATAGTCCTTTGGGTATATACCCAGTAACGGGATGGCTGGGTCAAATGGTATTTCTAGTTCGAGATCCCTGAGGAATCGCCACACTGACTTCCACAATGGTTGAACTAGTTTACAGTCCCACCAACAGTGTAAAAGTGTTCCTATTTCTCCACATCCTCTCCAGCACCTGTTGTTTCCTGATTTTTTCATGATGGCCATTCTAACTGGTGTGAGATGGTATCTCACTGTGGTTTTGATTTGCATTTCTCTGATGGCCAGTGATGATGAGCATTTCTTCATGTGTTTTTTGGCTGCATAAATATCTTCTTTTGAGAAGTGTCTATTCATGTCCTCTGCCCACTTTTTGATGGGGTTGTTTGTTTTTTTCTTGTAAATTTGTTTGAGTTCATTGTAGATTCTGGATATTAGCCCTTTGTCAGATGAGTAGGTTGCAAAAATTTTCTCCCATTCTGTAGGTTGCCTGTTCACTCTGATGATAGTTTCTTTTGCTGTGCAGAAGCTCTTTAGTTTAATGAGATCCCATTTGTCGATTTTGGCTTTTGTTGCCATTGCTTTTGGTGTTTTAGACATGAAGTCCTTGCCCACGTCTATGTCCTGAATGGTATTGCCTAGGTTTTCTTGTAGGATTTTAATGGTTTTAGGTCTAACATATAAGTCTTTAATCCATCTTGAATTAATTTTTGTATAAGGTGTAAGGAAGGGATCCAGTTGCAGCTTTCTACATATGGCTAGCCAGTTTTCCCAGCACCATTTATTAAATAGGGAATCCTTTCCCCATTTCTTGTTTTTGTCAGGTTTGTCAAAGATCAGATAGTTGTAGCTATGCGGCGTCATTTCTGAGGGCTCTGTTCTGTTCCATTGATCTATGTCTCTGTTGTGGTACCAGTACCATGCTGTTTTGGTTACTGTAGCCTTGTAGTATAGTTTAAAGTCAGGTAGCGTGATGCCTCCAGCTTTGTTCTTTTGGCTTAGGATTGACTTGGCGATGCGGGCTCTTTTTTGGTTCCATATGAACTTTAAAGTAGTTTTTTCCAATTCTGTGAAGAAAGTCATTGGTAGCTTGATGGGGATGGCATTGAATCTATAAATTACCTTGGGCAGTATGGCCATTTTCACGATGTTCATTCTTCCAACCCATGAGCATGGAATGTTCTTCCATTTGTTTGTATCCTCTTTTATTTCATTGAGCAGTGGTTTGTAGTTCTCCTTGAAGAGGTCCTTCACATCCCTTGTAAGTTGGATTCCTAGGTATTTTATTCTCTTTGAAGCAATTGTGAATGGGAGTTCACTCATGATTTGGCTCTCTGTTTGTCTGTTATTGGTGTACAAGAATGCTTGTGATTTTTGTACATTAATTTTGTATCCTGAGACTTTGCTGAAGTTGCTAATCAGCTTAAGGAGATTTTGGGCTGAGACAATGGGGTTTTCTAGATATACAATCATGTCATCTGCAAACAGGGACAATTTGACTTCCTCTTTTCCTAGTTGAATACCCTTTATTTCCTTCTCCTGCCTGATTGCTCTGGCCAGAACTTCCAGCACTATGTTGAAAAGGAGCGGTGAGAGAGGGCATCCCTGTCTTGTGCCAGTTTTCAGAGGGAATGCTTCCAGTTTTTGCCCATTCAGTATGATATTGGCTGTGGGTTTGTCATAGATAGCTCTTATTATTTTGAGATACGTCCCATCAATACCTAATTTATTGAGAGTTTTTAGCATGAAGGGGTGTTGAATTTTGTCAAAGGCCTTTTCTGCATCTATTGAGATAATCATGTGGTTTTTGTCTTTGGTTCTGTTTATATGCTGGATTATATTTATTGATTTGCGTGTGTTGAACCAGCCTTGCATCCCAGGGATGAAGCCCACTTGATCATGGTGGATAAGCTTTTTGATGTGCTGCTGGATTCGGTTTGCCAGTATTTTATTGAGGATTTTTGCATCAATGTTCATCAAGGATATTGGTCTGAAATTCTCTTTTTTGGTTATGTCTCTGCCAGGTTTTGGTATCAGGACGATGCTGGCTTCATAAAATGTGTTAGGGAGGATTCCCTCTTTTTCTATCGATTGGAATAGTTTCAGAAGGAATGGTACCAGTTCCTCCTTGTACCTCTGGTAGAATTCAGCTGTGAATCCGTCAGGTCCTGGACTCTTTTTGGTTGGTAAGCTATTGATTATTGCCACAATTTCAGAACCTGTTATTGGTCTATTCAGAGATTCAACTTCTTCCTGGTTTAGTCTTGGGAGGGTGTATTTGTCGAGGAATTTATCCATTTCTTCTAGATTTTCTAGTTTATTTGCATAGAGGTGTTTGTAGTATTCTCGGATGGTAGATTGTATTTCTGTGGGATCGGTGGTGATATCCCCTTTTTCGTTTTTTATTGCATCTATTTGATTCTTCTCTCTTTTCTTCTTTATTAGTCTTGCTAGCGGTCCATCAATTTTGTTGATCTTTTCAAAAAACCAGCTCCTGGATTCATTAATTTTTTGAAGGGTTTTTTGTGTCTCTATTTCCTTCAGTTCTGCTCTGATTTTAGTTATTTCTAGCCTTCTGCTAGCTTTTGAATGTGTTTGCTCTTGCTTTTCTAGTTCTTTTAATTGAGATGTTAGGGTGTCAATTTTGGATCTTTCCTGCTTTCTCTTGTGGGCATTTAGTGCTATAAATTTCCCTCTACACACTGCTTTGAATGTGTCCCAGAGATTCTGGTATGTCGTGTCTTTGTTCTCGTTGGTTTCAAAGAACATCTTTATTTCTGCCTTCATTTCATTATGTACCCAATAGTCATTCAGGAGCAGGTTGTTCAGTTTCCATGTAGTTGAGCGGTTTTGAGTGAGTTTCTTAATCCTGAGTTCTAGTTTGATTGCACTGTGGTCTGAGAGACAGTTTGTTATAATTTCTGTTCTTTTACATTTGCTGAGGAGAGCTTTACTTCCAACTATGTGGTCAATTTTGGAATAGGTGTGGTGTGGTGCTGAAAAAAATGTATATTCTGTTGACTTGGGGTGGAGAGTTCTGTAGATGTCTATTAGGTCCACTTTATGTAGAGCTGAGTTCAATTCCTGGATATCCTTTTTAACTTTCTGTCTCGTTGATCTGTCTAATGCTGACAGTGGGGTGTTAAAATCTCCCATTATTATTGTGTGGGAGTTTAAGTCCCTTTGTAGGTCACTGAGGACTTGCTTTATGAATCTGGGTGCTCCTGTGTTGGGTGCATATATATTTAGGATAGTTAGCTCTTCTTGTTGGATTGATCCCTTTACCATTATGTAATGGCCTTCTTTGTCTCTTTTGATCTTTGTTGGTTTAAAGTCTATTTTATCAGAGACTAGGATTGCAACCCCTGCCTTTTTTTGTTTTCCAGTTGCTTGATAGATCTTCCTCCATCCCTTTATTTTGAGTCTATGTGTGTCTCTGCACGTGAGATGGGTTTCCTGAATACAGCACACTGATGGGTCCTGACTCCTTATCCAGTTTGCCAGTCTGTGTCTTTTGATTGGAGCATTTAGCCCATTTACATTTAACGTTAATATTGTTATGTGTGAATCTGATCCTGTCATTATGATGTTAGTTGGTTATTTTGCTCGTTAGTTGCTATTGTTTCTTCCTAGCCTCAATGGTCTTTACAATTTGGCATGTTTTTGCAGTGGCTGGTACCGGTTGTTCCTTTCCATGTTTAGTGCTTCCTTCAGGAGCTCTTTTAGGGCAGGCCTGGTGGTGACAAAATCACTCAGCGTTTGCTTGTCTGTGAAGTATTTTATTTCTCCTTCACTTATGAAGCTTAGTTTGGCGGGATAGCAAATTCTGGGTTGAAAATTCTTTTCTTTAAGGATGTTGAATATCGGCCCCCACTCTCTTCTGGCTTGTAGAGTTTCTGCCGAGAGATCAGCTGTTAGTCTGATGGGCTTCCCTTTGTGGGTAACCCGACCTTTCTCTCTGGCTGCCCTTAACATTTTTTCCTTCATTTCAACTTTGGTGAATCTGACAATTATGTGTCTTGGAGTTGCCCTTCTCGAGGAGTATCTTTGTGGCGTTCTCTGTATTTCCTGAATCTGAATGCTGGCCTGCCTTGCTAGATTGGGGAAGTTCTCCTGGATAATATCTTGCAGAGTGTTTTCCAACTTGGTTCCATTCTCCCCATCATTTTCAGGTACACCAATCAGACGTAGGTTTGGTCTTTTCACATAGTCCCAAATTTCTTGGAGGCTTTGTTCATTTCTTTTTATTCTTTTTTCTCTAAACTTCCCTTCTCTCTTCATTTCATTCATTTCATCTTCCATCAGCGATACCCTTTCTTCCAGTTGATCGCATCTGCTACTGAGGCTTCTGCAATCTTCGCGTAGTTCTCGAAACTTGGCTTTCAGCTCCATCAGCTCCTTTAAGCCCTTCTCTCCATTGGTTATTCTAGTTATCCATTCTTCTAATATTTTTTCAAAGTTTTTAACTTCTTTGCTATTGTTTTGAATTTCCTCTCGTAGCTCAGAGTAGTTTGATCGTCTGAAGCCTTCTTCTCTCAACTCATCAAAGTCATCCTCCATCCAGCTTTGTTCCGTTGCTGGTGAGGAACTGCGTTCCTTTGGAGGAGGAGAGGTGCTCTGTTTTTTAGAGTTTCCAGTTTTTTTGTTCTGTTTTTTCCCCATCTTTGTGGTTTTATCTACTTTTTGTCTTTGATGCTGGTGATGTACAGATGGGTTTTTGGTGTGGATGTCCTTTCTGTTTGTTAGTTTTCCTTCTACCAGACAGGACCCTCAGCTGCAGGTCTGTTGGAGTTTACTAGAGGTCCACTCCAGACCCTGTTTGGCTGGGTGTCAGCAGCGGTGGCTGCAGAACAGCGGATTTTCGTGAGATCACAAATTCAGCTGTCTGATAGTTCGTCTGAAAGTTTTGTCTCAGAGGAGTACCCGGTTGAATGAGGTGTCAGTCTGTCCCTACTGGGGGGGGTGCCTCCCAGTTAGGCTGCTCAGGGGTGAGGGACCCACTTTAGGAGGCAGTCTGTCCATTCTCAGATCTCCAGCTGCGTGCTGGGAGAACCACTACTCTCTTCAAAGCTGTCAGTCAGACAGGGACCTTTAAGTCTGTGGAGGTTCTTGCTGAGTTTTTGTTTGTCTGTGCCCTGCCCCCAGAGGTGGAGCCTATAGAGGCAGGCAGGCCTCCTTGAGCTATGGTGGGCTCCACCCAGTTCGAGCTTCCTGGCTGCTTTGTTTACCTAAGCAAGCCTGGGCAATGGCGGGCGCCCCTCCCCCAGCCTCGCTGCCGCCTTGCAGCTTGATCTCAGACTGCTGTGCTAGCAATCAGCGAGACTCCGTAGGCATAGGACCCTCCGAGCCAGGTGCGGGACACAATCTCCTAGTGTGCCGTTTTCCAGGCCCGTTGGAAAAGCGCAGTATTGGGGTGGGACTGACCTGATATTCCAGGTGCCGTCTGTTTCCCCTTTCTTTGACTAGGAAAGGGAACTCCCTGACCCCTTGCGCTTCCCGAGTGAGGCAATGCCTCGCCCTGCTTCGGCTCGCGCACAGTGCGTTTCACCGACTGTCCTGCGCCCACTGTTAGGCACTCCCTAGTGAGATGAAACCGGTACCTCAAGCAGAAATGCAGAAATCACCCGTCTTCTGTGTCGCTGGGGCTGGGAGCTGGAGACCGGAGCTGTTCCTATTCGGCCATCTTCCAATAACCTTTCACTATTTTCTTTATTATGCTGGAACAGCTTGTGCCTTCCGGCTCTTGCCTCGGCACCCGGGTGGCTTGCCGCCCACAAGGTCTTTTTTTTTTTTTTTTTTTTTGAGATGGAGTCTCACTGTGTCACCCAGGCTGGAGTGCAGTGGCGCGATCTCGGCTCACTGCAAGCTCCGCCTCCCCGGTTCACGCCATTCTCCTGCCTCAGCCTCCCGAGTAGCTGGGACTACAGGCGCCCGCCACCACGCCCGGCTAATTTTTTGTATTTTCAGTAGAGACGGGGTTTCACCATGTTAGCCAGGATGGTCTCGATCTCCTGACCTCATGATCCGCCCGCCTCAGCCTCCCAAAGTGCTGGGATTACAGGCGTGAGCCACCATGCCCGGCCAATATACATGTGATTTTTATTAATTGAATGCTTACTGTATTCTAGGCACTATGATAAGCACTTTATATTCGTTGTTTTACTTGATCCTTACGCCAGCCCTATAAAATGATTGTTATTAGCTCTGATTTGCTGATGGGGAAACTGGGGCTTACAAGGTTAAAAAAGCTGACCATGGCTGGGCGCAGTGGCTCACCCCTGTAATCCCAGCACTTTGGGAGGCCGAGGCTGGCGGATCATGAGGTCAGGAGTTTGAGACCAACCTGACCAACATGGCAACAGGGTGAAACCCTGTCTCTACTAAAGATTAAAAAATTAGCCCAGCATGGTGACATGCGCCTATAGTCCCAGCTACTTGGGAGGCTGAGGCAGGAGAATCGCTTGAACTAGGGAGTCAGAGGTTGCAGTGAGCCGAGATCATGCCACTGCACTCCAGCCTGGCGACAGGGCAAGACTCCATCTCAAAAAAAAAAAAAAAAAAAGCTGACCACGTTCACAGGAAAGTGGTGGCAGCTCAAACACCAGCCCAGGGGAGCTGACTCCACACCACATTTAGAGTGCGTTTATATAATCTCCACATTTTATTCTTGACTACACTCACAGGGACCCAGAAAGGCTAAGTGACTTGCCCAAAGAAACACAACTTGTAAGTGTCATTGTTGGGACTCAAACCTAGGTCTTCAGATCCCAGTTTCAGGGCTTTCCTCTCAGCATCCCTTAGCATCCTTCTGTACCCTGGGGGGACATCCTCAGTGCCCTCCAGATGCTGGTCTTGAATAGGGCATAGGCTCAGATGGGCAGCTGGGAGCTGAATCTGGGTGCTGGGCTGGTGACAGGGAATTAATGTGAGGGGGGTACTTAAGTGAACAAACTTTAAAAGAGAGGGAACATAATCCTTCCTTTCTAAAAAAGGCATTGGGAGACTTGAGAGTCAGGGCGCCACCTGGTGAACATAAACTTCCAGCCTCTGGAGTCACATCACCCCTTACAAGGAAGCGCCTGCAGCGGCTTTGGGGCGATATTTTTAGCCTCTGGAATGTTTTTACATTCCACGGGGCGGTCCAGCGGACTCTCTGGAAAAAGCATAACATGCAGAAAAATTTTGATTCCGTCCAACTCAACAAATATGGTCTAGGCACCTGGTAGCCGCAAACAATCTGGATGTGGAAAGCAGGAATGAAAAGGACCAACTTCTGCCCTCAAAGTGTTTGCACTCTGCTGGTAGGGGAGGGATCATTGTGGACACAAAAGAGAGGTGTAGATGAGGGTTCTAAGGAAATACAAAAGGGAAGGAGAGAGTATGTGAGGGGAGGGCTGGGGAATCTTTCAGCACAAGGTGTCATTGGAGGCAGGAAAGAACTTCAACCAGCAGAGGTAGGAGACCAGAGTTGCTGGGAGCAGTACCCCGCCATGGGTCCAGAGCATGGCTGGATGTTATTGCTGGGCGTGCCACAAATGCAAGGCCATGACTGCTCTTTCCCCTGCCATTCTTCAGGGTCGTGTCTGCAGCCAGCAAGCTTAAGAGATAAGGGAACATCTCCCAAAGAGCAGGCTTGCTTACAATAAAAATGATGATGGTGGCCAGACATGGTGGCTCATGCCTGTAATCCCAGCACTTTGGAAGGCTGAGGCAGGCAGATCACCTGAAGTCAGGAGTCCAAGACCAGCCTGGCCAACAAGGTGAAACCCCGTCTCTACTAAAACTTCAAAAATTAGCCTGGCGTGGTGGCATGCACCTGTAGTCCCAGCTACTCGGAAGGCTGAGGTGTGAGAATCGCTTGAACCCAGGAGGCGGAGGTTGCACTGAGCCGAGATCATGCCACTGCACTCCAGCCTGGGCAAGAGCGAGGCTCTGCCTCAAAAAAATTAAAAAAAAGGTGGCAGTGGTGGTGGCAACAGTGGTGGGATCCCCAAGTTCAGTGCTTCTCAGCTGTGTCACAAACACTGCAGGTGTAATGTCCACTCGCACCCCTCTGCTGTTGTTCAACCAGCAGTGTGACCTGGAGCAAGTCACATCCCCTCTCTGGGCCTCAGTTACTCCCTCCGTAAAATGAGAAGCCTGGCACAAATGATCCTTAAGGTCTCCTCCAGCTCAGGCATCTAATGGTAGCATACTGCCAGGTACACAGTAGCTGCTCAGGGAATGGTTAGTAATTTAATCATAAGATTCAAAGCAGGATTCTGCAGTTCCTGGCACCCATCTGTTTTCTTGCTTTGCATTTTGCCTCTGCCATTAGCTGATTTGTGTCCGGTGTCAGCCCAGGGCCTGGCATATAATAGATGTTAAAAAAATGTGAGCTGAGTCTATATATGCAGTACTTTTATAGTAGCCTAGAGACAGAACAGGATCTGACTGTGAACCGTAAGTGCTGATCATGGGGTCACAGCATGGGCCACACATTTCTTCTTGTTACAAGTTTCTGGCCTTCCTTTCTGGCCAATTGAAAGTCATTGCACTGAGGCTTAGATAATCAACCAAGCAGCACTACCCTGTTCCCTGAATAGTGCAGGCACTGCTTTTGCTCACACTGTTCCTTCTGCCTAGAACACCTGTCAGGAGCTGGGATTTTACTCCACCAATAAGCTAGCCTGGTGTTGTTTCTTAGATGCTGGTAGAAGACACAGGATTCCTGAGACACAGATAAAGCAGCCTGAGCATCCTAGTTATGTCCCTCCTCTTGGCCTGTTCCCAGGATGGCTCCCACCGGGCTGTCGGAACAGAGGCTACTGGGGTAGTCAGCGAGGTCCCCTCTGGGAGGTGCTGGCTGGGACTCTGGGTGGATCTTGAGCTTGTTGATCCAGCCCCCAGGGAGTACCTGGGCCTTTGCCTGAGCCATGAGGCAGCCTGGACTCTGGACAGTTGTTTGCAGCAGCAGGGGTCAGGGGCCACGGTCTGGACCTGATCTGACCTTCACGGTCCAGACCTGGTGAAGGCATTTGACTCTGGCAGAACTCAGCCCTCACCCCTCAGGGAACACTGGCCAGGATCAGACCCCAAACCACCCAGACTTATTTTTGTGTGAAGTCCCCCAGGACACTGGTTGGCAAGGCTGGGACCCTTAGGCTAATTAATTGTGGGCAACTATGGTAGGTGCTCCTGCCATGCCATCAAGAGGCTGCCCATGAGGTGCTGAAGGTGCCCTTGCAGGGACCCATGATTGGGATGTGCAAACGCCCGAAGACCACACTCTGGGGGAAAGTGGGGCCGCATCTGAGTGATTGGACGCCCTGAGCCAGGACGGACTGGGTAATCAGCACTGCTCTGACAGCCCCCCTTTGGATAGAATTGGGGCTGGCTCAACAGTAATAACTAACACTTGCAGAGTACCTACTCTATGCCAGTCACTATGCCAGGTGCTGTCTGCATTTGTCTCATTTACTTCCTACAATAGCCCTGTGAAGTAGGAGCTGTTTAAACCATCCTCATTTTAGGCCAGGGCGGTGGCTCACACCTGTAATCCTAGCACTTTGGGAGGCCGAGGTGGGCAGATCATCTGAGGTCAGGAGTTCGAGACCAGCCTGGCCAACATGGTGAAATCCCATCTCTACTAAAAATACAAAAATTAGCCGGGTGTTGTGGCGTGTGCCTGTAGTACCAGCTACTTGGGAGGCTGAAACAGGAAAACTGCTTGAACCCGGGAGGCAGAGGTTGCAGTGAGCTGAGATCATGCCACTGCACTCTAGCCTGGGCAACAGAGCAGGACTCCATCAAAAAGGAAAAAAAAAATTAGCCAGGCAGTGGTGCATGCCTGTAGTCCCAGCTACTCAGGAGGCTGAAGCAGGAGGATTGCTTGTACCCAGGAGGCAGAGGTTGCACTGAGCCAAGATTGCACCACTGCACTCCAGCCTGGGAAACAGAGCGTAACTCCATCTCAAAACAAACAAACAAAAACAAAACAAAACCAAAAAAATCCTCACCTTAAAATGAGGAAACTGAGCCCAAGACATAGGGAGGTTATGTGGCTCATCCAGTGTCACACAGCTAGTAGAAACAGAAATTCCAAATGGGAGCTTTTCACCACTGCATATATCTGAGGCTTCAGCCTTGGTCTAGGGGGAGATAAAACATCAGAGGACTGCCCCTGAATGGCAGGAAAGAGAATGGTCCCAACTTTGTGGGGAGGGTCAGGAGGTAGAGGGCTAGGCAGGAGGCCCCAAGAGTGAGTGGGGCCAGGCAAGAGGCCATGAGCGTGGGTGTGGTTGCTGTAGTCCCTGAGATCTGCACTTGAGAGCCTGACCCTGTCTGCTATTTCCATGTCTCCCCTGCTACGCTAGGGAGCCCCTGGAATGGGGGATTTGCCCCCTAACTCCCTATCCTATCCACAGCAGGGGCTTTCTTTTTTTTTTTCTCTTTTTTTTTTTGAGACAGAGTCTCGCTCTGTCAACCCGGCTGGAGTGTAACGGTGTGTTATCGGCTCACTGCAACCTCCGCCTCCCAGGTTCAAGTGATTCTCCTGCCTCAGCCTCCCAAGTAGCTGGGATTACAGGCGCCTGCCACCACACCCAGCTAATTTTTGTATTTTTAGTAGAGATGGGGTTTCACCATGTTGGCCAGGCTGGTCTCGAACTCCTGACCTCGGGTGATCCACCCACCTCGGCCTCCCAAAGCGTTGGGATTACAGGCATGAGCCACTGAGCCCGGCAGCAGGAGCTTTAATGCAGGAGAATGGCCCCCGAGGGCTGGGCTAGAGTTGGATGATGCTCTGTGCTGAGTGTTTTTCTGCATCACCTCCTTACCCCACACGACAGCCTATAAACTGGCTGATTTGTATTCTATTCAGGCCTTCAACGTATTAGATGAGCCCCATCCACAATTGGAGGGGAGGGCAATTGGCTTTCAGTCTGTCAATGTATATGTTAATCTCGTCCACAAACACCCTCACAGAAACACCCAGAATCATGTTTGATCAAATATCTGGGCATCCTATGGGCCGGTCAAGTTGACACATAAAATTAACTACCACAGGCAGATACGCAGAGACGGGAGATAGTGAGAGACAGAAAATAGCTGCCTGTGACTTGCTCCAGGTCATTCAGCTGGACTTCATAGCTGTGAACACACTTTAGTTTTACAGTACCTTTCTCCCCACTTCTTGGGCAAACAAACAGATTTCTGTGCCTTACATTGATCCTGTAGTTAAGCAAGGAGGGCCTGGAGCCAAACTGCCAGAATCTGAATCCTAGTTCCACGTGGGTGGGTTTTAAAAAAATAGCTGGAAATTCTGTGACTCTCCTCCCTTCAAGATGTTGGGTCTATGTCTACTTTTCTTGACTCTGGGCAGGCTTATGACTCAGTTGTAGCTAATGGCAGTAACAACACTGTATCTCTTCTAGGTCATGTCAAAAAAGGCAATGCAGCGTGGGCATGGTGGCTCACGTCTGTAATCCCAGCACTTTGGGAGGCCGAGGTGGGCAGATCGCCCTGACCAGGCTGGAGTTCGAGACCAGCCTGGGCAACATGGCAAAACCCTATCTCTACAAAAATACAAAAAAAAAAAAAAAATTTACCTGGGTGTGGCGGCGTGAGCCTGTAGTCCCAGCTATTTGGGAGGCTGAGGTGGGAGGATTGCTTGAGCCTGGGAGGCAGAGGTTGCATTGAGCCAAGATCACACCACTGCAATCCAGCCTGGATGACAGAGCAAGACCCTGTCTCAAAAAAAAAAAAAAGGCAATGCAGCTTCTGCTCTATTTGCCAAAATAAAAATACACTTAAAGCCCTGAGCCACTATGGAGAAGTCTGGCTATTCTGAGGCCACCATGCTTCTGGTCACATTGAGAAGCCACTGAAGCACTCCAGTCAACAGTTCTAGTCTCCAGGTTTTCCCAGGCTAGGCGCCAAAGGGATAAGAAATGGTTATTCCAGCTCCTCCAGCTATCAAGTCAACCTCAGCATTCAAGGCTTCCCAGCTGAAGTCCTGACACTGTGGAGCAGAAACAAGCCCCTCCTGCTGTGCTCTGGCTGAATTCCTGTGTAGTGATCATGTTTGTTTGTTTGTTTCTGTATTTTATAATGCATTTATTTTATTTTCTGTATTTTAAGATGTATTTTTGACATCTTGGGGCCTGGCAGACCAGGGAAGGGACTGCCCGCTCCAGAGCCAGCTAATTTCTTTTTATTTTTCTTCTTCTGTTTTCTTTTCCTTCCTTCCTTCCTTCCTTCCTTCCTTCCTTCCTTTCTTTTTAGAGAGACAGCATCTTGCTCTGTCACCCACACTGGTGTGCAGTGGTGCAAACACAGCTCACTGCATCCTCTAACTCCTGGGGCTCAAGAGATCTTCCTGCCTCACTTTCCCAAGTAGCTGGGACTACAAGTGTGCACCACCATGCCTGGCTAATTTTTTATTTTTTGTTTTTTTGTGTAGATGAGGTCTCACCATATTGTCCAAGCTGGTCTTGAACTCCTGGTCTCAAGCGATCCTTCCCCCTCAGGCTCCCAAAGTGCTGGGATTATGAGTCCCTGCACCCAGCTAGGCCAGCTAAATTCTGGAGACGGCTAACAACTTGCTTGTAAGCGTGCCTTTGACATGCAAACCGAGCAACCCTGAGTCCATACTCTGAACCGCCTCCTCTATCTGGCTCTTACACTCCACCAGGCGATATTCCTCTGCCTCAATCATCCCAGGCCCAGGTATTGGGCAATTAGAGACAGTCCCTATACCCCAGAGCCCACTGGAATTATTCAGAGTAGCCAATCCTAAACCTACCTAGCCTGTTTACTCTGCCTCACCCATTGCTTCCCAAAAAACCTGCAATGCTTTCCCCTTGCTCCTTCTGCCCCCTGGCCAACCTTGGTGCTTCCCCATGTGTCCTGTGTGGTGCGGGGTGCCTGCTCCTCATGGGAACTGTGAGTAACAAACTATATTTTCAATGTAGTCATCTCCTGAGCTGTTGGCCTTGCCATTCCTAAATAAACCCAAAATCTCAAGTACATTTTAAAACATCCTGACCCACAAAACCCATGAGTGTATTAAAATGGTTGTTTTATGCCACTAAGTTTTGGGGCATAAGTTGTTATGCAGTAATTGTAACTGGAACATATAACTTCCCAGCTATATGATATCCTACAAATTTCCTCACCTCAGCCTTTTCATCAGTATAATAAGATGAACAGCAATGATAATTCCTCATATAGAGCTCCGGTAAGAATTAAATGAAATACAAGTGCTTAGAGATGGTTAAAGCAAACTAAATATGGCCTGAGAAAGACCCCGTACTTCTTTATTTATTTATTTATTTTCTTTTTTGAGACGGAGTCTCACTCTGTTACCCAGGCTGGAGTGCAGTGGCAAAATTTGGGCTCACTGCAACCTCCGTCTCCCAGGTTCAAGTGATTCTCCTGCCTCAGCCTCCCGAGTAGCTGGCATTACAGGCATGTGCCACCACACCCGACTAATTTGTTTGTTTGTTTGTTTTTTGAGACAGAGTCTCACTCTTTCAGGCTGGAGTGCAGTGGCACAATCTCGGCTCACTGCAACCTCTGCCTCCTGGGTTCAAGCAATTCTCCTGCCTCAGCCTCCCAAGTAGCTGGGACTACAGGTGTGTGCCACCACGCCCAGCCTAATTTTTGTATTTTTAGTAGAGATGGGGTTTCACCATGTTGGCCAGGCTGGTCTCAAACTCCTGGCCTCAGGTGATCTGCCCGCCTTGGCCTCCCAAAGTGCTGGGACTACAGGCATGAGCCACCGCACCCAGCCATCAATATTGTTTTCTAAAAGAGCTTTGACACCCAGGTCACTGGTTCCCAGGGCATCCGTGGATTGCAAGACAAAACTTGCTGTCTTGAGATTCTTCATCCTTCTTCTTACTAGTCGTGTCATTCCCCACTATATCAGAGTCCAGTCTCCACACAGTCATTTGGACAGGAAAAGTTTGATACAAAGATTCACTGTAACCAGGAGTTGGAGTACTGAGGGATTGGCCCATAAGACAAGGAGAATGCTAAAGAATAAGGAATAGAAGATATAAGGGGCAGCTCCTAGGCCCTAGGGCTGAGATAGACAACTAAAAAAGAGCTCCTTCCCCACCCTTCCTCCAGGGCTGAAATCCAGACCTCATTGGAGAGGATGGGGCTGTGGCTCACTGGAGGGCAAAGAAGTCATTGTGGTGCTGCACTGGTGGAACTTGCTAGAAATCTGCCATTTAGGTGTGCTGGGGAAGTTGCTCACAGGGAGGTACTGCATCTCAAAACCTGCTGCAAAGCCACCCAAAGAGGTGCTGAGGGAAGTTCCTAGCCATGGTGTGTTGCTGACTGCCACGCGCTGTGGGACCCAGGCACTGAAGAAGCTGCTCACACCACAGGAGCCCATGCTGCGGGAGCCTGGGCTGGAAAATCAGATGTGCTCCAGGGGCCGGGCCATGGAGGAACCTCAAACGTTTCAAGAGGCCGGACATGGTGGTACACACCTGTAATCCCAGCACACAATTAGCTGAACATGTTGGCACACGCCTGTAGTCCCAGCTACTTGGGAAGCTGAAGTGGGAGGATTCCTTGAGCCCAGGAGGTTGAGGTTGCAGTGAGCCATGATCACACCATTGCACCCCAGCCTGGGTGACAGAGTGAAACTCTGTCTGAAAAACAAACAAACCGAAAAAACCCACAGGAGCCTACTGAGAGGCGCACACAAGAACCAAGGAGAGAAACTCCTAAACCCCTGCCTCCTACAGTGTCCCGCTAGCTCCCTCTACTGACAAAGCTGAGCATTGTGTTAGCTGGAAAAGAAAAAGTATTTACAGGGCTCCTATCCAGGATCACGGAGCTGTACAATGGAGGGTGCATTTGTTGCCGAGAGGCAGCAAGTTGGTAACTGGCACAGTGGATCAACGCTCAGCTTCCATATCCACTCCTATATACATTTGAATTTCCATGCAATAATGAAACAACTCCATATTTCCACCTAAAGAAGACCAACTGTCTTTCTTATAAATGAAGAAATTCTCATCCTCTCTCCAAAATGAGAAGACACACAGTCCCAACAATCATTGCATCACTAGCTCTACTAAATACTTATCAAATGCAGTCATAGTCTCTATTATTTTTTACCTAAAGACTAAATTGTAACATTAGCTTGCATGCAACAACTTACATAGGAAATAAAAATGGAGAGAAAGAGAAACAAAAAAGCTAGTGCTGTGATTTGAATGCTGTGTCCCTCCAAATTCTTATGTTGAAATCGTAACCCCACAAGGTGATGGTATTAGGAGGTAGGGACTTTTGGGAGGTGATTATGTCATGAGGGCAGAACCCTCATTAATGGAATAAATGTCCTATAAAGGAGGCCCCAGAGAGATGTCTTGCCCTTCCACTATGCGAGGACACAGCAAGAAGGTGCCATCTATGAATTAGGAAAAAGGCCCTTACCAGACAATGAATCTGACAGTGCCTTGATTTTGGACTTCCAGCCTCTAGAATAGTAAGAAATAAATTTCTGTTGTTTAGTGAAGGGGTGGCCTGCCCCTCCACACCTGTGGGTATTTCTAGTCGGGTGGGACGAGAGACTGAGAAAAGAAATAAGACACAGAGACAAAGTATAGAGAAACAACAGTGGGCCCAGGGGACCGGCACTCAGCACACCAAGGACCTGCACCGGCACCAGCCTCTGAGTTCCCTCAGTTTTTATTGATTATTATTTTTATTATTTCAGCAAAAAGGAATGTAGTAGGAGAGCAGGGTGATAATAAGGAGAAGGCCAGCAAAAAACATGTGAGCAATAGAATCTATGTCATAATTAAGTCAAGGGAAGGTACTATGACTGGACGTGCACGTAAGCCAGATTTATGTTTCTCTCCACCCAAACATCTCAGTGGAGTAAAGAATAACAAGGCAGCATTGCTGCAAACATGTCTCACCTCTCACCATAGGGCGGTTTTTCTCCCATCTTACAATTGAACAAACGTACAATCGGGTTTTATACCAAGACATTTAGTTCCCAGGGGCAGGCAGGAGACAGTGGCCTTCCTCTACCTCAACTGCAAGAGGCTTTCCTCTTTTACTAATCCACCTCAGCACAGACCCTTTACGGGTGTCAGGCTGGGGGACAGTCAGGTCTTTCTCATCCCACGAGGCCATATTTCAGACTATCACATGGGGAGAAACCTTGGACAATACCCCGCTTTCAAGGGCAGAGGTCCCTGCGGCTTTCCGCAGTGCATTGTGCCCCTGGTTTATTGAGACTAGAGAATGGCAATGACTTTTATCAAGTATACTGCTTGTAAACAATTTTGTTAACAAGGCACATCCTGCACAGCCCTAGATTCCTTAAACCTTGATTTCATACAACACATGTTTTTGTGAGCTCCAGGTTGGGTCAAAGTGGCTGGGGCAAAGTGTCTGGGGCAAAGCTACAAATTAACATCTCAGCAAAGCAATTGTTTAAAGTACAGGTCTTTTTTCAAAATGGAATCTCTTATGTCTTCCCTTTCTAAATAGACACAGTAACAGTCTGATCTCTCTTTCTTTTCCCTACAGTTTAGAAGCTAGAAGCTACCTGCTGGCTGGGCATAGTGGCTCAGGCCTGTAATCCCAGTACTTTGGAAGGCCAAGGTGGAAGGATCGCTTGAGGCCAGGAGGTTGAGACCAGCCTGGGCAATAGAACAAGATCTCATCTCTAAACCCCACCCCCCACCCCGAAAAAAAGAAGCAGCAGCAGCTACCTAGTCTATGATATTTTGTTTTAGCAGCCCCTGAACAGACTGAGGCAGCATGTAAAAAAGTCCCACATATACATAACAAACAGAAAGAAAATATGCAAAACTACTACTATAGTCCAGGTGGCCGGTCACAAGACCAGGCTAGTAATCAGTCACAAGGCCATAATTGATATCTATGCCTTCCTTCTTTCATTACTCATTCCCTGTTTCCTCTAATTTTAGCTAGAACTGCAGATGAGTGAATTTTTTTTACCTGTTGAAGTAACCCAAAGCTTCATTTTTTTTTTTTTTTTTTTGAGATGGAGTCTCCTTCTGTTGCCCAGGCTGGAGTGCAGTGGTGAGATCTTGGCTCACTGCAGCCTCCACCTCTCGGGTTCAATCGATTCTCCTGCCTTAGCCTCCCAAGTAGGACTACAGGCACGCGCCATCATGTCTGGCTAATTTTTGTATTTTTAGTAGAGGTGGGATTTCACCATGTTGGCCAGGCTTGTCTTGAATTCCTGAACTCAAGTGATCCACCCACCTCGGCCTCCCAAAGTGCTGGGATTACAGGCATGAGCCACCGCACCCGGTCTAAAGTTTCATTTCTGAAAGGCCTGAGATGTCAATGTTCCTACCTTCTTTTGGCTACTAGTTTCCTATTGACCTTTACTACTGGGCATGGAAGTACCACTTGGTACACCCTGAGGAGCCTCTGGTTTCCAGACATAGTCCTCCTATTCACATGTGGCAGACAGACTGTAAGGTAGTTCCCCACTATGTCTGCTTTCTGGTATTCACATTTTTAGGATTTTTTTTTTGGTTTTTTTGTTTGTTTTTTTGTTTTGTTTTGAGATAGAGTTTTGCTCTGTCGCCCAGTTTGGAGTGCAGTGGCGAGATCTTGGCTCACTGCAACCTCCGCCTCCTGGATTCAAGCTAATCTCCTCCCTCAGCCTCTCAAGTAGCTGGGATTACAGGCGCATGACACCACGCCTGGCTAATTTTTTGTAGTTTTAGTAGAGATGGGGTTTCACCATGTTGGCCAGGCTGGTCTTGAACTCATGACCTCAAGTGATCCACCCACCTTGGCCTCCCAAAGTGCTGGGATTACAAGCATGAGCCACCGCACCTGTCCTGGTATTCACACTTTTATGTGTTCCCCACACCTTGAGTAGGAATAGGACCTGAGAGTGACTGCTAACCGGAAGGAGCCCAAGCCACGGCAAAGGTGATGGTACTCCGATGGTTATGTTATGTGATGTCATACTCCCATGGTTATGCTATGCTAGTCTATGAGTCTGTCTTGCTTGCAGACTTGCTCTAGAGACTCTCCTTGCTGGCTTGATGAAGTAAGCGGCCATTAGCAAAAGCCCATCTGGCAAACAACTGTGAACCCCCCCGGGGAGCTGTGAACAGCCTCCAGCTAGCAAGAAATCATGGCTGGGCACGATGGCTCACGCCTGTAATTCCAGCACTTTGGGAAGCCAAGGCGGGCAGATCACCTGAGGTCGGGAGCTGGAGAACAGACTGACCAACATGGAGAAACCTCATCCCTACTAAAAATACAGAATTAGCCAGGCATGGTGGCACATGCCTGTAATCCCAGCTACTTGGGAGGCTGAGGCAGGTGAATCGCTTGAACTTGGGAGGCAGAGGTTGCGATGAGCTGAGATCACGCCATTGCACTCCAGCCTGGGCAACAAAAACAAAACTCCATCTCAAAAAGAAAAAGAAAAAGAAGAGAAATCAGGCCCCAGTCCTATAGCAAGGAAATGAATTCTGCCAACACTGAATGAGCTTGAAAGAGGCTTCTTCCCCTGCCAGGCCTCCAGGCTCCCAGGTGCAGCCTTGGCCAACACCTTGATTATAGCCTGTGAGTCCTGAGCAAACAACCCAGCTGAGCCCTGCCTGCTTTCCTGATCCACAGAAACTGTGGATCAATAAATGGGTGTTGTTTTAAGCCAGTAAATTTGCGGCAATTTGTTACACCATAGTAGAAAACTCACCTGGTGCAGTAGCTCACGCCTGTAATCCCAGCACTTTGGGAGGCCAAGATGGGTGGATCACCTGAGGTCAGGAGTTCGAGACCAGCCTGGCCAACATGGTGAAATCCTATCTCTACTAAAAATACAAAAATTAGCAGGGAATGGTGGCATGCACCTGTAATCCCAGCTACTTGGGAGGCTGGGGCATGAGAATCGCTTAAACCTGGGAGGCAGAGGTTGCAATGAGCTGAGATCGTGCCACTGAACTCCAGCCTGGGTGACACAGCGAGACTCTGTCTCAAAAAAAAAAAAAATTCTGCCAGTGGGTTACTAGAGATAGTAGTAAGTGGATCCACTCCCACTTCTACCCTTGATTCCTGGGCTAGGAGTTCTAGCTATGGAAGAGATAGCGTCGAATAATGATTCAAAGTATAGATTGCATGTTGTAAGACAGAATCCATCCTTTCTGTGTCTTGTCTCCTGAATAGCACTGTAACTGAGTCTTCAGTAAACCATTCCACATTTCCCTTTGTTTTGTTTGTTTTTGTTTTTGTTTTTTTGAGACAGAGTCTCGCTCTGTTGCCCAGGCTGGAGTGCAGTGGCACAATCTCAGCTCACTGCAAGCTCTGCCTCCCGGGTTCACGCCATTCTCCTGCCTCAGCCTCCTGAGTAGCTGGGACTACAGGCGTCCGCCACCGCACCCAGCTAATTTTTTGTATTTTTAGTAGAGATGGGGTTTCACCGTGGTCTCGATCTCCTGATCTCGTGATCCACCCGCCTCGGCCTCCCAAAGTGCTGGGATTACAGGTGTGAGCCACCGCGCCCGGCCTGTTTGTTCGTTGTTGTTGTTTTTTGAGATGGAGTTTTGCTCTTGTTGCCCAGGCTGGAGTGCAATGGTGTGATCTCACCACAACCTCCACCTCCCCTGTTC
The DNA here is from genome assembly GCF_009828535.3 of Hylobates moloch. Lineage (NCBI taxonomy): Eukaryota > Metazoa > Chordata > Mammalia > Primates > Hylobatidae > Hylobates > Hylobates moloch. Next base: position 35,977,520 of record NW_026652278.1, read on the forward strand.
AAGCGATTCCCCTGCCGCAGCCTCCTAAGTAGCTGGGATTACAGGCATGCGGCACCATGCCCAGCTAATTTTGTATTTTTAGTAGAGACAGGGTTTCTCCATGTTAATCAGGCTGGTCTCAAACTCCCGACCTTGGGTGATCCACCCAGCTTGGCCTCCCAAAGTGCTGGGATTACAGGTGTGAGCAACCGCACCGGGCCCTCCATTCCAACTTTTAACTAGCCCAGCTATTTTCAAGTGATGGAGTAGGTGGTAAAACTAGTTAATTGCAGCTGGCCGCGGTGGCTCACACCTGTAATCCCAGCACTCTAGGAGGCCGAGGCGGGCGGATCACAAGGTCAGGAGATTGAGACCATCTTGGCTAACATGGTGAAATCCCGTCTCTACTAAAAATATAAAAAATTAGCCGGACATGTTGGTGGGTGCCTGTATTCCCAGCTACTTGGGAGGCTGAGGCAGGAGAATGACGTGAACCCGGGAGGCGAAGGTTGCAGTAAGCCGAGATTGCGCCACTGCACCCCAGCCTGGGCGACAGAGCGGGACTCTGTCTCAAAACAACAACAACAACAACAACTAGTTAATTGCATGGCCATGAACCCATTGCTGTGAAATGAGTTATCTGACCAGAAATATTGTTACAGGGAATCCCACGATGGTAAATAAGGCATTCTGTGAGTCCAGGGGTGCTGTTCCTGGCAGAAGCATAATGGGCAAGGAAGGCAAATCCATATTCAGAATGTGTCTATTGCAATGAGGACAAATCTCAGCCCCTCCATGATAAAAGAGGTGCAGTGTAATGAACTTGCCACAGGTGGCTGGTTGGTCCCCTCTGTGAGTGGTGCCATATTGGAGGGCTTTGTATGGGTCTTGGCTGTTGGCAGATTAGGCACTCAACAGTGATATTATCTAGGTCAGCTTTGGAAAGGCGAAGTTCACATAACTGAATTCCTGGGCAGCCTCCATCTATGCCACCATGGCCACTTTGTTTATGGGCCCATTGCACAAGAACTTGGGAGGCGAGAGAAAGGGGCTGACAGACATCTAGAGCATGCTGTCAATTCTCCTGCTCTCTGTCATGTACAGTCCTAGCAGGCCAGACACGGTGGCTCAAGTCTGTAATCCTAGCACTTTGGGAGACCAAGTGGGCAGATTGCTTGAGCTCAGGAGTTCAAGACCAGCCTGGGCGACATGGGAAAACCCCATCTCTACAAAAAATACAAAAATTAGCTGGGCGTGGTGACATATACCTGTAGTCCCAGCTACTCCAGAGGCTGAGGCAGGAGGATGGCTTGAGCTGAGGAGGGGGAGGTTGCAGAGAGCTGAGATAGTGCCACTGCACTCCAGTCTGGATGACAGAGCCAGACCCTGTCTCAAAAACAAAACAAAACAAAACAAAACGAAAAAACAGAAAACAGCCTTAGCAGATCTTGATAATTTTGACATTCCACAAAACATCATGATGGTCTATTACATTGACAATATTATGCTAAGTTGGTCTGATAAGCTGAAAATAATACATACTTTAGATGCCTTAGTAAAACTTACCGGACCTGGAGGGTAGGAGATAAACCCCACGAAAATTCAGGGTCAGCCGGGCGCGGTGGCTCACGCCTTGTAATCTCAGCACTTTGGGAGACCGAGGCAGGTGGATGACCTGAGCTCAGGAGTTCAAGACCAGCCTGACCAACATGGTGAAACCCTGTCTCTACTAAAAATACAAAAATTAAGCCGGGCGCGGTGGCTCAAGCCTGTAATCCCAGCACTTTGGGAGGCTGAGGCGGGCGGATCACGAGGTCAGGAGATCGAGACCATCCTGGCTAACACGGTGAAACCCCGTCTCTACTAAAAACACAAAAAATTAGCCGGGCATGTTGGCGGGCGCCTGTATTCCCAGCTACTTGGGAGGCTGAGGCAGGAGAATGGCGTGAACCCAGGAGGTGGAGGTTGCGGTGAGCCGAGATCGCGCCACTGCACTCCAGCCTGGGGGACAGAGAAAGACTCCGTCTCAAAAAAAAAAAAAAAAAAA
>NW_026652278.1:35979883-36085792 GCF_009828535.3 Hylobates moloch
AAAAAAAAAAAAAAAATCAGGGGCTGCCCATGTTAATGAAGTTTCTGGCACAATCAATGGCTTTTTTTTTTTTTTTTTGAGACAGAGTTTCGCTCTTGTTGCCCAGGCTGGAGTGCAATGGCACAATCTCGGCTCACAGCAACCTCCGCCTCCCGGGTTCAAGCCATTCTCCTGCCTCAGCCTCCGGAGTAGCTGGGATTACAGGCGTGCGCCACCACGCCCGGCTAATTTTGTACTTTTTAGTAGAGATGGGGCTTCTCCATGTTGGTCAGGCTGGTCTCCAACTCCGGACCTCAGGTGATCCACCCACCAAGGCCTCCCAAAGTGCTGGGATTACAGGCGTGAGCCACCATGCCCGGCCTCAATGGCTTAAACCATCTGAAAATAGGCCTTCTATGGTGACAGACACCTACATTTCACACTATCTACCTTGACAAAAAGAGGCACAATGCTTGGTAGATCTTTTCTGATTTTGGAAGCAACATACCACAACTGAGTGTACTATTTCAACATATTTATAGAGTCCCCTCCATGGCTAACAGTTTTGAATTGGGACCAGAGCAAGAGAAGGCTCTGTACTAAGTTCAATGTGCAGTACAAGCCACTCTTGTAGGCTTTATACGAGGATTTATGATCCAGCTATTGTGGGTCTTTTGTGGTTCCATATAAATTTTAGGGTTTTTTTTTTTCTTTTTCTTTTTTTTGAGATGGAGTCTCGCTCTGTTGCCCAGGCTGGAGTGCATTGGCGTGATCTCGGCTCACTGCAAACTCTGTATCCCTGATTCAAGCTATTCTCCTGCCTCAGCCTCCCTTGGTTTTTTTCTAATGCTGTGAAGAATGTCATTGGTATTTTGATTGATAGGGATTGCATTAAATCTGTAGATTGCTTTAAGTAGTATGGACATTTGAACAACAACGATTCTTTCAATCCATAAACATCGAATCACTTTCCAGTTTTCTGTGTCCTCTTCAATTTCTTGCATCGATGTTTCATAGTTTTTATTGTAGAAATCTTTCACTTCTTTGGTTAATTTCTAGGTATTATTTTATTTTATTTGTGGTAGTCGCTTTTTCAAAAAAACGAATGCATGAGAATAAATATAGTCCTGGTCGAATTTTACTCACAGAACTGCTGCAGCCCTCTTGGGTCCACGAGGAGAGATACTGCCCACGTGCTGAGTAAACAGAGCAGAGGAATGAATGACACCATTGCCCTGTGGAATGAGCCATTCCAGAAATCTCCCTGCCTCTGGACTTCATGATATGTAAGAAAATAAGCTTCTCCTTGTGTAATCCAGTTTATGTGGTGCATTATCCTCTGTTTACCCCCTCTTGATCTACTTTCTGCCATTATTTCCACTCTGCTCTTGCCCTGGGGGCTGACCTGTCTCAATTACATTAGGGACTTCCCTTCTCCTCCGGCTTTCAACTGGGTTTGGCCAATAAAACACACCCACAAGAGATGGGAGGGAGAGAAATGAGTTAGAAAATGTTTCCTGCCAGAACCTTGAGTGATGATATTGGGTTATCTGTTACTTGAAGTCAAAAGCATCCTGATGATGTCCATGTTCTCTGTCTTCTAGGTGGCAATTTATATATTATTTATTTCCCCCAGCTTTACTGAGGTGTGATTGACAAACAGAACCAACGTGGTGAAACCCCGTAGCTACTAAAAATACAGAAAAATTAGCTGGGCGTGGTGGTGGGCACCTGTATTCTCAGCTACTCGGGAGGCTGAGGCCGGAGAATCACTTGAACCTGGGAGGCGGAGGTTGCCGAGATCGCACCATTGTACTCCAGCCTGGGCAACAAGAGCAAAACTCTGTCTTAAAAAAAGAAAAAAAAAAATAGAACATTGTATATATTTAAGATTACAGCATAGTGTTTCAATACCTTGTAAGTATACCTTGTGTAATGATTCTCACAATCAAGCTAATTAACATACTTGTCACCTGGCATAGTTACTTTTTTGTGTGTATGGGTGATGTGAACATTTAGGATCTATTCCCCTAGCAAATTTCAAGTATATACTATTATTAAGTATGGTTGCCATACTGTACATTAGATCTCTAGAATTTATTCATCTTATAACTGAAAGCTTGTACTTTTGACCAACACCTTCCCATTCCACCACTCCCTAGGTGCTGGCAACACCATTCCTCTACTCTCTGTTTCTTTAAGTTCAACTATTTTGGATTCCACATATAAGTGATATCATGTAATATTTGCCTGTAATTTGTGAAGAGATACTTTTTAGACTATATAAGTATCCTGTTCATCAATAAACTTTCACTCACTAACTCTAGTAGCCACTGATGATTTTCTAACTATGTCATTCCTTCTATATTTATTAGTGAGCATTCTACTGTAAGGAAGGGCTTTCTTCTTTCCCCTGTTTATTTACTGATTGATATTATTGTGGACTTAAGCATTCTTATTTTATTACATTATAATTTATTACTGTTTTATTTTGATGCCTAATTGCCCCACCTTTGGCCAGTGGGAGCCCTTTTAACCTGACTGCTGGTCCTTTGACATGTCTCCATTATTCTTTGAGAACCTCCTTACTTTCTAGCACAACAAGATGTTCCAGGTTCATCTTGAATTTTCTCAACTTCATTCTAGAATCAACCATTTCTCCAAGGATCCATAGTCCCTTTTTGTAGAGAATGGTTATTGAGAAGTCAATATCTAGGTGCTAAGTGTGGTTATTCCCGCTAGACTATCATTGTTTCTAGGCCTTCTTCACCAACAGAGCTGGGGAGTGCATGTGTGTGTGAACGTGATTGTTCATATACATACATATGCATATATGTACATGTATGTGAATATATATACATATACATATAGAGAGAGATATATACATTTATGGCTTTATTTACTTTTAGAGACAAGGTCTTGCTCTGTCACCCAGGGTAGAGTGCAGTGGCACAACCATAGCTCACTGCAGCCTCAAACTCCTGGGCTCAAGCAATCCTCCCACCTGAGCCTCCTGAGTGGCTGGGATTACAGACGCAAGCCACTGCACCCAGGTATATTTATTTTTGTATCTATTTATCTAAATCTTTAAAACCATGAGTTCATACTAGCTATGGATTGAATTGTGTTCCCTCAAAATTCATATGTTGAAGCCCTAACCTCCAGTGTGACTGCATTGGGAACAAGGAAGTAATTAAGATTAAACGAGGTCATAAGGGTGAAGCCCTGATTCAACAGGATTAGTGTCCTTGGCCAGGCGCAGTGGCTCACACCTGTAATCTCAGCAATTTGGGAGGCGGGGGCAGGCGGATCACCTGAGGTCAGGAGTTCGAGACCAGGCTGGCCAACATGATGAAACCCCGTCTCTACTAAAAATACAAAATTAGCAGGGCATGGTGGCACACACCTGTAATTGCAGCTACTTGGGAGGCTGAGGCAGGAGAATCACTTGAACTGGGGAGGCAGAGGTTGCAGTGCCTGAGATCTCACCACTACACTCTAGGCTAGGCAACAGAGCAAGACTCTGTCTCAAAAAAGATAAGGATGAATGTCCTTGTGAGAAGAGAAGAGACGCCAGAGCTTACTCACAAATGCTCTCTCTGTCTCTCTTTCAGCATGTGAGGACACAGTGAGAAGGTGGCCATCTACAAGTCAAGAAGAGAGCCCTCACCAGAAACGGAACTGGCTGGCATCTTAAGCTTGGACTTCCCAGCCTTCAAAGCTGTGAGAAAATAAATGTTGTTTAAGCCACCCAGTCTATGGTATTTTGTTACAGCAGGCTAATACAATACTGACCTTTAATTCTAATCTACATGAACAGTGTACTTTTTTAGTGCTTCTATAATGTACCATTTTTCTTTTTTCTTTTTTTTTTTTTTGAGGCAGAGTTTTGCTCTCATTGCCCAGGCTAGAGTACAGTGGCACAATCTCGGCTCACTGCAACCTCCACCTTCCAGTTTCAAGCAATTCTCCTGCCTAAGCCTCCCAAGTAGCTGGGATTACAGGCGCCCGCCACCACGCCCAGCTAATTTTTTTGTATTTTTAGTAGAGATGCGGTTTCACCAAGTTGGTCAGGCTGGTCTCGAACTGCTGACCTCGTGATCCATCCGCCTCAGCCTCCCAAAGTGCTGGGATTACAGGCGTGAGCCACCGCGCCCAGCATGTACCATTTTTCTATAAGGACTTTGCTATTTTTTGCCTGTCCAGATTGTCAGTTGATAGAAGAGGGCTATAGTCTAGTTGCCTTGTGTAATGTCATAAGCAGAAGGGGCTTTCTTAAAAAGTTTAGAATGCCCATGATTATTTATCAAGAAAATCAGAGTTAATTCAAAAGTTGCACTGTTGCATGTCAGTTGAGTGTAAAAGTTCTCTCTACTTTGTCCAGAACAGGACAAATAGCAATAAGAAACCCATGGGAATAAGTGTCAGCCCCATTAGGGAACCGTAACTGTCCAGCTGCTTGAACCATTCCTGCAGGATAGAAAGAGGGAAGGAGTCCAATGCTGGTTTAGTGTCTATAGCAAGGTGTATATTAAGAACTCAGCCTACAGTACCTCAATTCATCTTCACAGCAACACTGAAAAGTGGTGTGATTATTCTCATTTTAAAAACAAGAAAAATAGGCCAGGCTGGGTGGCTCACGTCTGTAATCCCAGCACTTTGGGAGGCCGAGGCAGACAGATCACGAGGTCGAGAGATAGAGACCATCCTGGCCAACATGGTGAAACCCTGTCTCTACTAAAAATACAAAAATTAGCTGGGCGTGGTGGCACACGCCTGTAGTCCCAGCTATTTGGGAGGCTGAAGCAGGAGAATCGCTTGAATCCGGGAGGCAGAGGTTGAAGTGAGCTGAGATCAGGCCACTGCACTCCAGCCTGGTGACAGAGCAAGACAGTGTCTCAAAAAAAAAAAAGAAAAAAGAAAAAAAAGAAAAGAAAAAAAGAAAAAAAAGACAAGAAAATAGGCAGAGGAATTAAGTCATTTGCTTAAGGTAAAACAGCTAGAACCCCCTTCCTAGACTTTATTTCCTTTAAAGGTAAAAACCAGTACTGACTTGAACCATATTTGAGCCCAAGACAAAAGAAAAAATATATGTCCTATATGCACTTACCTTCCATATTTTGAACCAAATAGCAAAAGTGGATAAAAGCATTCCAATAAAAAAAGACTACATATACAGTGCCATGTTATTCAATCTGTTCACATGTTATTGTCAACTCCCATAAAGCCACTTGTCAGGACATGCAGTGGCAGTCTGCCTGGGAACCATGGGCTGACTGGTAATGACTGTTCCCATTGCAAAATAATGCAAGGTCATAAACAATAGCCTGCCTGTATTTTAAATGTTGATATTCTGTTCATCATGGATTTTTTGTATTAATTTTGATTTTAAAAAATATTGTGTTGATATTATTTATCTTGGGTTTCCTGAATTTTTTGATGCCCTCTTAAATTTTATGCCTGAAGGGAGTTCCTCACTAAACTCACTTTAATCTAGGCCCTGGGTAAAATCAAGTTTGGGCCTGAATTTCATGACGTTTCCATTCCCCAGAGTTGACTTTCTCTAAACAGGGCCCTGTCCGGGGTCATTACTGTCTCCAGTACCATTCTGTGGGTCTCAGATGATCTCCACTTCTGGTGAGGCTTACATGGCCCACACAACTGTGGAGTGCCCCATCTTCTCGCCAGAAGTATCGAATCACAAAGCTGTAACAACAGAAATGGTTCCATTGTGTGGTAAGCACATGGTCACATGCCTGCAAACATGTTTGGAGATACTAGATACGCTCCACCCAGCCTTAGTCACATCTGAGCCAGAAACCACAAGTTCCCAATTCCTACCTTGGGATGCTCATCTAAGCTCATGGCATCAGAGTTCCTAGGTTCACCCAGCACTGATATGCCAAGTCTGGCTTCCCCATTGGTTAGAATGGGCCAGTGGGAGTCACTGGCTCAGAAGCTCAGCGTTTGGTTTAGGAGCCTGCATAGTCCCCTCCTTAGCCAAGTAGTTGGCTGAAAGTCTCTGCACCAATACTTTCCACTGGAGATGAACATTGCTGATTTCTTTGTTTTTTTCAGCAGTTCCCCAGGGGTTGAGGAAAAGTGAAGAGAAGCCACTGTAAAAACCTTTTTAACGGGCCGGGCGCTGTGGCTCATGCCTGTAATCCCAGCACTTTGGGAGGCCGAGGCAGGTGGATTACCTGAGGTCAGGAGTTCAAGACCAGTCTGGCCAACATGGTGAAACCCCATCTCTACTAAAAATACAAAAATTAGACAGGTGTGGTGGTACGTGCCTGTAGTCTCAGCTACTCAGGAGGCTGAGGCAGGAGAATCGCTTCAACCCAGGGGCAGAGGATGCAGTGAGCTGAGATGGTGCCACTGCACTCCAGCTTGGGCAACAGAGTGAGACTCTGTCTCAAAAAAACAAAACAAAAAACCCTTTTAGCCACAGCACAACAACACTTACTGATGCTGTTTTTGTGCAGAAGGACAGAGAGAGGAACTGGAGATTATGGGGTGAGGACGAATAGCTCCCAAGCATCCCCTTCACCCTGCAACAAGGAATTCACAAAGCCCCATGTGCTGGCTCTTCCCCTTCCCACCCAGAACTTTTACAGAAGAAAAATCAAGCTTAAATGGATAAGAGGTCAGCTATGAAGTAAAAAGGAAGTCAGGGAGACCCAGGAGCCTTTCCTGAGCATTGCTGAACAAGTGCACGAACATTTCATCTTCCAAGGACAAAACAAGCATTTATCACGGGCCCACTGGACACCCTGTATCTACTCCTGCCCCCTCCAATCCAAGTTCCAAACTGCAGCCAGAGTGACCTTCTAAAAACACAAACTTGTCATGATGATGAAATTTGCAAAGTGCTGACTGACACTACCGGTACGTGGTAAGTACTATAAAATACCCGTTACATAAACACAGTACATATAATGCCATTCCTTGTTTAAACCCCTCCAAGGATCACATGCAACCTTCTCTGCCTGTCTCTTCTGCCTTCTGCTTCCCACCGTGCTCTCTCTTGCTAGCCTTATTCCGGGTCGCATTTAATTCCTCCGGAGCCAAGCTACTCCTGGCCCAACCAAATGCCTTTCCCTCTTTCCTTAAAGCAGTCTCCCGATCCACTCCTCTTCATTTGACCAATTTCAACTCCTCTATATCTCAGCTTAAATGTTGCTTCTTCAGCCCTCCTGAACTTCCCAGAAGAAGCTTAGGTTCCTCCATATTTATCCTCTTATAGCCATAACATTGATCACAACTAATCACCTACTCCATGTTTTAGGTTGTTTAATGCCTGCCTCCCTTACTAGGCTGTAGACGCCCCAGGACAAGGGCTGTAGGTCTTTCTGTCTCTCTTGTTTACTGCCTATCAAGGAACTCGGACAGCATAGGTCACTAATGAACATTTCCGAATACATACAAACTTTAAAATACTGTCGTTTAGGTAACCGGCCCAAAGTCGCACAAATGACCCAATATTTGAACCCACGACATTCTGGCTTTGAAGCCCAAGGTCTGACTGCAGCAGACTGCCCCCTCCTCTCCCTCAAAGCTGGAGCCAAACGGAGGGCTGGGAGGGGAGTTGAGCAGCAGAGTCTGAGGATCTGCAGAGGGCCACGCGCTGCAAGGCAGTCGGTGCCGCGCGCGCTGGCCTCGGGCCCAGGAGAAGGGGCATCCGTCACGTGTACCCGGCAGAGCCAGCTCTCGCCGCACCCTGGGGCAGGAATGCAGCCCCGCCCAGCTCCCGCGCCAGCAAAACCGCACTGGCCCTGGGGACTGACGTCAACGAAGGGGGCGCCTCGGGCGCCGCGCGAGGGCGGTGAGGGCAGTGGGCAGGGCCCGGGCAGACACGCCCCCTCACCGCCGCTCCGCCGCCGATTAGGTTCGAGGAAGCTTCGCACTCGGCTTTCGAGGCCAGCGGAGGCGGCGGGGCGGGGGTAGACACGCCCCCTCCCTGTCTCCCGCCGATGATTGCCGCACGGAACTCCGCCTTGGGTTTGGAGGGCTCGCCTGGGAGCTCACACCCGGCTCGGGCCCAGGATTGGCTGTTCCGGGGCTAGGGAGCGCTTTCTCCTGGGAACCGCGGCTGTGACCCAAGTGGCCCGGACCAGTTTGGGGCTGCGTGCGGCCTGCCTCGAGCAACCGGGTACGTAGGTCGGCGGCCCAGCTCGGCGCTGCGGTGGGAGCCGGAGGGCGACAATCAGAGCCGGGGTGCCAGCGGGACGCGACCGCCAGATCCACTTAGGGCCCCGTCGTTCTGCGAAGCGGCCACGTCTGAGCCCTGGGGCCTCCTCGTGCTGCAGATGTCGCCTTAGGACCTCGGCCAGGATACCCTGTGCCATGCTCTTGTGCTGCCCGTGATCACCGACTGGCCCTTGTAAGCAAGCACCTTCGCAGCAGGAAGCCCAGAGCTGCGCCCGCCCTTTCTGAAGGCTGTGGAAGAGGTTGGAGTGGGCACATCTTAGCTTGCTCCATCCCCATTTGAGGTCTGTTGGAGCTGCCCTTCAGCGTGGTGAGTACCTGCTCCAATTCTCCACCGGGCAGTGGAGTGCAGAGGGCACAGAGGCTAGCCTGGGAGTCCTGACTTTGGATCCCTGCTCCTTCCACAATCTACAGAAGCAGATAGCCTCCGAAAGGCTTCTGGGCCCGACCTTCCCCAGAAGACCTCCTCAGCCATCTGGCAGGAACAAAAATAACAGTGGCTTGAGAGCCTGGGTGCTGGGGTCAGACTGCCTGGGTTCTTGTCCCAGCTTCCATCACCTGCCAGCTGTGTGACTTTGGGTGTAGCTTTCTCATCTGTAAAATGGGTGTAACAATAGTGCCACCTCAAGTGAGGAGGAAAGAAAGCACCCATCTGAACGTGCTCTGTTCTGCACTTAACACTGAACAAGCTGCCTTTTAATCATAAAAACAAGCTTTATGATTTTAATCATAAAAACAAGCTTTATGATTTTAATCATAAAGCTATGATTTAAAAGTACACAGATTTGTTGATGGCTGTGATGATGAAAATGACAATGATTCTATAGCCTCTGGTAGTCAAACAGCCTTTCCTTTCATCATTTATTCATTCAACCAGCATACGTAGAATGTCTGTGGTATACCAGGTACTAGAAGGAATGCCATCACAAACTTAATCTCCCTTTTCCTGTTAAGGGTTATTTATTCTCACCATTTATTTTAAAAAGCTTATTTAAAATTTTGTAGAGGCAGTCTTGCTATGTTGACCAGGCCGGTCTCGAACTCCTGGGCTCAAGCGATCCTCCCACCTCAGCCTCCCAAAAGTGCTGGGATTACAGGCATGAGCCACCAGGCCTGGCCTTATACTCACTATTTTGATGACGAGCAACTTGTGGCAGGGGAAACTGAGACTTATCCAAGGTCACCCAGTTAGCAGCACAGCCAGAATTCAGGGTTCTAGAAATCTTGAAAGGATTATCCCTAGATCTAGTAGCAGTTTATTTCCAGGTCATATATGAGAACTGGTTTGGGGCAAGGGCCCAGTTCCCTTCTCCACCTCCAGGGGCACGGATTTGGAGGCCAGTGTATATCCAGTTCTCTAGGCATACCTCCCTGAGGCTAGGCCCTGCTGGTGGGGAAGCCCATACAGCCATTTGAACTGGGCTTCCCGTTTGAGGAGCCACAGATTTTGGCTGCTGTCCAGTGGCATGTCTGTGTAGGGCAGCAGGCCAGGGCCCCAAGTGTTGATTCAGGCCTTGGGCCACAGCCTCCAGTAATTTTTCTAAGAGCCCCTAGGCCCCTGATTACAGAGATTATTGCTATCACCTGGGTTATTGGAAGGGTGCCTCCTCCTGCATGAGGACTTAGGAGTTGCCAGCTCACCCAAATGTGTTCTGCCTCTCGTGGTTACCTGTGCCTCCCTGGGACTACAGTGAGATACTCTCCTAGAATGGCTGTCTGAACTGAACTTCGTATATTGCAAAGAGTGCTCAATTGCGCACCATATGTATATATTGCAAATTCATTGCATGGTGAGTCACTTTTTAAATATATTTCTTTGTTAAGGTTCCACAGTTCTTCACTTATTGCCTGTTTCAAAACGAGTTGAACTTTGTCATTTTCAACGTTTGGTATTTCCTTTGGGGTTTTCAACCTAGTTTGTATCAAATTGAAGTATTTTTCAATTGGTCTTTACTCGTTTGTACGCAGACCCATACTTACCTTCTTTCATGTCAGCTCTGAAATGAAAGGTCCATTTGTAATCTTTTAATAGCCCCATGGTTTCATTTTCTAGTTTTCAAAAGTACTATTGTTCCAGTATACACTGACTTTTCCTGGACTAAGGTCTTCTCCAGGAAATTGGAGGGAAAATAACTACTGAACACATTGAATGAGACAGGAAAAGTTTCTTTTGATAATAAAAGTGTTCTGATTCGCCATTTCATAGGTTTTCCCAAAACTTACCATCTAATCCTACCTGGAATCAGCCTAGTTTTATTCCCAGCCTCACTCTGCTGTCTGAATCCCAGAATAAGAGGCAGAGCAAAGAGTGAGGGGACTTGGCCGGTCACAGTGGCTCACGCCTGTAATCCCAACACTCTGGGAGGATGTGAGTGGATCACTTGAGGTCAGGAGTTCAAGACCAGCCTGGCCAACATGGTGAAACCTTGTCTCTACTAAAAATACAAAAATTAGTCGGGCATGGTGGTGGACACCTGTAATCCCAGCTACTTGGGAGGTTGTTGAGGCAAGAAAATTGCTTGAACCTTGGAGGCAGAGGTTGCAGTGAGCTGAGATTGCGCCACTGCACTCCAGCGTGGGTGACAGAGTGAGACTCTCCCTCAAAAAAAAAAAAAAAAGAGTGAGGGGCCTCAAAATCTGGAGGTGCTAAGCCCTCCCCAAGGTTCATGGAGGGTTGAGGCTGGAGGTTCAGACTCTCCCTAAGGGTTTCTTGGTATGTTTGTGACGCGCGGCTCGCAGCTCGCTGAAGCTGTGGAGTCAAAGCCTTGCCGTCCTGGGAGAGGCTGCTGGGAAGTCAGGCTCCAGGCCATTTCCTCCCAGACGCAGCTGCTGCTACGTGATCCTTATTGCCCTTCTTTCTCTGGGGAGGTGAGGCCGGATATCACCCTTTCTCCTACCACGCCAGACCAGCCTAGGCGTCTGCCCCCGGCTTGGTCACAGCCAGCTGAGGTCACTAGGGAGCTTTAGAGCTGTGAGTTCTGTTTTCTACCGGGTCCTAACCCCAGGGCCCACTGCAGCAAAACAGCATAGAGTAGGGAGGAGAAAGGGAGCTACTGACTGGGGAATTTGCTAGCACCCAGTTAGCCAGACCTGTCCACACATGTTGCCCCTAGGCTTTGGCAGACAAGTAGCTCCATTCCTCCTTCTGTACAGACTTACCTGCAGGTGGAATTGTTGACTCCCAGCACTGGTGCAGGCCCTCAGAAACCAACAGCATCAAGCTGTTCTTATAGCAGTAACAGGGAAACTGACCCACAGAGGGGATGTGAATTGCCTGAGGCTTTTCAGCCAGTGAGTGGCAGAAGTAGGGCTTGAACCCATTCCTCTGACTCGTAAGCCAGGGCTCTGTGCACTGTGCTGGGTTGCAGTTCTTGATTTCTTCTGTGGAAGCTGGGCTCTTCCTCTTTAGAGTGCTACGGCTCAAAGCTGGGCTGTCACCCAGGAAAGAGCCCTGACCCTAGAGAACAGACTAACGAAATTCCACAGCTCCACCCCTGCCTCCACCAGGTGGGATAATTCATTGTTCTTCCCTTTCCATTGGCAGGATTTCCCCTTCATGAATTAGGTGGGAATAGGAAAGCATTCTTCATAGAAACGTGAAGTGTTCTTTAAGCTGCCTGGCTGTGAAGCGTAGGCTGATTGGGCGCAGTGGCTCACGCCTGTAATCACAACACTTTGGGAGGCCAAGGCGGGTGGATCACCTGAGGTCAGGAGTTCAAGACCAGCCTGACCAACATGGTGAAACCCTATCTTTACTAAAAATACAAAAAATTAATCGGGAGTGGTGGGGGACGCCTGTAATCCCAGCTATTCAGGAGGCTGAGGCAGGAGAATCGCTTGAACTCGGGAGGTGGAGGTTGCAGTTAGCTGAGATTGCAACACTGCACTCCAACCTGGGCAACAAGAGCAAAACTCGCTCTCAAAAATAAAAATAAAATCATGGGCTGCAGTCATTTGAAACACCTCTGGCCTCGGCTAAGCCACTGGTACTCATATTTGCATCTTAGCTTCCCTTTACTTCCCTGTGAAATGGGATAACAGTCCCTAACTCCTAGAATTGTTTTTTTGTTTTTTGGTTTTTTTTTTGAGATGGAGTCTTGCTCTGTCGCCCAGGCTGGAGTGCAACGGCGCCATCTTGGCTCACTGCAACCTCCACCTCCTAGGTTCACGCCATTCTCCTGCCTCAGCCTCCCGAGTAGCTGGGACTATAGGCGCCCACCACCACGCCCAGCTAACTTTTTATATTTTTAGTAGAGACTGGGTTTCACCGTGTTAGCCAGGATGGTCTCGATCTCCTGACCTCATGATCCGCCCGCCTTGGCCTCCCAAAGTGCTGGGATTACAGGCTTGAGCCACCGCGCCCGGCCTCCTAGAATTGTTTTGAGGATTAAAGGATATCATACATATTGCCTGATCCAGAATAAGTATCCCATAATTAGCTTTTATTTCTCTTTATCAGCCTAAAAGTGTTACTTGGTGACTGTTGTCTTCTTGTCACAGTGTGTTTATGTCATCCAGCTCTGGGGGCTTAATTACCACATAGATTAGGTTTTAACTGGATTTTCATAATAGCACCTAAGGAGGGGCAGATTTTTAAATTCCATTTTCCAGATAAAAAGTACAATTTTCATGATGCTAACTCATCTGGAAGTCTTCTGCAGCTTTATTTTAGTTGTCAAATCTTTTGAAAACAGGGTGGAGTTTTTATGATAGAAGGCCTGGAAACTGGGACAGAGTGAGCATAGAAATGATTGGAATAATGAGGGTGACGATTGAGGTGAGGAGCGGAGAAGGCCAGGGCAAAGGAGGGAGTCATATTTTGGGAGTATGATTGGGGCGGAGACAATTCAAACTCTTACAGAGAACAAAAGGCAGGTTAGGGGAAGGGTTACTTCTGCAAGTGGGTTGATAGGAAATTGGAAAAGCTTTTATATATAAGCTTTTGTACTGTTTGCCTCTTATGATGAGCATATAAATATTTTAATTTAAAAATATTTTAATGTTCCTTTTCCCCCTTTGGAAGCTGGTTGCTGTTGACAGCTGTCTCTGTAGCTGGCTGTGGAATGAGGTCTGACTCAGGCAGCCAGGCCCTGGGGAAGCAGCAGGACCTGCTCCTCCTCTCCCCAACAGCCCTGAGGCTGGGAGACAGGGGTGGGAGCACAGGCCTGTCATCAGCCGGCTGTGCCACACAGCTTGGAGGAAAGGAGGGTTCACCTGTACCCCTGACCCAGGTACAAAGGTCACAGAGGCCAACAGAGGAGGATTTGCATTTATAAATTCCTCAGTATCCATGGAGGGTGGTTCCAGGCTCCTCCATGGGATGCTTAAGTCACTTACATAAAATGCCATGTTTGCCTATAGACTGCGCACATCCTCCTGCATGCTTTAAATCATCTCTAGGGTACTTATAATACCTAATACAATGTGAATGCTCTGTAGTTACAATGTATCCATTTTTTATTTGTATTTTTTAATTGTTGTATCATTGTATTCTTTAAGACGGAGTTTTGCTCTTGTTGCCCAGGCTGGAGTGCAATGGCGGGATCTTGGCTCACCGCAACCTCTGCCTCCTGGGTTCAAGTGATTCTCCTGCCTCAGCCTCCTGAGTAGCTGGGATTACAGGCCTGCGCCACCATGCCCGGCTAATTTTGTATTTTTAGTAGAGACCGAGTTTCTCAATGTTGGTCAGGCTGGTCTTGAACTCCCGACCTCAGGTGATCCACCCGCCTCACCTCCCAAAGTGCTGGGATTACAGATGTGAGCCACCACGCCCAGCCATATCATTGTATTCTTAAATTTTTTATTTATCTAAGGTTGGTTGAATCCCTGGATGTAGAACCCACAGATGCTGAGGGCCAACTATAGCTCTCATTGGGTAACTGATATACTAGGCTCATTTAATCCTTACTATAACCCTAAGAAGTGGGTAGTCTTATCCCCATTTGACAGTTAAGGAAACAGGCTCAGAGAGGAGGTTGGGTAACTTGCTTAAGGTGTCAGAGTTGGGACTCGAAACCTGTTCTATGTAATGCCAGTCTTCCTTTGTTTCCAGGCTGTGCTGGATACAAGGATGTGATGGGTAAGCTTCTTAGGCCTTTATTATTCAAAGTGAACTATCTAGAATCAAGGGAGATCCTTTAATTTTCACTTCCTGGATATGATGGGAGACATTGACACAGAGCCTAACTTCTATTGAACTTTCTTACAAATTTCAGCCTCTGCCCTTGACAGTATATTCTAACCCTTGTAGCCTCCTCTTCTGCCTCCACCTCTCGCTCATTAGGTCCACTGGACTGTGCTTAGATCTGATTGGCTCATTTCATACTATGTTTGCTAAATTATACGGATTTGGTTCATCCTCAAGGTCTTGAAGATAGGAGGTGGGATGATGTCTCAATTTTATAGATTGAAAACACTGACCACTATTCTATATACTTTGTCTTCCTTCAATCTTCAAATTAATCCTACAAAGTAGGTAGTAGTACCAGGTGATAATTTGAAACGGCAGGCAGCTGAGGCAGGGGGGATGCCCAGCCAGTAAGTGGTGGAGGGGGTAGAAGTGGGATTCCAACTTGGGTAGCCCAGCTCCACAACTCCTCTCTTACCTGTGTGCTACAGCACCTGGGCCTTAGCATCAGAGAGGCCTGGGTTCTCATCCTAGTTGCATAACCATGGATGACTTAACCTTTCCTCAGATTCCTCATCTGTGAAATTGAAGAAGATAAAAATACCTACCTAACAGGGCTGTTGTGCTTGTTACATCTCCTTGATACTATGTGAAGCAAGCTCTTACACGTGAAGCAAGTACTCAACACAGTTGAGCTGCTACTGGGCATCCTGGTGTCTGCACTGCTGGCTCTGCATGTGCACGTGGCTTTATGACAGTGGCAAGTCATTTAACCCCTCTGAGTTGCACTTCTTCATCGCTAAAATGAGGATAAACAATAATTCTTACCTCACGGGTTGCTGTGAGTCCTAAATGAGATAATATGGGGGTCTGACACATAAGTGCTTAAGTGATTTTTTTTTTTTTTTTTTTTTTGAGACGGAGTCTTGCTCTGTCGCCCAGGCTGGAGTGCAGTGGCGCGATCTCGGCTCACTGCAACCTCCGCCTCCCGGGTTCATGCCATTCTCCTGCCTCAGCCTCTCCGAGTAGCTGGGACTACAGGCGCCCGCCACCACGCCCGGCTAATTTTTTGTATTTTTGGTAGAGACGGGGTTTCACCGTGGTCTCGATCTCCTGACCTCGTGATCCGCCCGCCTCGGCCTCCCAAAGTGCTGGGATTACAAGCGTGAGCCACCGCGCCCGGCCAGTGCTTAAGTGATTTTAAGGCAAGAGACTTCCTCCAGTTTACCTGCTGGAGAATGGAAACATCAGAAGTCCTAGGATTAGCCAGGACCCCCAGGTCTGGGAAGGACCAGCTGAGTTGCTGATGTCTCCATGCTTTGCATCCTCAGAGCATCCACAATGGGTACCCCAGCCTCGGTGGTCAGTGAGCCACCCCCTTGGCAGGCCCCGACTGAGGCCCGGGGCCGCAAGCAGGCCTCAGCCAACATCTTCCAGGACACTGAGCTGCTGCAGATCCAAGGCCTGTTTCAACGCAGCGGGGACCAGCTGGCCGAGGAACGGGCACAGATCATCTGGGAATGTGCAGGGGACCACCGTGTGGCTGAGGCCCTCAAGAGGCTGCGTAGGAAGAGGCCCCCAAGGCAGAAACCCCTGGGCCACTCGCTACACCACTGCAGCCGCCTCAGGTAGGTTCCTAGAACTGGATGGCTGAGGGAAGAGCACCAATGCCTATTCCACCATTGTGTGGCTGTGTGGCCTGGAGCTAGTTACTTGGCCTCACTGTAAAGTGCCTGCCTACCACTGGGGTGGTTATAAGGTCTACACAGTGTCACCACTTGGTTGGCACTTAAAAGATTGCTGTTGGCAGGTGTGGTGGCTCATCCCTGTAGTCCCAGCACTTTGGGAGGCTGAGGCAGGCAGATCACTAGGTCAGGAGTTGGAGACCAGCCTGACCAACATGGTGAAACCCTGTCTCTACTAAAATTACAAAAATTAGCTGGGTATGGTGGCACGCACCTGTAATCCCAGCCACTCAGGGGGGTGAGGCAGGAGAGTCACTTGAATCTGGGAGGTGGAGGTTGCAGTGAGCCGAAATGGTGCCACTGCACTCCAGCCAGCCTGGGTGACAGAGCGAGACTCTGTCTCAAAAAAAAAAAAAAAAAAAAAAAAGATTGCTGTTACTTTTGGAGTCATATACAACCCTGTGAACTCTCATGGAAAGAGATGCCTGAGTCCTAGTAGCACCACCTCATTTTGCCGTTATTCTCAGTTTACCAGCCTGGGCAACATGGCAAGATCCTGTCTCTGAAAACACACACACACACACACACACACACACACACACACACACACACACACGGAACAATTAGCCAGGCATGGTGGCATGCACCTGCAGTCCCAGCTACTCCAGAGGCTGAGGTAGGAAGATCACTTGAGGCCAGAAGTTTGAGGCTGCAGTAAGCTATGATCCTGTCACTGCACTCCAGCCTGAGTGACAGAGTGAGATTCTATCTTTTTTTTTTTTTTTTAAAGCCTAATTAAAATCTTGGCTGGGGGATTACAGAGAATATAGCCTAGGAATGTACTGTCGAGGCATTATGGGTTAAAAATTGTCGAAAAACTTTTACCTTGAGATCTCTCCCCAGTCTCCCTAGTTGGCCACTTCTTTGCCTAGGCCACTGCCAGCCCAGGAACAGTGAACCCAAAGGGAGGGAGCTGAACCACTTTGCCTCAACCAATCACTATGGGTGATGCTCTGGGCTTCATCTCTCTGCTGCCTTCTCTGGGGCCCACAATCATAACATCAGACCTGAACAGGCCTTTGGAGGTCATCAGATCCTGAGATGGCAAGTCAGTGTCATACCTTGTATTTAACTCCAGTTGATTAGTAGTCACTGCTTATCAAACCAGTTTACTAGCATGACTAATTAATGACATCTGCCATGAGTACAGGATGAGGATGAAGAAATGTTGAGTTTTGCACAACCTGATCTGGTCCAACCCTTTCTACTGCAGAGAAATCTGTAAACTTTGTCTAGTCAGACAGTTCTCAGAGGGGGAAAGACCAGACCAGAGCCCTGGTCTCATTTTGCTCCAAATCGTATGTTTTATGGTCCACCACGACAAAATCTCTTGAAGTCCCCATTCCATTCTCCCTATTGATGTTGGCTAATCATACACTTGTTCTCTGCAGAATCCTGGAGCCCCACTCTCCACTGGCCGACCAGAATGCCACGGAGACAGCCTCCAATGAGCAATATCTGCACTCTAGGAGGAAAAGTGCCAGGATCCGCCGGAACTGGAGGAAGCCAGGCCCCACAAGCTACCTCCACCAGATCAGACACTGATCCAGGGAAAGAGCCAGGAATGGCAGTGTCTTCCCTCTTGCCAAAGGGCCTGGAGAGGCGAAGAAGGAAGAGAGACTTTAGGCAAGCAGCCCAAAGGGGTAAACGAAAGCAAGAGGCCGCTGCTACTGGCCTGCTCCATTCAGAACAAGACTGGATGCTTCGGCTGAGTTCTCCATTATTTGGGACCCATTCCTCACCAAAATGAGGAGAGACAGTGACTGTTCCTGCCACAGTCCTTCCCAATCTAACACTATTCCTGGGCTGCATGATATTCCCCTGAGAGCCAAGCGACAGGCACTCAGATGCAGCATTTCACCACTCATGCTACTAATCTACCCGCTACTACTGTAAACCATGGTTCCGGCAGCCTGTTCCACACCCCGCACCATCAGGATAGCACAGGGAAACTGGTTTAAGTGGCAAATAAAAACATTTGCATCAAGAGCTGTGTGAGTCTCACAGAAGGGGAGGACCTGAAACAGAGGGGGAGGGGCAAGAGTGTCCCCAGGAAGGAAAAATCAGCGCTGGCCTCCTCTCTCCTTTTCACCTCCCTCTCCTTTTTCACCCCCATGCCAAGCTCCTGGACCACAGCCCCCTTTTCCAGAGCCTGTTGGATCGGGAGTAGAGAGGGGAGTCTCTGCAGCAGTCCTGATCCACAGGATCAGAGAAGGGGGAAGACTGTCATGGTCAGCCCTGCACAGTAGGCTGGGGCCTTGGGTTGGCTTAATCTGCAGTCAAACTAGTGGTGCCAGCTCCTCATTTGGTTTCTTCATCCTTATGGGCTGACCATCCCAAGGTGGACCGATCATTCTGAAGCTGCCTGCATTATATCCTAGGCTTCCCTTGGCCTGGAAACCCTTGAAGGCAGGGTTTTTCCCGCAGTTCTAGCTCCACCTCAAGAGAGGCATACTCTGTGCTTATTAGCTTTCTTCTCCCTCTCCGTCCACCCTAATTGCTTGATTATTCAGGGTTTGAAGTGGGGCAGTGATGTACACAGGGCAGGGCTGCCCTCTGGTGGCCGAGAGGAGGAACCACTACTACCTGAGTGTAGGTAGGTCCTCTTTTTTATTTTATTATTTATTTATTTATTTATTTATTTAATTTAATTTATTTAGAGACAGAGTCTTACTCCAGGCTGGAATGCAGTGGTGCGATCTTGGCTCAGTGCAACCTCCACCACCCGGGTTCAAGCGATTCTCCTGCCTCAGCCTCCCGAGTAGCTGGGATTACAGGCGTGTGCCACCACACCCAGCTAATTTTTGTATTTTTAGTAGAGACAAGGTTTCGCCACGTTGGCCAGGCTGGTCTCAAACTCCTGACCTCAGGCGATCCACCCACCTCAGCCTCCCAAAGTGCTGGGATTACTGGTGTGAGCCACTGCACCCAGCCTGTAGGTCCACATTTCTTATCCCAAGCCCTTGCCACTAGATTATTTTGGAATTCAGATTTTTTATTTTTGGCTCTTAGGAAGTAGTCAGGGCAAATACTGTATAATCCCTAGTAGGGAACGATGTCATAAAATATATAGACATTTCTGCAACAAAGAATCACACTAAGAGGGACACATCATAATTACCAATAGCTTCCCATCAGTGTAGGTTCAGGTCAGGTTTGGTTTCAAATGGGTTATGAAAATACTTTTGGTTTTCAGAGCATCGGGACTTTGGAAATGAGGACCTGGATCGTCCTTTACTAGGGAGAAATAGCCCCAGAAGCCACGTCTCAGCAACTCCGTGGAAACAGGTTTCTTTGCCCTCAAAATTCGGTTCCTACCTTGTCTTCCTTCCCCCAAAGAAACTGACAAAAAAGGTCAGAACTGGATTTGTTATTCATACATTTGCGTTGATTTAAATACATTACGTACAATTTCTACAGTGGATTAGAAGAACGACACAGGGGGCAGCAGCACTCTCGCAGCCCAGCCTCCATTCCCTGACACTGGAGGCAGGGCCTATGGCTGGCAGAGGGACGTTGTTTCATGAGTGCCACCCAGAAGCCTCCCCCAGCATTCTGGGCCCCTGGCTCTTCCAGAGTCCACATTCAAGGCAACCTGAGCACAGGCTTGAGGGAGAGTGGAGAAAGGCCAGGAAAGGATGCCCACACTCTCGCCTGCCAGGCCCAGGACCAGCTTGCTCCTACATCGGACCCAGTTTCCTTCTGACCACAGACCTGGTCTGGATCAAGACAATGTGCAGATCTGGTGTGGAGGCTGTGGCCAGGTGAGGCAGCCGGGCTCCCTGTTAGACCCCCAGGCTCTCTTGAGCACCAGATGGGTGCTTTACCAACAGGTTTGGGTAAAAATGTCTACAGAGAGCTATGCACACCTGGGTCCCCTTCTGGCTCCTACAGTCAAGAACACCTGCCGGTGTTCTCTCAAACATTGTTCCCAAGGCCAGTGTCCGAGTCAGCTGCATGTGATTGTCGGGGCTGGGGCTGGGGCAGGCAGGCGAGCTGTACCTTCGTCCACAGGGCATGCACATCCGGCTCTCAGAGATTCTTCCTGTCAGCCAGGTGGAAGCCTGGGACAAGTGGGCTCCTGGCGGCTGGACTGGAAGGGGACCGGCGGGGACCAGCCTGGACCAGCTGACCAGAGGGCTGCACATCTCTGCTCTGCAGCCGGGCAAGCAGAGGACATGCAGCCATAGTCCTCACTCCCTTTCTTTGGTTGTTTTTCAAACCTTCAAGATAGTTACTTTCTGAGGTTGACTGACCAATCGCAAGGTGCCAGAATTGTGAAATGTCCAGTAGCACAGGGTATGAACACAGCTGCCCCTCAGACACAGATGGCACCCTTTTTACTCCCTCCTGAGGCTGTACTTTGCTTTGGTGTAGAAACAGCTCAAACACCTGGCAAGTGGGGATGGGGAGTGAGGCAGCAGGGGAAAAGACACATGGAAGCAAGAAGATACGCACTGAGCTGGGCAGGACCTGGGACAGTTTGAAGGCCTCTCCCCTTTGGGTCCCACCTTTCTCAGGGAAACCATAGAGAAATCAGCCTAGGACAAGTCAGAGAGAAAAGGGAAACTGCCACTTATGAGGCAGAATCCGCATCCTGTTACTTCCACCAAGCAGCAGCGGTAGCACAGAAAAAAGTCCAAGAACCTAATAGCCTGTCCTCTTAGAAGCCAAGACTCATGCCAGAACCCTTGCAGAGACCCACTCCAGAAGATAAACTGAAGTCTTACATCAAAAGAGTTGGGGGGAAAAAATTTAAAACGACAGGAACAAATGAGAAGATTGGGACCAAGGACTCAGGAAGCAAGGTGGGATACGTTCACCCATAGACGACTTAGCTCCCGGCATACACTCCGGCTGCGTGGATCACTTCTACATGCTGGGAGTCAACTTCCTATTAAAATATAAATGCTAAGACTAGCTCTTCCTGCCTCTGCTTGAGAAAGAGACAAGCTGTAGGCCAGCAGAGAGCAGAGAGGTTCTCTATGATTGTGTGCGGAAGTGCTGGCGGGGGTAAAGCAAAAACCTCCCTTCCAGGAGAACTGTTTGGAGGCTTGCAGCCAGCCCACAGCACTGGTGGGAGATGGAGGAGGCTTGGCAAAAACCCAAAAGAAAGGTGTGGCTTCTGTCTGTCCCAGTGCTGTGGTACTGCGAGTCATCCAGGTGCCCTCTGACACTGCCTTGGCTCATGGGAGGAAGCAACTGCAAGGCAGCTCAATGTCAGGTCTATGCAAATTTAGGCCTGGATTAAAGGTTTCAGACGTGAGATAACCCAGGGTTCTGCTACAAGCATTTAAAGTTGTTTTTGTTTTGTTTGTTTTTCTGATGCAGAATATAATAGGGAATTGCAATAGAGCAGGGTGTCAGGGAAGGAAGGGACTGTCCCAGCCTGCCACCAGCAGATGCTGGAAGGGAGATGTTCCTTCCCAGGCATCTGGACTACGTGCATGGAGCTCCAGCCTCCCCCGCACTCAGAAGGGCAAGGAGCACTCACTGTTCCTGATTGTGCTTCTCCCTGTGGGTCGGAAAGCCCTGAGCGGGGTGGCAAGCAGACAGAGAGGGCTCTTAAAGGTGCTGCTCTCCACCAGCTTCTCTGGCTTTTCCTGCACCCCACTCCCCAGGCTTCCTCCCACCAGTCTCTGACAATATTTCCTCTGCCTGTCTCTGGAGCTACCACCATGAAAAGAAGGGCTTCCGGCTCTGAAAGCTCTGTGTATAGGACTCGCTAGAAGACCGCTGGTGGGAACGGGCCGTCTCGACAATCACAGGTGGCATCTGGACGAGGTGCAGGGGACTCTTGTTGTCTTTCAAGGCCTGGGTCAGATTTAAGATCTGCAGTGGGAAAAAGGAGATGGGTGAGGGAGAGGCCTCAGCATTCCAGATCTGCCTCTGAAAGGAGATCAGTAGAGAGGACTTCTACCAATCAATTTTTAAAAACACCAATGGAAAATCATGCAAATAGGCTATTTACAAAAGTAGAAATGAGCAAAACAGAAAATGGAAACCTCTCTAATCATTTAAAAAATACAAATGAAAACAAATCCTTTATTTTTTTGCCCTCCAGTTAGTAAAGATACAAAAGAACGACTCAGAGTTGGGGAGAGTTCAAAAAAATAAACACTTGCCAGGCACAGTGGCTCACGCCTGTAATCCCAGCACTTTGGGAGGCTAAGGCAGGTGGATCACTTGAGGTTAGGAATTTCAGACCAGCCTGGCCAACATGGCGAAACCCCGTCTCTACTAAAAATACCAAAAAACATTAGCCGACCGTGGTGGCACATGCCTGTAGTCCCAACTACTGGGGAGGCTGAGGCAGGAGAATCACTCGAACCCGGGAGGCGGAGGTTGCAGTGAGCCGAGATTGTGCCACTGCACTCCAGCCTGGGCAACAGAGTGAGACTCCGTCTCAAAAAACAAAAAGAAAAAAAAAACACACACACACAGAAACACTTAAAAATGAACAGATCCTAACCTGGCCAACATGGCGAAACTCTGTATCTACTAAAAATACAAAAAAATTAGCCAGGTGGGGTGGTGCACACCTGTAATCCCAGCTGCTTGGAGGCTGGGCTTAAGAATTGCTTGAACCTGGGAGGTGGAGGGTGCAGTGAGCTGAGATCATGCCCCTGTACTCCAGCCTGGGCAACAGAGCGAGACCCTGTCTCAAAAAAAAAAAAAAAAAAAAGGAGAACAGACCCTGACTCAGCAGTTCCATTTTTAGGAAACACTAATGGATATGCAAAAAACATTTAGTTCCAAAAAATATGTAATGTAATATTGTTTATAACAGTGAAAAGATGTAAATTAAATTAGTTAATAATTTAAGGGATAAGAAACAGTTATCCTGAAATATATAGTAATTTAACCAGGGAACTATCAGATATGTATACAAATGTATTGGCAAAGAAGCGATCACATTGTTGTGTTAGATGCAAAGGAAAGCAGAAAAGGAACCAGTGTTAGACTGTGACCCCACTTTTACTTTCCAAAATTCTATCTTCCTATCTACCTATAGTGTAGAAAAAAGTCTGGCAGTTGGCAGTGGTCATCTCTGGGTCTCAAGAAATTATAGGTGGTTTTGGTCCGGGCGCAGTGGCTCATGCCTATAATCCCAGCACTTTCGGAGGCCGAGGTGGGCAGATCACGAGGTCAGGAGTTCAAGTCCAGCCTGGCCAACATGGTGAAACCCCGTATCTACTAAAAATACAAAAATTAGCCAGGCATGGTGGCGCATGCCTGTAATCCCAGCTACTTGGGAGGCTGAGGCAGGAGAAACATGTGAACCCAGGAGGTGGAGGTTGCAGTGAGCTGAGATTGCGCCATTGCACTCCAGTCTAAGCGAATGAGCAAGACTCCATCTCAAAAACAAAACAAAACAAAAAAAGTAAAAAGCCAACATTTCATTTGGATTCTCCTTCTAACACTATCTCTTCATCATCTTTTTTAAAAAATAAATGTTTTACTTTGGAATAATTTTAAATTTAGAGAAAAGTTGCAGACAGTACAGAGAGTTCCTATATAGCATTTGCCCAGTTTCCCCTAATTTTTTTTTTTTCTTTTCTGAGACAGGGTCTCACTCTGTCGCCCAGGCTGGAGTACAGTGATACATTCATAGCTCACTGCACTCTCCAACTTCTAGCCTCAAATGACCCTTCCAATTTGGCCTCCCAAAGTGTTGGGATAACAGGCATGAGCCACTGAGTCCAGTACTCACCATCTTTTGTCAGTATTTTACAGGTATTTCAGTTATGTGTCCATGAGGACACAGTTTCTCCTCTTTGTCAAAATTAGTATCACCACCATTTATCTTCTCTGGTAGGACAGTACAAAAGCTGAAGGTGTCCTATCTTCTCTCTCTCTTTTTTTTCTGAGACGGAGTTTCGCTCTTCTTGCCCAGGCTGGAGTGCAATGGCGCAATCTCGGCTCACAGCAACCTTCGCCTCCCAGGTTCAAGCGATTCTCCTGCCTCAGCCTCCCGAGTAGCTGGGATTACAGGCATACACCACCACACCCAGCTAATTTTGTATTTTTAGTAGAGATGGGGTTTCTCCATGTTGGTCAGGCTGGTCTCCAACTCCCAACCTCAGGTGATCCACCCGCCTCGGCCTCCCAAAGTGCTGGGATTACAGGCATGAGCCACCGCGCCTGGCCCTATCTTCTTTAAAACACTAGATGTTGAAGATTTCATGGCCAGGTCACAGACCATGGGAGGGTAAGCTAGGCTGCACCCTGAAATCACACAGACACACAGCCCTCAAGCCACAAATATCCTCTTACACAACTGCTGCCTATAAAGGGGCAGAGATACACCTGCAACAGGGGTCATTTGTTACCCAATCGGTAACAAATTTCTTTTTTACTTAATTGTTTTGGTACTTGCCAGCATCCTACACTGTTCCAAACAGTCTTAAGCACAATATCGGGGTGAAGAACTGAAAGGTGATTGCGGGAGTATCTGGGGTAAACATGTCAAATTGTCTACTACTTATTTTCAAAAGATTTGGCAAAAAAGCATATCTAGGGAGAGAGAGAAATTAAATAGATATTATTCAGATACATCAATGGATAATACGTAGACATATGAGATAAATCTGGCTAAATATAACAACTGAAGAATCTAGAAGATCCCATTCGTTCAACTTTACTGAGGTTTGAAAATTTCCAAATTAAAAAGCTGAAGATAAGCCTGGAACCAGGACTAAAAAGAAAGGAGAACAAAGAATTTAAAAAGAAAAGTTATTTTTTAAAATTGAAGAAAAAGCATAGCAGTCACATAATACTAAAGAATAAATACTATCTTTGAAAATGTTGGGCTGGATGTGGTGGCACATGCCTATAATCTCAGCACCTTGGGAGGCCAAGGCAGGAGGATCGCTTGAGGCCAGGAGTTTGAGACCAGCCTGGGCAACATAGTGAGACCCCACCTCTTAAAAAAATTACCCAGAAATGGTGGTGCATGCCTGTGGTCCCAGCTACTCAGGAGGCTGAGTGGGGAGGACTTCTTGAACGCAGAGTTCAAAGCTGCAGTGGTCTACGATTGGGCCACTGCACTCCAGCCTAGGTGACAGAGCATGACCCTGTCTTTAATAAAAAGAAAAGAAAAAGAAAATGTTAAAGAGGCTTTCTCTCAGACCCTAGATTCTTTAACTCCTGGTGAGAAGCCTTTGAGTAACAACTTCTATCACCTGACTGTGTCCCTGTGGGGCCTCTTCACTCTTTCCCTACATCTCAGGGCCCTTGTACTGCAGCCCATCCTGCGATAATGGCTCAGCTATGTAAGACAGGGTTATGACCTCTTTTCTCTGTGCTTTGTCAGATTTCCGTAGTGCAGAGGACCATTTTGCTTTGATGTGTGAATGGTAGACAAGTAAGCACATGAGTGATATACTGGCCATGTGCATGTTGGAAGGAGCTGGATGGTCACCCTAAGGTAGTAGGCACCCTAGGTTACAAGATACCAAAAGCTCCTCTGAAGACATTAGGAGCACAAGATGGAGAGAAATAAAACTGCACTACCCCAACCTCTCCTACCACTCTGAATAATGGCTCTATCTGAGTAATGGGAGAAGGGCTGGCAAGGAACTGAGCGGGGATGGAATTAGATAAGACATTGCAATATGGACAGAGGCACAGCCTATATCAACTGGAGAAGCCAGTTTATTCCTTTATGCTGAGTTCCATAACATCTGAGTCTATCACGTGGCTTTTAATGTTTCCAAAAATTCTGCCAGCCTAATTGGGCCCTTACATTACTTGGGAAATGTAGGAATACCATGTTACTGGTATTCAGACAGCTACAATAATTGTAGTTCTTAAAACCTCTGTCCAGGCCGGGCTCAGTGGCTCAGTCCTGTAATCCCAGCACTTTGGGAGGCCAAGGCAGGCAGATCACCTGAGATCAGGAGTTTGAGACCGGCCTGGCCAACATGGTGAAACCCCATCTCTACTAAAAATACAAAAATTAGCCAGGTGTGGTGCCATGTACCTGTAATCCCAGCTACTTGGAGGCTGAGGCAGGAGGATCACTTGAACCTGGGAGGTGAAGGTTGCAGTGGGCCAAGATCTCACCGCTGCACTCCAGCCTGGGTGACAGAGTGAGACTCTGTCTCAAAAGAAAAAAAAAAACCTCTGTCCAACCCACTTCCAGGGAAAAATGGGCTCAGCAAACCCAGGAGGTGCTGTCATCAGACGTCTTTAGATAACTGGAAGGAAGAAGTAAATGCAGAATTATGGCTGAGAAGATCCTCTTGCCCTTTAAAGATGGGAGAAGCTGAATTTTCTGTACACAAAAATCATAATCCTAACAGCTATTAATACTACAAATTGAATACTTCAATATACCAGGTGCTACTCTAACTGTTTCAAATCATTTATCTCATAATGATTCTGTAAGGCGGGTACCATTATTATCTTGAGACAGGTTCTCACTCTGTCCCCCAGAGTGGAGTGCAGTGGTGCCATCTCAGCTCACTGCATCCTAGACCTCCCAGGCCCAAGCAAATCCTCCCACCTCAGCCTCCTGAGTAGCTGGGATTACAGGTGTGCACCACCACACACGGCTAATTTTTGTATTTTTTGTAGAGATGGGGTTTCACCATGTTGCCCAGGCTGGTCTCCAACTCTTTAGCTCAAGTGATCTGCCCACCTCAGCCTCTCAAAGTGCTGGGATTACAGGTGTGAGCCACCATGCCTGGTCTCAGCTACTATTACTGATCCCACATTAAACATCAGGAAACTAAGGGAAGGAGAGATTAAGTAACTTGCCCAAAATCTCACAGGTAGTAAATGGCAGAGCCAGGCTTCAAAAACCCAGGCACTGTGACCACAGTTTGTACCCTTAACCACTAGGTCATCCCAACTGTCTTGAAGAAGACTTCAAAGTGATAAGCATAATACCAGTACCCTATAGAGTTTTCAAACCATTTTTCAAGCATTTCTTTACTACGCTTTGGAAGATCAACAATCCCCTTGGTTTCCTTAGCTCCCTTTGAAGGTGAAGTGGAAGGAGAAGGAATAATGTAAGTTGTACCTATAACAACAAAATTATAACCGTAATCAATATCTGAGTGCTTCATGTGCCTAGTACTCTTTTTACTAAATGATTGATAAGCATTATCGTGTGAAATCCTCCAGCCAACTGTGCAATTTATTATTACTATCCTGTTTTATGAACAAGAAAACAGAGGCTTTTGCCCCAGGCCACAGAGCTTCCAAGTAGTGAAGCAGTCTGGCTCCAGGGCCCAGATCTTAACCACCAAAACATACAGCCTGCCTTGAGCAACTCTAGGACAGAAAGCATTAGTTTAATTACCAATGAATTACCTAGCAACTAGCATAGAGATAAGTACACATTAAGTGCTTCATCAAGCACTGGATTCCAGGGAAGAAGTGGCAGAATTGTAAGGGCCACTTTTCCTCTCGTAGGTGTTAAGGTAGAGCCAAAAATAATGTACAGAACATACTGAAAAAAGGTGTAAAACACAGTCAGGCGCAGTGCCTCACGCCTGTAATCCCAGCACTCTAGGAGGCGGAGGCAGGTGCATCACTTGAGGTCAGGAGTTCGAGACCAGCCTGGCCAACATGGTAAAACCCCGTCTCTACTAAAAATGCAAAAATTAGCCGCGCATTGTGACATGCGCCTGTAATCCTAGCTACTTGGGAGGCTGACGTACAAGAATTGCTTGAACCTGGGAGGCCAAGGTTGCAATGAGCAGAGATCATGCCACTGCACTTTAGCCTGGGTGACAGAGTGAGACTCGGTCTCAAAAAAAAAAAAAGGGGGTATAAAACACAAGCTTCAAACATTTGCTCAACCTGAGCACACAACACTCCCAGAGACGCCAAACATACTGGGAGGATGTCCCAGGCTTACCTGGCCCCGCATGACAGCAATCTGCTTATGGAACTGGCCCCTGTCGAAACCAGGATCTTTCTGCAAAAGAAGACCAGAAGGAGATGGAACCTGTGTGAATGCCTCACAGGAACCCATTTTCTCCCCCAGTTAGAAACTTTCTAATAAGGAAAACCTGCATAAGGCTTCTGCAGCTTTGTGAAGTCAACTACTCCCACAAGAACTCCCTGCTTTACAGATGAGGAAACAGAAAACAAGTCAATATCTTCCTCTACATCTCAGACTCTAGGCTCCAGTGCTCCATATTAAAATGAAAGCCCTGCAGATACATTGCAGCCACATGATGCACAGGAGAGACACATCAGTGTGATTTCTCACTCCTGCCCATTTCTCTCAAACCCATCCAAACCAGGTCCTGCTGTCCACATGTGGAAATCTTGCCATTCGTTGGCTAACTCAAGTCAGAAAGGTGTTAGCCATTTCCTCTTGGCTTTTGTCAGGACCAATTAAAAAAACCATTAAAAATTCCTTCTTCCATATGATAATAGGGCTGAGGTTCCCAGGGCTAACCTTGAAGAGTTCGTATAGGTCCTCTTCCAAGTCCTTGACGAAGTTAGGGTCCGATATCTTTGGAAGGATCAGATCTTTTATCTCCTGAGAAAATGGGACTTTCGCCTGGGGCAACCAGGCCCAGTAAAAAGGATCTGAAAAGAGGAAAAGCCAAAGGCAAAGCTGGTGTTGGAAAAGTCCCTGCTCATCTGTGTCCCCCACTCGTCAAGGCACTTTCTAAAGGAGAACCCCTCTTCCCTGATATACAACAGAAACAAAAACTTACAAGTGCTCTTAACTGTAAAGGTTACATAGCTAGTCAGTAGAGGAACCAGGGTTCAAACCCAGGGCTGCCTAATGTCAGAGCTCATTCTCAGACATTACATGACCTTCCCAGATGCAAGGTCTAGAAGCAACTACTTGTCACCGAGATGCTGAGATGGTCCTTCTGAAAAGGAAGACTAATGCTGCAAAAGGGGCTACTGACTCCCTACGTTTATTTCTCCTCCTTTCCAGAAGCTTCTCAGTTACAACAGGGTAGGAGATGGAACAAGGAAGACAGAACACTGATAGGCAGCTTATATTTAGAGGCACAATTAGAATAAATTATGGAAAGACAGTCCTCAGATAACAGAAAAAAAAAGATATTTCAGGAAATATACACTAAAACAATAAAATAACAAATTAAAACATTAAAAAAGGGCCGGGCGCAGTGGCTCATGCCTGTAATCCCACCACTTTGGGAGGCCGAGGCGGGTGGATCACAAGGTCAGGAGATTGAGATCATCCTGGCTAACACACTGAAACCCTGGCTCTACTAAAAATACAAAAATTAGCTGGGCATGGTGGTGGGCGCCTGTAGTCCCAGCTATTCGGGAGGCTGAGGCAGGAGAATGGTGTGAACTCAGGAGGCAGAGGTTGCAGTGAGCCGAGATCATGCCACTGCACTCCAGCCTGGGCGACAGAGCAAGACTCTGTCTCAAAAAAAATAAATAAATAAAAAATAAATAGCCCTCGGCCAGGTGCAGTGGCTCACACTTGTAATCCCAGCATTTTGGGAGGCTGAGGCAGGCGGATCACCTGAAGTCAGGAGTTCAAGAACAGCCTGGCCAACACGGTGAAACCCCGTCTCCACTAAAAATACAAAATTAGCCAGGCGTGGTGGCGCATGCCTGTAATCCCAGCTACTTGGGAGGTTGAGGCAGGAGAATCGCTTGAACCCGGGAGGTGGAGGTTGCGGTGGGCCCAGATCGCACCATTGCACTCCAGCCTGGGCAACAACAGTGAAACTCCATTTCCAAAAAAAAAAAAGTCCTCAGAAAGAACGAGAAGAATGCAAAGAGACAATGAGAAAACTCATCTTTATGCTTCTAATTTCTAATCACCTTTATGCTTGTAATGGTAATCATAGAAGACAAAAATTAGAAAAACAGCTTACATTATGAAATAGTTGCCATATGCCAGCCATTGTGTTAAAGTGCCTAAACTGCATTATTTCATTAATTTTTAGAATAATCCTATGATAGAGACATTATCATCTGCACTGCACAGTGAGAAAATATACCGAGCAAGGGAAGAGCCAGACCACCATTGTCTTGAGACTTACATGCCCTCCAGGAGTCAGGATGCTTCAGAGGGAAGGCCAGCCCATTGTCTATGGCAGCCACCTTGATAACAGGCTCCTTCACCACCACCCAGTCTGCGTCCTGAAAAGCAAGGAAAGACTAATGACTGAGGAAACCCATCTCCCTCAGGCCCTTCCAATTAGTAGCAAAGCAACTCATCCCAACTCCCTCAAGAGAACAATTCTTATTGAACTTATCTTGAGCTACTCTCTGAACTGGCTTCCATGTTGTTATCTGAATTTAGCACATTTTGGTGCCTCTGACCTGGCTCTTGTTCAAAGTTCAAGAGTCCTGTTCTTATCTCAGAAAAGGTACACTTCCCCAAGAGTTGCTATAGACCTTGGTAAGAAGGATAATGACAATAATAAAGATAACTATAAGCCATTCCTCCTAGGGAAAGAAAATGAGAATCCTGAAAGCAGAACAGAAGAAATAAAATCCATATCAGTTGGCCAAGGTCCTTTTGTGTGGACCTTGACTCAGATGTTACTTCACTGGTGACAACTACATTTTCCAGCGAGAAAACAGCCTCGGAAGATAACAGCTGGCTGCTCTTGCACAAGGGAGTCTGTTCTCCTGCTTCAATGGTGCATGAAAAGGGAAAGGACAAGAGATGAATGTAAAAAGAGTGGGCATGTCACCTGTGACAGCCCATGTCAGAGACAATCACTGACTATGTGGCTCCATGCTTCAGGTTCATGGGTGCCATCACAGGAACAAGAACTGTGGTTCCAGGATGTCTGAATCTGAATCCCCTGAGATACCTTATTAAATGTGCAGAATCCTGAGTTTTACTCCAGACCTGATGAATCAATTTCTAAGGGAAAGGCCTGAAGAATCTGTGTACTATTTTAAATAACTCTTCAGAAGATTCAGGCACAAAATTTGAGAGCCACTATTACAGAAAGTAAAAAAGTTATAAGGAATAAAAACCCCACTCTGGGCAACATAGCAAGACCTCAACTCTACAAAAAATTAAACAACTTTTTGCACCTGTAGTCCCAGCTACTCAGGAGGCTGAGGTGAGAGGACTGCTTTGAGCCCAGAAGTCCAAGGCTGCTGCGAGCTAGGACAGCACCACTGCAGTCCAGCCTGCACAACAGAGCAAGACCCTGTCTCTCTCTTTTTTTTTTTTTTTTTAATTTTTGAGACAGAGTCTTGCTCTGTTGTCTGGGCTGGAATGCAATGGTGTGATCTTGGCTCACTGCAACCTCCGCCTCCCGGGTTCAAGCCATTCTCGAGTCTCAGCCTCCCAAGTAGCTAGGAATACAAGCTCTCGCCATCATGCCTGGCTAATTTTTGTATTTTTAGTAGAGACGGGGTTTCACCATGTTGGCCAGGCTGGAACTCCTGACCTCAGGTGATCCTCCCACCTCGGCCTCCCAAAGTGCTGGGATTACAGGCGTGAGTCACCATGCCCAGCCGACCCTGTTTCTTAAAAAAAAAAAAAAAAAAAAGAAAGAAAAAAGAAATAAAACCAATCTCACTCTCCCCCAGGCAGCCTTCTGCTAATTTTGTAAAACATGCAGACTGAACAGTGATAGAGAAGTACGGTGGAGGATGAAAGAAATGAGAAAGGAAAGCAAGTTGCAGAAGCAGCTTTTTCTAAACTTATGTTCTGTGGACTTGCGGTCTGTTGTGAGAAAAGTGGCTCATGGTTTAAAAAGGGTAGAAATCAAATTTAAATAGGTTTGTTTAACGTAGTACTTCTCAGACCTTTACTATGCTACTGTGCAATAGGCAGCTCGAAGAAAGGAACAGAGTACATACTATGTTCCAAATTTACTTGACCCTTTCTTCATGCTATTCCTATTAACATGTGTCAGTAGGATGTCCTTGAAACACATATTGAGAAAAACTACACCAAATATTAACCTATTAATTTTAAACATATGCGCCCCCTGATTCTTCTGAACTTATATGAACTACATCTCTGACCATTTTATGTGTTTCTATATTATGCAAATACTCTTCATTCTCTTTAAGATTTATCTCAGTCTCTTACCCGAGAGCTAGAACTATCCATTGGACAGTCATATTTAATCAGCCAGTTGTCATTGCCTCGATCTGTGAACAGAAATATAAAGTTAGCAGAAAAAGGGGGATGATTTTCAATTTTTGTAATGGTGGACTAGGTATTCTGGACACTTGGACTAACCCTTCTACTGAGAATGACTACAAATGCTGGGTAAAACATTTTTAGATCTCTTTAAGGTACTGGAGATTTTAACAAGACCACAAAGAATTTAAGAGTGAAGATATGGGAGAGAAAGGAAATCCATGGGAGGAAGTGGAGCCCAGCACTGTGGCTTCTTTTCCCTTAGAGCACCTGCCAATTTGGAAAGAGCTGGCTAAGAGCTTGAGAGGTACAACAATTATAAGAGCCTTGTGGAGCTAGAGAGACAAAAACTATAATCCAGTGACTGATCAGGGGTAAAGGACCCTCGTATATCATCTATGCTTTGGGTTAAGACCTGAAGCACTACACCTTAGAAATACACCAAGCTCCCCTCAACACCGAAATTAAAGTGATACTGGATTGCTAGTGCCCTAGATGCTTGCCAAAAGAAATCTTCCTCCAGACAGGATTTACAATGACATCTTAGGCCTTCATACAGCTCTACGATTTCTGATGGGCAGTATTTGACAGTGAAAAACAACCAGGTACACAAAGAAACAAGATGACAGGAATAAAAACAAAGAGAAACAACTGAAAATTAAAACAGATCTGTAGGGGCTCCAAACAATAAAAATATACAGACTTTAAAATGTTCACAACAAAATCCTTAATATGTTTAAAAAGATAAAAGTCAAGATTAAGAATATCAGCAGAGGCTGTACCTGAAATCTCAGCATTTTGGGAGGCTGAGGAGGCAGAGAATCACTTGAGGCCAGGAGTTCAAGACCAGCCTGGGCAAAATAGCGAGATCCCATGTATAAACAAATTGTAAATAAGATTAGCCAGGTGTGGTGGTACGTGCCTATAGTCCCAGCTACTTGGGAGGCTGAGGCAGGATAGCTTGAGCCAAGAGTTGGAGGCTGCTGCAATGAGCTATGATCATACCACTGCACTCTAGCATAGGCAACAGAGTGAGACCCTGCCTCCAAAAAAAAAAAAAAAATCAAACCTGAATTTGATCAAGCCTTTAAACTCAAGCAGTAAAGTTACAGGAAATACAGAGAATGGAGGGTGCCAAATCCACAATGTGGACCTTCTATAGGGCAAATATCCAGTTTCTTCAACAAATAAAAGTCAAGGGGAAAAAAAAGATGTGAAACTTTCCCTAAATTGAAGACATTTAAGAAACATATTAACCTGGCCAGACACAGTGGCTCATGCCTGTAATCTCAGCACTTTGGGAGGCTGAGGTGGGAGGACTGCTTGAGCCCAGGAGTTTAAGACCAGCCTGGGCAACACAGTGAGATCCCATCTCCAAAAAAAAAACAGAAAAGAAAGCTATTAACCAAATGTAATATGTGGACCTTTATATCATGATTTCAACAAGCCAATTATAAAAATCATTTTTTTATGAGACAACTGGGGTAATCTGAACACTGATGGGACATTACATACTGATTATACTGAAAAAAAAAGTCTTTATCTCTTCAAGAACATATGGAGGTATCTATGGATGCTATAAAATGATGTCTCAGATTTGTTTTAAAATAATCCAGCAGTGGCCAGGCGTGGTGGCTCACACCTGTAATCCCAGCACTTTGGGAGGCCGAGGCGGGCAGATCACGAGGTCAGGAGATCGAGACCATCCTGGCTAACACGGTGAAACCCTGTCTCTACTAAAAACACAAAAAATTAGCCGGGTGTGGTGGCAGGCGCCTGCAGTCCCACCTACTCAGGAGGCTGAGGTAGGAGAATGGTGTGAACCTGGGAGGCGGAGCTTGCAGTGAGCCAAGACTGGGCCACTGCACTCCAGCCTGGGCGACAGGGTGAGACTCCGTCTCAAAAAAAAAAAAAAATCCAGCAGTTCCAGTCAAAGCCTTAGTTGAAAAAAAAAAAAAATCCAGCAGGGATGGGGGTAGCAGGAAGTGAGACCTTACATAGTAACTGTTGAAGGTGGTTACAAGTACATGGGGTTTATTATACAAGTCTCTCTACTTTTGTGTATTTTGAAATTTTCCTACTAACCAGCTAAAAAATTATTTTAAGTAAACTATGGGTCAGAGAAGAAATGAACAATGGAAATTAGAAAATATAGTCTCCATCTATAAACTGAGGGGATAGAAAAATTTTCAATATATTTTATAATGATTGATTACAGTGAAAAAAAAAAAAACATTTGTAAGATACACCTAAACTATGCTTAAGATGAAATTAAAGTCTGAAGTGCATATATTAGAAAAGAAGAAGCCGGGCTCAATGGCTCACACCTGTAATCCCAGCACTTTGGGAGGCCAAGGCGGGCAGATCACGAGGTCAGGAGTTCAAGACCAGCCTGACCAATATGTTGAAACCCTGTCTCTACTAAAAATACAAAAATTAGCTGGGCGTGGTGGCATGCACCTGTAGTCCCAGCTACTCGGGAGGCTGAGGCAGGAGAATCACTTGAACCCAGGAGGTGGAGATTGCAGTGAGCCAAGATCACACCACTGCTATCCAGCCTGGGCGACAGAGCGAGACTCCGTCTCAAAAAAAAAAAAAAGAAAAGGAATGGAAAGGAGAAAAGCTAAAAATCAATACTCTTAAGAGAGAGGATTCTGGGGAGATGGTGGAGTAGGAAACAACAGAAATCTGTCTCCCCACGTGGACAACAATTGTAGTGGCAAAAATCTGTCTGATGTAATTATTTTGGCGCTCTGGACTCTGTGGAGGGCCTGCAACTTGCAGGGGAAAGCCTGGACAGTAAATTGCGGTTAATTTCATTCAATTTTGGCTCTTAGCCCCACAAGCAGCTACCCACCCCCCACTCTTCAGCCACATGGCAGCCAGATGTGCACAACTTCCAGGAGCAGCTTGCAAATAGCTTGAGGGTGCCAAGGTGGGCAAAAAGGACCCTAACATCATAATGGTGAAAGACTGCAAGGTTTTCCTCTAAAATCAAGAACAATGAAAAGATGCCTGCTTTTACTTCTATTCAACATAGTACTGGAAGTCTTAGAGCACTGAAGCAAGAAAAAAGAAATAAAAAGCACCCAAATTGGAAAAAAAAAAAAAAAGAGGGAAAATTATGTCTGTTCATAGATATGATTGTGTGTGTGCATAACCCTAAAATTTCCACACACAAAACAAAAACTACTAGAACTAATAATTCAGCAAAGTAGCAGCATACAAAGTCAATCCACAAAAAAATCCGTTGCAAGCCAGGCGCAGTCATTCACACCTGTAATCCCAGCACTTTGAGAGGCTGAGGTAGGAGGATTGCTTGAGCCCAAGAATTCGAGACCAGTCTGGGCAACGCAGTGAGACCTCGTCTCTACAAAGAATTTAAAAACTAGCCAGGCGTGGTCCTCACACCCATAGTCCCAGCTACTCGGGAGGCAGAGGTAGAAGATCACTTGAGCCCAGGAGTCCGAGGCTGTAGTGAGCTATGATTGTGCCACTGCACTTCAGCCTGGACAATAGAGCATAAATCTGTCTCTTTAAAAAATAAAACTAAAGGCAACAGATTGAGAGAAAATACTTGCAAATTATATATCTGATATGAGACTAATAGCTAGATATACAGAGAACTTTAAACAAATGTATAGAGAACTCAACAATAACGACCAAAAAGAAAATTCAAAAATAGGCAAAGGACTTAAATAGACAACTCCAAAGAAGATATATGATTGGCCAATCAGCACATAAAAAGATGCTTAACATCACTAATCATTAAGGAAATGCAAATCAAAACTATAAGATAACATCTCACACCCATCAGGATGGTTACTATCAAAACAACAGAAAACATTCAGCAGAATGCAGATTAAATATGAAAAGGAAAAAACAGAAAACAGTAAGTGCTGGCGAGACATTGGAAAGAACCCTCGTGTGCTGTTGGTGGGAATGTAAAATGGCACAGCTGCTGTGGAAAACAGTATGGTGGTTCCTCAAAAAATTAAAAATAGAATTACCATATATGATCCAGTAATTCCACTTCTGGATATATACTCAAAAAAACTGAAAGCAGGGTCTTGAAGAGATATTTGTACACCCATGTTCATAGTAGCATTGTTCGTAATAGCTAAAATGCAGAAGCAACCCAAGTGTTCACTGAAAGATAAATGGATAGACAAAACGTGGTATATACAGAAAATGGATCAGTATTTATCCTTAAAAAGGAAGGAAATTCTGATACATACTACATCATAGATGTACCTTGAGGACGTTATGCTAAGTGAATAAGCGAATCACCAAAAGACAAATACTATACTATTCCACTTATATGAGGTACTTAGAGTAGTCAAAATCATAGAAACAGAAAACAGAATGATGCTTGCCAGGGACGTGGGGAGGGGGAATGAAGAGTTACTGTTTAATGAGTATAGAGCTTCAGTTTTACAAGATGAAAAGAGTTCTGGAGGCCAGGCGTGGTGGTTCATGCCTGTAATCCCAGCACTTTGGGACACCGAGATGGGTGGATCACCTGAGGTCGGTTCAAGACCAGCCTGGCCAACATGGTGAAACCCCATCTCTATAAAAACACAAAAATTAGCCAGGCATGATGGCGGGTATCTGTAATTCCAGCTACTCGGAAGGCTGAGGTGGGAAAATCACTTGAACCCAGGAGGCAGGGGTTGCAGTGAGCTGAGATCGCGCCATTGCACTCCAGCCTAGGTGACAGAGCAAGACTCGGTCTCAACGACAACAAAAAAGAGCTCTGGAGATGGATGGTGGTGACAGTTGCACAACAATATGAATGTACTTCATACTACTTTAAAATGGTTAAGATAATAAATTTTATGTTACATGCATTTTACTGTTTAAAATATCAGACAAAATATAGCTCCAATAAGGTGAATTTAAAGACTTTTTTTTTTTTTGGAAACAGAGTCTTGCTCTGTCACCTAGGTTAGAGTGCAGTGGTGCAATTCTGACTCACTGCAACCTCCGCCTCCCAGGTTCAAGCAATTCTCCCACCTCAGCCTCCTGAATAACTGGGACTACAGGTGCGTGCCACCACACCTGGCTAATTTTTGTATTTTTAGTAGAGATAGGGTTTCACCATGCTGTCCAGGCTGGTCTGGAACTCCTGGCCTCAAATGATCCGTCCACCTTGGCCTCCCAAAGTGCTGAGAGTACAGGCATGAGCCACCGCGTCCAGCCTGAATTTAAAGACTTTTGTCCTCAATACATGTACATTTTACCAGGCTAGTTGAATTTAAATTGCACTGAAAAAAAATTTTTTTTAAATGTCAATGATCTAAACATCTACCTCAAGAAGTTACAGGAAGACAAAACTGTCCTGTTACAGGTCTTGAGGCTACGAGAATGACTAGGGATCAAGGGTAAGAGTACTCTTCACAGTGCTTTGGAAGAGCTAAGTGTCTTCTGTCTGGAACCAGGAAAGAGTGTAAGATAAAATGCAAATACTAACTCCAGGCCTCACCACTTCTGAAAACTACACATGATGTGTCTGGACCAGGCACTCTGACTCCCAAGCCTTGCAAGCCTCCAGGCCTCCCCATGCCTCAACACAGTCTGGCACAGGGCATGGGACCACCTGCAGGTGCTCACCAGTGTTGCGGATGATGTAATCCAGCACCACCAACCGCTCAAACTGGAGCAGTAGTTGCCGGTTAGTGTTCTCAGGAAGAGGTTCTGCTTCAAAACGTCGCAGCCAATAGTCTGCATCTTTGTAGCCTTCAACAAAGAGCTGGAATGAACCAACCTGGAACCAAGAGGAACAAAGGTTTTTCCCTACTGCCCAAATCCAAAGACCTTTGGAGTATATGCCAGATACCCATTAAGGCCCTATGGAGTTTGTATCAGAGAAGGAAAACTTTTCAAGATCTTTACTTCCTCATTTCTTGCAAGTACAGGAGGAAAGAGATGTAACAGTGATCATCCATCCAAATTAAAGAACCTATCCAAATGAACCAGAGGAGTAAAGTGAAAAGTTAGGTCTCAACTTTTCAAACCTTAGCCACTTGACAGAAATGAGGAAGACAGGATCCTCAGGGCAGGTTATTCATGTGCCCATATTTGAGTTGTAGGCACCTTGCTTCACCACCTGGATGACTATGTCACTATAAATCATGACCCTTGATAAGCCAGAGGTGCGTCTATACCTTTGGTGGTAGCCCGATGCGGTTAAACCGCTGTCCAACTTTTGGCACTTTCTCTAGTGCAAGCCGCTTGCCCCTGGACTTCACTCGGTCAATGGCACTATAGTTGAAGGTCTCACTGGCCAGGTATACTACCTACAGTGAAAGAGAAGAGATACTAAGGTTAGAGTCAAGTTTAAGGAACCAGAACACTATGGCAGAGAATAAATACCTTGATGTTCACAAGTAATATTCCTCTTCCAGGGCACAGAAAGAATACATTTCTCAGCCTTCCCAGCAACTAGGAGAGGGAAGATAACTAGTTGGGGCCAATGAAATAATGACAAAATTATGTATGTACAACACTTCCACTGTTGGCAACTAAAATCTCCCACAATTCTTAATTCACATTCCCCAGTCTGTGCAGCTAGGAAAGAAGGGCTGGGAAATAGCAGAGCCACACCATGGAAGAACCTCGGATACCTTGTAACTACAGGAGTGATGTGGTATCTAGGAGAGCTGCCTATCTGGCATGAGTCTGAGATGTAATCAAGAAATACACTCCTGGCCAGGCGTGGTGGCTCACACCTGTAAACCCAGCACTCTGGGAGGCCGAGGTGGGCAGATCACTTGAGGTCAGGAGTTCGAGACCAGCTGGCCAACATGGTTAAACCCCGTCTCTACTAAAAATACGAAAAAAAAAATTAGCCAGGCATGGTGGTGCACGTCTGTAATCCTAGATACTTCAGAGGCTGAGGTGGGAGGATGGCTTGAACCTCAGAAGCAAAGGTTGCAGTGAGCCGAGATCACACCACTGCACATTCTATCCTGGGTGACAGAGGGAGACTGTCCAAAAAAAGAAAAAAAAAGAAATACAATCCAATTGTATTAAACCACTGAGATTTAAGGGTTGTTACAGCAGCTAGTATGAAGTACAAGGATTAACACTGTCATCTCCTGGGTTAGATTAGGCCAAATGCCCATTTTATTTCCAGAGACAAACAATTTACTCTGTACCCCTTTATTTCCTTTTGAATTTTTTTTTTTTTTTTTTTTTTTTAAGACAGAGTCTCACTCTGTTGCCCAGGCTGGAGTGCAGTGGCGCAGACTCGGCTCACTGCAACCTCCAAGTCCCGCATTCAAGCGATTCTCATGCCTCAGCCTCCCAAGTAGCTAGGATTACAGGTGTGTGCCACCACTCCTGGCTAATTTTTGTATTTTTAGTAGAGAGAGGGTTTCACCATGTTGGCCAAGCTGGTCTTGAACTCCTGACCTCAGGTGATCCTCCCACCTCAGCCTCCCAAAGTGCTGGGATTACAGGCATGAGCCACTGTTCCCCGGGCCCTTTTGAATTTTTTCACTTTGTGAAATTATGTGTATTCAAAACATAAACATTAAAATTGGTTTTCATTTTAATTAACTGCTATTTTTATGTATAGGCTATATACTGTAATCCTGGCTGCCTCTGAGGAAGGAAACTGAATGGCCAAGAGATAGGGGTAGCAGGGAGTCTGAATTACTTTTCTCTGTTTACCCTATGTGCCTTCTGATTTTTGTACTAGATGCATGCATTACTTACTCTAAAAAAAATTTTTATGGGCCATCAATATTATACTTGATTTAAGTCAAATTGCAGTAACATAACTGTAATCCACATATGCATCTATTGTCACACTTATCGCATTGTCTTGTAATTATCCATTTGTATATCTAACTCCTCCCTTAAAACTAATGAGATTTGAGGAGGTGGAGAACATCTTATTTATATTAGCATCCACAGCACCTAACACAGTAGCTGGCATATGCTCATTAAATATTTATTAAGTAAATGAAGAAGGAGTTACAAGCTTCTTTCAGAGACAGCAACAAGTGAGTTTTAGCATGTAAATACCTAAAATCAAACTTACAAGAAAGGTGTTTTCCTAAACCTTGTAAAATTTATTACAAATAACTATTTTTTTCCCATGAACCTGAGAGGCAAAATAACTGCCTCTCATCTATCGCTCCATGCTACCATCTAGTATTAATAGAGTACCTAAAATGGATGTGCATGGTACTGTAGGAGGCACTCCCTGCCTTACAAATCAGAAAACTCAGGCATAGGAATGAAGGAAAAAGAGCTTTCCTAAGGCTACCTTGCCAGTGTCCACAGTGAAACTCCTGGCTCTCTCAAGCCATAAATCCCTTTTTGCCCCCATCATATTTATTTTCTATCATTCTTCCTAATAAACCACTTTTTCCCCGTGACTAATGAAACTATCATAACCTGAAACCTCATAGGAGCAGAGAGCAGAGACAGCCAGTGAGTGAGAATTAGAGCCTTACCATTTGAAGTTCCAATGCAATGTGAGCCCTGTTTCTATAATGACAGACGCTCGATCAACTGGATAGAATCCTGTCACAAGAGTTGAGGAGACAGGAAGAGGAGTCCTCTTACTATTCTCCAGCAGCTATATGTTAAGCTTCCAAAGTTCTGTCTCATCTCAGTCTCATGGAAGACAAGTCTCGCTCTGTTGCCCAGGATAGAGTGTGGTGGCACAATCTCAGCTCACTGCAACCTCTGCCTTCCAGGTTCAAGCGATTCTCCTGCCTCAGCCTCCCAAGTAGCTGGGATTACAGGCACGCACCACCATGCTCAGCTAAGTTTTGTATTTTTAGTAGAGACAGGGTTTCACCATGTTGGCCAGGCTGGTCTCGAACTCCTGACCTCAGGTGATCCACCCACTTAGGCCTCCCAAAGTGCTGGGATTACAGGCGTGAGCCAGCAAGCCCAGCCAAGACAAGTATTTTGGTTGTTGCTGACTTTCTGATGCAAAAGATCCTCAGGCCTCATGAAGGTTCTCTAACAGGGAAAGAGGAAGACCAGAGATAGGGATGAAAGGGATTGTGGGGGTGACACTAACGATTAGAATAGCTGATAAAAAATATCACAGGCTAACATATGGAGGGTTTACGTTGTGCCTGGCACTCACTCGGCTATGTGCTTCATATAGGCTGTCTTGTGTAATATTGATGGCCACTCTACAAAGTAGGAACTATTTATATCCCTATTTTTACAGTAAGGAAACTGAGCCTAGGGAGGTTACACGACTTGCCCAAGTGTTACACAAATCAAAAACTGCAGAGCAAGAATTCAAACTCAAGTCCTCTGATTCTTGGGCACCACACTCCAGAAGCACCAACAGAGCAGGCAGGCATAGGGCCAGGCACGGTCTGCTATCTGCCTAGTAAAGGAAGAAAACTACAGAGTGATAAGCAAGGAGAATTTAAAAGTTTCTAGAGTCTAAGAGGAGCCTAGTAGAAGCATTTCAGGTTAGGAGACTTAAGAACATTAATTATCATACAAGATGTTCAAAGCATGCTGTAAAACTATCCGCACAGAGAGGGAAAAGTAAGGCATAAAGAGAAAGAATGAGCTGTACAAAGCCAGGCAGTGAATTAGATGTAAAATGGGAACTAGAAGCCTGGTCAAACATTTTCTCGCTAGACCTGAAGTTGGGAGAACTTTGGTATTGTTTCTCATGATTTGATATTCATTTACTGACTCAGCTGGTATCTCATGAATGCTTACTATAAATATAGTATTTTGCTAGGTGCTGAGAGTGAGAGAGGAAATCTTCAGAAGTGGTCTCTGACTTCTACAACTTACAAACTAGTTGGCTAATTGTTTGGAGTTTAGTAGCAAAGGAGCAGACATGGTTAAATATCCACAATAGTCACATTTTCCTCTCAAACGGAAGGGAAGTTTCTATCTGCTGATCAATCTCTTTGCTCATAGAGTCTGCTATCTAAACCGGTGAAGAAATCTTCAAGGCTGGGCATGGTGGCTCACATTTGTAATCCCAGCACTTTGGGAGGCCAAGGCAGGAGGATAGCTTGAGCCCAGGAGTTCAAGACCAGCCTGGGCAAAACAGGGAGACCTTGTCTCTACAAAAAATTAAAAAAAAAAAAAAAAATTAACAGGCATGGTGGCACATGCCCATAGTCCCAACCTGAGAGGCTGAGGTGGGAGGACTACTTGAGCCTGGGAGGTCAAGGCTGCAGTGAGCTGTGATTGTGCCACTGCACCCCAGCCTGGGCAACAGAGCAAGACCCTGTCTCTAAAAATAAGAAAGAAAAGAAAACTTTAAGCAGAGGGATTTTAATCTAGAGACATGCTCGCTGGGGGGTCAACAGATAGACTGCAACGTTTATGAACCATTGCCCTAAAATTATCCAGAAAACAATAATTGCAAATATATATACTTTTTCTGGAAAGGGGGTCTATAGGTTTCATCAGATTCTCAAAGAGTTATTTAATAAATAAATAAATTTAGTCTTAGTTATTTAGTAAATAATTAAAT
Source organism: Hylobates moloch (assembly GCF_009828535.3). Taxonomy (NCBI): domain Eukaryota; kingdom Metazoa; phylum Chordata; class Mammalia; order Primates; family Hylobatidae; genus Hylobates; species Hylobates moloch. The sequence continues at coordinate 36,022,513 of NW_026652278.1, forward strand.
AAACTAGCATAGATTAGTTAAAACTAAGCACAGAGCCAGGATTGTTGAGATGACTCAGCAGCCTCAGGGCATCAGATGAGAGTTCCACCTAAGTTGTTACTAAACCCCAGATAGCCACGTACTCAGTGAATGATGTGTCCGGACATGTTCATATGCTGACCAGTAGATTCCTTCCCCTCATAATCCTTGTTGAGTTTCATGGAATACCTTGTAGTGCAGGGGTTCTTAGCCTGGTGTCAGTAAACTCCCTGAAATTTTATGCAATAAATTCTGTATTCAAGCATATTGGTGGGGGTGGAGGTGGGGGTGAGGGGAGACCTCAACTATGTCTATAACACATACAAGATGTGTATGAATCCATTCCAAGTGTGAGTCTGCCTGGATCTGGCACCCCTATTTTGATATGTTCAGACAAGTCCCAAAATTCCACAGCATAAAGATAAGTTAGAAAAATTCCATGTCAAGCCGGGCGCGGTGGCTCACGCCTGTAATCCCAGCACTTTGGGAGGCCAAGGCGGGCGGATCACGAGGTCAGGAGATCGAGGCCATCCTGGCTAACACAGTGAAACCCCGTCTCTACTAAAAATACAAAAAAAATTAGCCGGGTAAGGTGGTGGGCGCCTGTAGTCCCAGCTACTCAGGAGGCTGAGACAGGAGAATGGCGTGAACCCCCGGGGGGCGGAGCCTGCAGTGAGCCGAGATCGTGCCACTGCACTCCAGCCTGGGCGACAGCGAGACTCTGTCTCAAAAAAATAAAAAAATAAAAAAATAAAATAAATTTTAAAAAAAGAAAAATTCCATGTCAGTTCCCTGTAGGGTTCAGGCCAGACCATTGCTCTAACCCTCAGCCTGTCCTAAAGTCTTCCTTGTCAGACCCTGCAGAAGTGCTTAACTGTCATCAGCCAGTCCTAGACTGTATCGAAATGCTGGGATGGCTCAGAAGTCTGAGAGTAAGCCACAAAGTCACTAGGTTTCTAACTAGCTTGGGGTTAGCTGGGATTCAAAGACCAAGGGAGCCATAAACATGCAGTAGAAGCTTGTGAATTTCCTAAAATTGTATGCGCAAAGTTGTGTGTGTATCCTTCAAAAGATAGCCTTATCAGATGATCAAATCACGAGCCTAAGCCTGCCATCCTCCCGAAAAAAGATCGAGAACCCAGACCTAGGGTATAAATGACCCCACTGGACCCAAGGTCCCACTAACATGTAGCAGGGCTTAGGCCCCAGGAAAACTGTGGCCAGGCAGTAAGGCTTCCTGGAGATGAGTCACTGACCTTTGTACGGGGAACAATGTTGAGTTCCAGTTTTTGGTCCACCAGGCTGGCCCCTGCCTCTGACAGATAGCCCTGGTTGAGGACAAGGCAGTCACGGCCAAAGCAGCAGGGACAGCACAGCTTCTGCAGCCACTTGGTCCACTTAGGATTAAGATGCCCATAGGGCTCTTCATTCTTGGGTTTGAAGACAGCAATGATCCTCTACAAAGACAAAAGAAAAAGAGGATGTTAAATCCAAGTTGACTGAAATAGCCCACAGACCAAGTCAGCAGGAATCTAGAAAGAAATGAGAGGGCATAGGCAGACAATTCCTACTTACAGTCAGACTCAGGTTTCTCCCAGTTGGTAAGGGGAAGACACCAGCTCGTGTGTGCAGCTAAGAGACCCACTGCTAGAAAGGGTTGTGGCCAAAGAACATATTAAGTCTTTTCTTTCTTCCTTGCTCCTTTATCCCTCTTCTCCATCTCTTTTCCCTCATATAAGTACCTACCTCTAACTCTGTGCTTCAAACAAACAAGGTAAATGGATTACTACATTTCTAGGAGCAAGATATAGAAGCAGGCCAGGTACAAGGGCTCATGCCTGTAATCCCAGCACTTTGGGAGGCCAAGGCGGGCGGATCACTTGAGGCCAGGAGTTTGAGACCAGCCTGGCCAACATGGCAAAACCCTGTCTCTACTAAAAATACAAAAAGTAGCTGGGCGCGGTGGTGCACACCTGTAATTCCAGTTACTTGGGAGGCTGAGGCACAAGAATCACTTGAACCCATGGGGCAGAGGTTGCGGTGAGCCTAGATTGCCCCCACTATATTCCTCACCCTGGGCGACCGAGCGAGACCCTGTCTCATTAAAAAAAAAAAAAAAAAAAGGTACAGAAGCCAATTCAGTGGTAGATGCTGAGTCACTGGCAGCATCTAATGCCAATACGGTACTGCTTCCTGCCCTCCAGAAAAATACAATATCCTAATGCACATATCGTAATGTGCATTAGGCTGAGGTGGGTGGATCACAAGGTCAGGAGATCAAGATGTTAGCATCCTGGCTAACATGGTGAAACCCCGTCTCTACTAAAAATACAAAAAATTAGCTGGGCGTGATGGCAGGCGCCTGTAGTCCCAGCTACTCGGGAGGCTGAGGCAGGAGAATGGTGTGAACCCGGGAGGCGGGTTCACTCTAAAGTAATCTTTCCCCAAAAAAATGAGGAATTAACTTATCACAGGTTATATGTTCTCTTTTTTTGCATGCACCCCTGCCCTATTTATCCTACGGGATCTTTCTGTATGTGGTATGCCAGAAATTTAACACCATAAACTCTAATTTCCAAAGTTACATATATGCACACTGTTGTTCTGCATCAATTACAGAAAGACTAAAAACTTTACCAACTGGAAGGAAGTAAAGAAGGTATTATGGGCCGGGCATGGTGGCTCACGCTTGTAATCCCAGCACTTTGGGAGGCTGAGGTGGGCGGATAACCTGAGGTCAGGAGTTCGAGACCAGCCTGGCCAACATGGTGAAACCCTGTTTCTACTAAAAATATAAAAATTAGCTGGGCATGGTGGCATGCACCTGTAATCCCAGCTACCCGGGAGGCTGAGGCAGGAGAATCACTTGAACCCAGGAGGTGGAGGTTGCAGTGAACTGAGATCACGCCACTGCACTCCAGCCTGGGTGACGAGATCAAGCCTCTGTCTCAAAAAAAAAAAAAAAAAAAAAAAAAAAAGCTATTATGGAATGAGGTTAAGGAAATTCCTTCATCAATGATGAAGGGATTTCCTCTCGCAGCCTTATTATCCAAAGAGAAAAATCACAGCAGGAAAAAGACTCTGCTACTTGGTTAGAATGAAGCCCTCTTAAGTAATTCTGATAGGCAAGAAACCAGGACATGAGATGCCACACAGATTAAACCCATCTTCTATAGCAGACAGTAACTTAATCTTCTAAGGTCTTTGGAAATATGGGATGCCTAGAAACTATGGCCCTCCCTCCTGAGTGTTTTCTTCAACAGGCCAGTCAGCCCTCTGAGGTTGTTTTACATTCATCTAATTCCCTCCAGTCCCCAAACTGGTAATTCAAGGGAAAAAAGCAAATATGCTATCCAAGTGATTCATCCTCATATCATATGACTCTTCTTGTCCCCTCACCCCACAGCCTACTCAAACTAGTCTGGGTCATAAGACATTTTCCTGTGGGTGTCACTTCCTGAATAGCAGGTCACAGCAGACAACATACACCCATCTGCTTTCACCAACTCAGTACTCATATTAGGAACTGGCTAAGTCCATGTTGCTAACAATAACTGGTCGATCTTGAAGCCAGCTCCTTTAAAAATGCCTTCCAAGGATTTGAGAGGACAAGAAAAATACAGAACTCCTCCTTCTCCCTCCAAAAAGAATCAATTTATTCTTAAAGACAAACTAACTTATTTACTGGCAAATGCAAAATGCATATATTCACATCCTAAGTCTTCAGAATTACTTTCTTATCCAAAGCAGCTAGCTAGAGGCCTCAGCAGTCTTCTCTGTCTCTGCTCCCCTGGAACCCCAGCCTCTGAATAACAAAGCAGCAGTAGCAACAGGCTCACAACTCAGAGAATGACTGACGAGTCCACTGTAACCCTCCGGAACCTGGACAGGGAAACCAAAAGGCAACTTGAAGCATGTCCCAGAACGCAACAGTCAGTTCAACTGAGGCACATTATGGAGTTCAGTAAGCTCGTTCCCAATGAAAGGGAGGCCAAGACACTCCTACTACTACTGGGGGCTGAAAAATACCAGGGCTAAGGCCAACTGGTAAGTACTTATACCTAAAGACAGAAAAGGTTGAGCATAGTGGCTCATGCCTATAAGCCCAGCACTTTCAGAGGATGAGGCCGGACTGCCTGAGGCCTGGAGTTTGAGACCAGGTTGGGCAATACCACAAGACTCTGTCACTAATTTTTAAAAATTAGCCGGGAATCATGCCTGTAATCCCAGCACTTTGGGAGGCCAAGGTGGGCGGATCACCTGAGGTCAGGAGTTCGAGACCAGCCTGACCAACATGGAGAAACCCCATCTCTACTAAAAATACAAAATTAGCCAGGCATGGTGGCACATGCCTGTAGTCCCAGCTACTCGGGAGGCTGGGGCAGGAGAATCACTTGAACCTGGGAGGTGGAGGTCGCAGTGAGCCAAGATCATGCCACCGCACTCCAGCCTGGGCAATAAGCGAAATACCATCTCAAAAAAAAAAAAAAAATTAGCTAAGTGTGGTGGTATGCACCTGTAGTCCCAGCTACTCGGTGGGGAGAATCCCTTGTGCTTAGGAGATAAAGGCTGCAGTGAGCTAGGAGCATGCCACTGCACTCTAGCCTGGGTGACAGAGCAAGACCCCATCTCTAAAAAAGAAAAATTAAACAACAACAACAACAAAAAAGAAAGCAGAACTTGAAGGCCAAGATTGCAGTCAAGTGTCATTTAAAGACTGACCTCTCAAACATCTTGATTTCCTTCTACCATAAGGAGAATAAGAAGCATTTCAGTGACTCCAAAAGCATGAGTAATTATGGTTATGCAATAGTACAGGGGTTTCACTAAAGAATACTGCCTGGACTAATCAATGAGGGAATGTTAGAGTATGAAGAATGGAGGAACAAAAGGGCATTCAGACAGAAGGGGAGACAAGTGCCTTTCAGGACTAAGTGTAGGCCTCAGTTCAATTCAATTATGTTAGCATTTGCTCAGGACCTAGCCTGTGGAGAATGATGTGCAAGCATTCTGCAGGCATTTGGTGGCTTTCCTAGACAGAGAGGTAAAATAGCCTCTGGCCTAATTTCCAATGTTCACTTCATAAAATCAACTATGCTACTGAATAATCAAGAATACCCTCCTCGTTCATGGAGAACAAACTCTAAAACCACTCATATTGGAAAGACACCCACTAGTATTTAGCTGGAAAAGAAAATGACTACTGCCTAATTTTTCCTCACCATCCACTTTCTTCTTTAATAGATTTTTGTGGTTTTTTCTCTTCTTTAATAGATTTTCAATTCCTTCATTATATCTAGGAGAGAGCTTCAGTTTGATGCCAATATTATAAAACAACTTTTCTTAACACCCATTTACTAATCTCCCCTTTTAACAAAGGAGGGGTGAGGTACAGATAGCTTAAGCAGTAGCAGTCCATGAAGTTGGGAATAAAAACCAAATCACACAAGAAAGCAAGAGGCATGCACCAGCTGGTGTCAGATACCACAACCAATTACTGGAAACTGAGCCCAGTGCAGTGGCTCACACTTATAATCCCAGCACTTGGGAGGCCAAGGCAGGTGGATCATTTGAGGTCAGGAGTTCAAGACCAGACTGAGTAGTACCAGCTACTCAGGAGGCTGAGGCGGGAGAATCGCTTGAACCCAGGAGGTAGAAGTTGCGGTGAGCCAAGATCATACCACTGCACTCCAGCCTGGGCAACAGACAAAACAAACAAACAACAACAAAAAATTACTGGAACCTGGAACCCAGGGGGATTCCTATATCTAACCAGCAGTGACAAGAAGGAGGGTGTCATGCTATGCTAAAAGAGGTCCTTTCTCCAAGAACCTAAAACGTAAGACAGTTCAAGCATATCATTCATATTGCACAGTGAAATATACAGAAATGATATTTTATAAGTCTTAAAGTTTCGTAAAGTGGATAGTTCTCAAACTTTTTGGTCTCAGAAAGTTTAAACTCTTAAAAATTAGGCTGGGTGCAGTGGCTCATGCCTGTAATCCCAGTACTTTGGGAGGCCAAAGCGGGTAGATCACCTGAGATCAGGAGTTTGAGATCAGCCTGGCCAACATGGTGAAATCCCGTCTCTACTAATCATACAAAAATTAGCCGGGCATGGTGGTGGGCGCGCCTGTAATCCCAGCTACTCGGGAGGCTGAAGCAGGAGAATTGCTTGAACCCAGGAGACAGAGGTTGCCGTGAGTCGAGATCATGCCACTGCACTCTAGCCTGAGCGACAGAGTGAGACTCCATCTCAAAAAAAAAAAAATTATTAAGGACTCCAAAAAGCATTTGTTAATGTGGATAAAGGCTATATCTCATATCTTAGTATTCAATCTGTTTCAATATCACACATCATGTAGTCTCTGGAAATCTCCACTCTCCACTCATAAGTAAATGAGAATGAAAAAGGCAAATAAAATCTTAGAATTAATGATGAAAATAATTTTGACCTGTGGACCCCAAAAAGGAATTCCCAGAGGTCAAGATCCCTGGGCCACACTCTAAGAACTGCTGTATTCTATGGTATAGGTTGGATGAAAATAGCAGTCCTTGATTTAGCTATTTAGGTAGAGAAGCCTTATTTACAAGTTCATTCTTACAAAAGGGAGGGAAGGGCATGTCCAAATATATAAAACCATCCAGGCACAGTGGCTCACACCTGTAATCCCAACACTGGGAGGCCAAGGCTGCAATGAGCCAAGGTTGTGCCACTACACTCCAGCCTGGGCGACAGGGTGAGAAACTGTCTCAAAAATATATATATAATAAAATTATTTTACTAAAACGTTAAGAGGCAGTCAAGTTTGTATGTCATACATGTAGGTCTTGAGATTTTAAGCATCATCTACCAACTCTTTTTTTTTTTTTTTGAAATGGGGTCTCGCTGTCTCCCCCAGACTGGAGTGCAGTGGCACGATCTCGGCTCACTGCAAGCTCCGCCTCCCGGGTTCACGCCATTCTCCTACCACAACCTCCCGAGTAGCTGGGACTACAGGCGCCTGCCATCACGCCCAGCTAATTTTTTGTATTTTTAGTAGAGACGGGGTTTCACCATGTTAGCCAGGATGCTAACATCTTGATCTCCTGACTTTGTGATCCACCCACCTCAGCCTCCCAAAGTGCTGGGATTACAGGCGTGAGCCACGGCGCCCCATCTACCAACTCTTACAGCCTTATTCGATGCCATGTACCCCAAGAACCCTAATTCAGCAGTTAGTAGAAATGTTTTTAAAAACAAAACCCAAAACACTGTGATTGAGCTGCCCCCACTAAGTGCCAGGAACTACATTGGGGCTTTCATGTGTGATATGTCATTTAATCCTCTTAACCTAGTGAGTCACATGCTGTCCTATGATTCTTGGCAATGTGGAAATCTAGTATTACTCCACGCAAAAGAGAAAAAGCTCAAAAAATCCTTTTGCAGTTGAGTGAGCATGAGACCTGAAGCACAAGGAGGTAAGTGAGGGGGGTAATGTGTATCTAGCATTCTCCATCTGTTCCCGGACCCCACTGAGACAGAAACCATCCAAAATTGAGAAATGGGACCAGGGCTGTTATATTCAAGAATCTTTCAGACTGTCTAAGATCCAAAAGTGGCTGTCGCAGAAAGTGCTGGTTCTCCCAATCTGTTCCCCCTTGTTCCCTAGACACAAGACCCATGATTTTTACCTGGGCAAAAAAAGAAGAAAGACTACAGTTCCCTGCCACTACTACAGCTAAGTTTTAGACAATGGGATGTAAGTAGAAGAGTCTCCTACAACTTCTACAAAGTGCCTTAAAGGATGGGGGCATATTCGCCCTCCCCCTTTCCTTCTTCCAACTGACTGAAAAGCAGACAAGATGTTTGCAGCTTGAGCGGCCATCTTGGACCATGGAGTAGAAGCCACATTCTAAAGATGGCTGATCAGCTGGCAGGAAGAACCCTATGTCCCCAATAAAGTGAAATGTCATGCCAGCCCTGAGCATGCCTGAGCAGCTAGCCTATAAACTTCTTTTACATGAGGCGTAAATGAACCTTTTTTCAAGTCATCGTTATTTTAAAATATCTGTCACATATAGTCAAATTCAATACTAACCAATATAGTAGCTGAGAATTTAGAAATTCTTTTTGTTTTGTTTTGTTTTTGAGACGGAGTCTCACTCGGTCGCCCAGGCTGGAGTGCAGTGGTGCGATCTCAGCTCACTGCAACCTCCACCTCCCAGGCTCAAGCGATTCTCCTGCTTCAGCCTCCTGTGTAGCTGGGATTACAAGTGCCTGCCATAGTGCTCGACTAATTTTTGTATTTTTAGTAGAGATGGGGTTCCACCATGTTGACCAGGCTGGTCTTGAACTCCTGACCTCCAGTGATGCACCTGCCTCAGCCTCCCAAAGTGCTGGGAGTACAGGCGTGAGCCACCGCGCCTGGCCAGAATCTGGAAATTCTGATGACTGACTCTGAGGGAGCAAAGGACAGTGGTGAGAACATGAATTCCACAGCCAACCCGCCTGGGCCCAATCCTGCCTCTACCACTTACTAGGTGTGAGACCTTGGAAAAATTAGTTATACCATGGGCTTGTGTTGTCACCTGTGGGGATAATAACAGTACCTACCTCCAAGGGTGGTTATAAAGATTAAGTGAGTTAGTATTTGTAAAGCGCTTAAAGGAATATAGTAAATGCTATGTAAGTATTTGTTTAATAAAGTAAATACATTTGGAGGAGAGCCAAAGATGACAATTCCAACTACAGTAAGTCTGTGGGCCAGTCTAACCCACCGTAAGCATTTAGAAAGTGCCCTTTGCTCTAAATCACATTTTCTTCACTGGAAGCAGTATGAGTACATCAAAAAGTTTTGTCAGGGCATCTGTGTTTTGACATCCCCTATGAGAAAGGATAGTGGCCGGGAAATTTTAGAGACTGGAATCCCTAAATCACCAAGTAACATACCTATGGTCTGTCCTTCTCTGTGGCCTATATACTGAGATGGTAGTACTTTACCTGCCAGGTAGAATTAAGAGATCATATTACTCCCATCTGTCAAAGCACCAGCTCACTTCTCAGCTGACCTAACCCACTTCCAATGCAGCTCTAACAGTGTCATGAAAGAAAAACAAAAATATTCCTCCTTCTCCTGTACCTATCAAAGATAATCTTAGCCCCTTCTTACATTTGCCAACAAACTAAAAATACCCTCTGCCCGCAAAAAAAGGACAGACATGGTGGGTCACATCTGTAATCCCAGCACTTTGAGAGGCTGAGGCAAGAGGATCATTGCTTGAAGCCAGGAGTCTGAGACCAACCAGGGCAACATGGCGAGACTCTTGTCTCTACGAAAAATAATTTTTAGCTGGGTGTGGTGGCGCGTGCCTGTAGTCCCAGCTACTCGGAAGCTGAGTGGGAGGACCTTGAGCCCAGGATGTCAAGGCTGCAGTGAGCAGTGAGATTGCACCACTGCACTCCAGCCTGGGTGTCAGAGTGAGACCTTCTCTCTAAGAAAGAAAGAATGACAAGAAAAGGAAGGAAGGAAGGAAGGAAAGGAAAGGAAGGGAAAGGAAAGGAAAGGAAAGGAAAGGAAAGGAAAGGAAAGGAAAGGAAAGGAAAGGAAGAAAGAAAGCAAGCAAACATCTGGCTGACATGTAAACCTCAGGGCACTCATATTTCTTTGCTTCTAGAAATGATGGTTCCCACTTGAGCTTGCAAGCTCTTTTATTTAAGAAACGTGGAGGCTGGGCGCGGTGGCACGCCTGTAATCCCAGCGCTTTGGGAGGCCGAGGTGGGCAGATCACAAGGTCAAGAGATCGAGACCATCCTGGCCAACATGGTGAAACCTGGTCTCTACTAAAAATACAAACATTAGCTGGGTGTGATGGTGCACGCCTGTAGTCCCAGCCACTCAGGAGGCTGAGGCAGGAGAATTGCTTGAAACTGGGAGGCAGAGGCTGCAGTGAGCCGAGATCGCGCCACTGCACTCCAGCCTGGCGACAGAGCAAGACTCTGTCTCAAAAAAAAGAAAAAAAGAAAGAAAAAGAAACTTCGAAAGACTTATTACTCGCAAAGCTTTCCCCAACTCAGTTTATGTAAACTGAGAAACTGAGTTGATGGCAGAATTGTTCTCTAATTCTTGATTAATTCAGGGACAACTCAAACTCTGAGTGAATAACTAGATCATTCAATGAGCCGAACCAAGAGCTACAAGTAGCAGCCCGTCCTGGCCACTCAGGACTCCTATTAAAACAGCACCCTGGCCATCTAAAGAGTTCACACAGGAGAGATGTCAGGGAAAATCTGAGGAAATTTTACACCCATAATTTAAATAACAATACATCTTTCCAATGACCCATTCCAGCACACCTGAAAATTTCCCTGAAACTTCCCTGAAAACAGGGAAGACTTGGTATTTCTTAAATTCTGCAGTTCTCAAAAGGATAAAGGTCACTTCTCAGATGCCCTGGTCACTCCATGCCCCATCCTATCACCATCCTCCTTTATATACAGGCAGGGGACAAAATAAAGGTCGGCAAACATTCTGCCTTAGTTGAAAAGCAGGCTGTTGATCGCCCTGGGAGAGAAATGAAAGAAAAAGTAGCTGATGGCCCCATGTTTCTAAAACTCCAAGTTCTATCTAAACTTTGGAGCCGTCAAAAAGGATTTGAACCCTTTCCCAGAAGTGAGCAATAACCAGGGCAGATGAAACTGGTGAGTCCGCCCATTCTTTCTTCAATGTCTGTTAATAAGAGCTGGGACGGTGGCAGGGGACATCCTCAACATAGAAAGCTGGAAATGAATTCTCACATCCCCTGATGGGTCACCCATCCTCCTCCGTGAACAGCGATACACTGGTTCGGTCGGTCCAAAAAGAGAGAATAGGCCTAAAGCCCCAAATCTGTAAGTCGGCGATCGAATAGCAGTCCCAGTAGTGTGAAGCTAAGTACCCTACTAGAAAGCAGTCTCTGTCCAGCGGCGGATAGCCCCACCACACCGCCGAGCTCTCGGCCCGTATCTGGTCAATTTCCTCTTTTCATTTTCCGCTCACTCCTCCCCCACCAAGTAGATTCTTATTTATTTCTCCATTCCGCACAGCGTCCCCAGCTCCAGTCCTCAGTGGCATCCCTAAATCCTGCCAGGGGCTGGTACTGTGAAGTTTCTCCCTTCTCCCTCTGGCTGTGCGAAGCCCCCAACTTCCCAGGAGCGCCGCCGGCCCCCAGACCGCGGCAGCGGTCTCCACCCCCGCACTCACCCCCTGAGGGTCCTTGACGAAGTAACTTCCGCTGGAGCCCTGGTAGATGCGCTCGGGAAAGATGCAGCGCTCGATGGCCAGCTCGGCCTGCCGCACCACCACCTCGAACCCGGGATCCTCCGGGAACTCGTTCCGCTCGCGGTGGGCCTGAGCGGCGTGGGCTGCCGCCGCGGCCTGAGCGGCCAGAGCCTGGGCCTGCGCCGCCACGGTTTGGGTCTGGCCCTGGGCCGCCGCGCCTCGGGCCCTATCCAACAGTGGCTGCCGCTCCCGGTCGTGGCCCGGCGAGCCCGGCGGAGAGGGGCCCGAGCCGGCCGCCGCCGCCACTCGGACCGCGCCCCCGGGCACCTGCGGAAAGTGAGCGCCCGAGCCCGACGGGAAGGTGTAGTCCGGGGGTTGGGCCCGCTCGGGGGACACTAGTGGGCTCGTCTCGTCCATCCCTCAGACAGCCGGCTCCGGGACCCGGAGCGCTCCACTCCGCTGCGCTCGCGGCCGCGACCAATCCGTGACATCCCCCAGGCCCCGGCCGGCCAACCAGGTCGCGACGCCTCCTTGGCCCCGCCCCTAACCTTCCCTGTTTACTTGGCTACGAATAGGCACGGCTCCTCGCGCGCGAACAGTAGCCAATCAGAACATGCTCCTACGCAATCGCAGCCTCCGCATTTTTCTCCCCATCACCGTCTGTGAAGACTGCGCATGCTCCAGGACCCAACCTTGGGTCAGACACGCCCTCTGCTCCTACTATCCCAGCGCCGCGTTTAGTTTCCAGTCGGCTTACTGGACTTGGGCGCTTTCAAAACAGCATCTATCCTGTCAGTCACTCATTGAGTGCCTACTCTGAACGACTGTGAAATTGGAGGAATCTCATCTATGTATCCTCATTCATTCAGTCAGGCACTCATTCATTAATTGAGCACGTACTATGTTCTAAGTGCTAGGGAGACAGCAGTGAAGCAAAGAAACAAAGCTGCTGCTCTACCTCGATGAAAGGTTTTTTTTGGGGGGGGTGTTGTTTTTTGGGTTTTTCTTTTTTGGAGACAGAGTGATCTGTCTCCAAAAAAAAAAAAAAAAACGACAGGGGTCAGGTGATCTGCCCACCTCGACCTCCCAAAGTGCTGGGATTACAGGTGTGAGCCACTGCGCTTGGCCTGCAAGTAGGTTTTTAAAGGAAAAGAGGCAGTTCCTAACTTGTTTACCAAGAATTTACATTAAAATAACAAGTTATAGACAGGCTATACATTGTACTTTGTATCCCAAATTCGTATCTCAGTTGACCTAACATACTTCCAATGTAGATGTAACAGTGTCATGTTACACTTCAAGTTCACAGGAACTTGAAGGTAATGGGTGAAGTAGCCAGTCAGGATAAAATGTCTTAACAATTGCCTCCAGGTTTTCCTAGGAAGCCCTGAAGATTTCTTTTTAAATTATTATTATTATTTTTTTAGAGATAGGTTATCTCTATGTTGCCCAGGCTGGCCTTGAACTCCTGGCCTCAGGCGATCCTCCTGCCTCAGTCTCCCAGAGTGCTGGGGGATTACAGGTGTGAACCACCCACAGTGTGGACAAAAAATAAAAAATTTTTAAAAGAAAAAACCCGCCGGGCACAGTGGCTCACGCCTGTAATCCCAGCACTTTGGGAGGCTGAGGCAGGCGGATCACCTGAGGTCGGGAGTTCAAGACCAGCCTGACCAACATGGAGAAACCCTGTCTCTACTAAAAATGCAAAATTAGCCGGGCATGGTGGCACATGCCTATAATCTCAGCTACTCAGGAGGCTGAGGCAGGAGAATCGCTTGAACCCGGGAGGCAGAGGTTGCAGTAAGAAACTCTGTCAAGAAAGAAAGAAAAAGAGAGAGAGAAAGAGAAAGAAAGAAAGAGAAAGGGAGAGGGAGAGGGAGAGGGGGAGGGGAAGGAAGAAAGAAAGAAAAGAAAGGAAAGAAAGAAAGAAAGAAACCATTGCCCCAGAGTGTGGGTGTGGAAGGCATGACTGAAGTCCCATACTCGTCTTTGAGCCAATAAACTGTGCATATATCACACAGAGCTCAGACTGCTCTAAGCTATCTTTCCTTCTCAACCTTACAGGAGTTCAAGGCCAGCCTGGGCAACATAGCAAGACTCCATCTATTTTTTAAAAATTAATTTTTTTAAGGAGTTCCTAGGAAAACCCGGGGGCAATTGTTAAGACATTTTGTTCCTGACTCGCTGCCTCACCCATTATCTTCAAGTTCCTGTGAAGATACAAACTTGCGATACAAAGAATAATGCATAGCCAATTAATATCTTACACTGTGCCTGGCCCAGCTGCTCAATGCTTATTTGTTAATTGAAGAAAAATATGGTCCCATGAGCCTAAGAAGTTCTTACCACGAGGTAAGAGTCCATCATTTTTATTCACATTGTAAAATCTCAGTGTCTAGACACAGTAGGTGCTCAGTACATTATTATTCGTGAGAAAAGGAAGGAAGATAGAGTCCCTGCCCTCAAGCTGAAGGCATGTGGCTTTCTGAGGCAGTAGGAGAAAAAAAAGCAAAATGAGCTCAAAACTCCGTAACAGTTCACCAATTAACTGAGGCAGGCTGCAGGCTCAGCAAAGGCTTTATTTTTTTTTCTTATTCTTTGTTTTCAACCAGAATGCTCAAGGATCAAGCAAAGGCTTTAAGTGGGTCATGTGCTATGAGCTGAGTCTTAAAGAAAGAGTAATTAGATTGCTGGAAAAAAAGGAGACAGGAAAAAAATGTTACACCAAGCAGGAGTTACCTGAGTAAAAGAGGAAGGCTAGGGCATATAGGGAACAGAGAGCAACCTTCTTGATTCGAGGGGAAGCAGAGTTAAACTGGATTACCAAGGGCCTGGAAAGTAGAACAGAACGAGACCAGCCTGGGCAACATGGTGAAACCCCGTCTCTACTAAAAATACAAAAATTAGCCGGGCTTGGTGGCGCATGCCTGTAATCCCAGCTACTCGGGAGGCTGAGGCAGGAGAATTGCTTGAACCCAGGAGGAGGAGGTTGCAGTGAGCAGAGATTGTGCCACTGCACTCCAGCCTGGGCAACAAGAGCAAAACTCCGTCTCAAATAATAATAATAATAATAAATCCATGGAATACTGTTTCAGTTAAAATTTATACGAACAAGCCAGGCGTGATGGCTCACGCCTATAATCCTAGCACTCTGGGAGGCTGAGGCGGGTGGATCACCTGAGGTCAGGAGTTCAAGACCAGCCTGGCCAACATAGCGAAACCCTGTCTCTACTAAAAATACAAAAAAAAAAAAAAAAATTAGCTGGGCATGGTGACACACGCCTATGATCCCAGCTACTCCGGAGGCTGGGGCAGGAGAATCGCTTGAACCTGGGAGGTGGAGGTTGCAGTGAGCCGAGATCGCACCATTGCTCTCCAGCCTAGGCAACAGGGCCACACTCCGTTTCAAAAAAAAGCATAAAATGTAATGGTTGGAAGCATGGGCTTGGAAATCAGAGACATTCGAGTTTGAATCCAGTCTCCATGATGATCAGTTGTTTTAGACAAGTTACATAACCTCTCTAAGCCTCAGTTCCTTAATCTATAAAATGGGAATAATCATCCCCATGATTACTGAACCAAGAATCAATATAATGTTATGTAAAGCACTTAGCACATAAAGCATGACTCTCTAATAGGAAAAATAAAAATAAAGCACTTAGCATAGTGTTTTGTACATAAAGAGCACTCAAAATATGGTAGCTATTTGAAAAAAATCACTGCTGATGTTATTGTTGATGTTGTTTTTGTTTTTATGCTTAAAGTCACTAGCAGACTAGAGGTATGGGTTTTCACGAATCATGGCCAGTCACATAGTCACTAAAATTTCATAATCATTCTTTCTTGAATCAAATTATTGCCACTGCTAACTAGAAATACCAAATTGAAAGCACTATTGTTTAATTATATGTATGGGAAGGTCTTAAACATTTTTGGCCAAATAAACCATTCTAAACAAAAGTCGTACAGATGGTTAAATTGCCCCTTTCAGTTATAATACATGCACTTCCTTTTCCTATCTAGACCTCAATAATCAACCGATGCTTGGCTCTTGTGGCCTAGGGTCTGTAGCCACATAGATAATCTTTTGGTATCATTCATCTCATTTAGCCCATAAGCTTCAAATTATGGTAAAGGAAAGGTCCCAGATTTAGAGTTCTCCCTGGAATTCTGAGTTTTTTCTCCACAGAAACCCCTCAGAGTCTTTTATTTTATCTAAAAAAATGTTTTGGCCGGGCACAGTGGCCCACGCCTGTAATCCCTGCACTTTGGGAGGCCGAAGCAGGCGGATCACGAGGTCAGGAGTTCAAGACCAGCCTGGCCAACATGGCGAAAACCCGTCTCTACTAAAAATACAAAAATTAGCCAGCTCTCTCACTCAGGCTGGAATGCAGTTGTGCAATCTCAGCTCACTGCAACCTCCGCCTCCTGGGTTCAAGCGATTCTCCTGCCTCAGCCTCCCGAGTAGCTGGGACTACAGGTGTGGGCCACCACATCCGGCTAATTTTTGTATTTTTCAGTAGAGACGGGGTTTCACCATGTTGGCCAGGATGGTCTCGATCTGTTGACCTCATGATCCGCCCACCTTGGCCTCCCAAAGTTCTGGGATTACAGGCATGAGCCACCACACCCGGCCTAGACATTGTTTTAAATGCATTACATGGATTAACTCATGGAACCAGCTTTACAGTATCCTGTGATGTTGGAAACCAAGACCAGGGAGGTAAAGGTAATGTGCCCATGGTCATTCAGCTGGTAAATGGCAGCGCTGGATCCAAATCCAGGCAGACTGTTTCCATGCTCTTAACACTATGTTGATTCTTATTAAATATCCCTATGAAATATGTCTCATATTTACCCCCTTTCTTGCATCTCCACTGATGCCACATGAAACTTTCAGGAGGTGTTAGTTGCATTATTACAATAACTTCTGAGTTTGTTACTTTGCTTCCAATCTCTCACTGGTCATCTCTGAGTGTCACTGCCAGATTAATTTTCATAAAATATTGCTTGTAGTATGTCATTCCTCTGGCCAAGAAACTACATTTTATTTATTTATTTATTTATTTATTTATTTATTTATTTATGTTTTGAGACAGAGTCTCTGTTAACCAGGCTCAAGCAATTCTCTTGCCTTAACCTCCCGAGTGCTGGGACCACAGGCACTTGTCACCACACTCAGCTAATTATAAAGGCCATAAGAGTAGCAATCATGGCTTTTCAAGCCTGACAGAACCTAGCATCGTGCTGTACTCACATTGTTTAAGAAATAAACATATGGATACACGGATTGATGTGCGTGGTATTTGGGAAGATTTGCTCCACTCTTGGCACTATATTTTATTTATTTATTTATCTAGTGAACCAGAAATAAAATTCTAAGCCCCCCAACCAAATGAATGGGTTCCTTTTCTGGGCCAAAGGCATTCCTAAATTAACCTGAAAAACTAGTTGAGGCCATGATGAGAAGTGGGAGTCAGACATGCCTCATTATTTTCTCCTGCTTTTGGAATTCAGGACCAGCATTTAACATTAAAGCAGAGATCTTAAGGTTGACACAGCAGACTCTTTGTAGCAATGATACCAACATTGACAGATAGCAGGCCCCATCTGTCATGATAGCAGGCAAAGGTGTCTTTTGTGGTGAAAATCTACATTCTGTAGAAAATCCCCTTCCCTTTCCAGATCTTTTTCCTGATCCAGGGGAGAACTAACTAAGAGTCTGATACCTTTTTAAATCTGATAAGAAACACTGGCCAGGTATGGTGGCTCACACGTGTAATCCTAGCACTTTGGGAGGCAGAGATGGGAGGATCACTTGAGCCCAGGAGTTCAATACCAGCCTGGGCAACATGACGAAACACCATCTCTACAAAAAATACAAAAATAAGCCAGGCATAGTGGAATGAACCAGTAGTCTCAGCTACTTAGGAGGCTGAGGTGGAAGGATCACTTGAGCCTGGTCAAGGCTGCAGTAAGCCATGATCCAGCTACTGCACTCCAGACTGGGTGACAGAGGGAGACCCTGTCTCAAAACAAAACAAAACAAAAAATAAAGAAACATTTACAATCTATGCTCTCTGGAGCCTGCTACCTGTAGCCTTCTCTGCATAATAAAAACTTTGATTTCCACAATTCATTGTGTGTGTGTGTGTGTGTGTGTGTGTGTGTGTGTGCATATCTCAGCAAAAATTCCTTAACTTAACCCAGACATTCCCTTCTGTGGGTTCCAGGTCTTTAAACTCTTTCAACCAATTGTCAATCAGGACATCTTTGAATCCACCTACATCCTGGAACTTGCCACCCCCACCCCCCATTTCGGGACCAAGCCAATGTACATTTTACATCTATTGATTGATGTCTTATGTCTCCCTAAAATGTATAAAATGAAGCGGTGTCCCGACTATTTTGGACACACATTCTTAGGACCTTCTAAGGCTGTGTCACAGGCATGTCCTTAACATAGGCAAAATAAACTTCTAAATTGATTGAGACCTGTCTCAGATACTTTTTGGTTTGCAATTTATTTATTTGAGACAGGGTCTTGCTAGGTTGCCCAGGCTGGGGTACAGTGGCAGAATCATGGCTTACTGCAGCCTCAACCTCCTGGGCTCAAGGGATCCTCCCACCTCAGCCTCCTGAGTAGCTGTGACCACAGGCACCCACCACTAGGCTGGGTAATTTTTTTCTTCTGTAGATATGGAGTCTCCCTGCATTGCCCAGGCTGATCTAGAACTCCTGGGCTCCAGCGATCCTCCTGCCTCGGCCTCCGGAAGTGCTGGGATTACAGATGTGAGCCACTGCGCCTGGCCAGGTACTATATTTTAAACAAAAAGGATCTAGGTAATGACAAGGACAGCACAAATTCCTATAATGAATGCAAAAGTGTCTTGATATCACAATGTCTAGCACAGAGTTATTGGAGGCTATCCTGCCCAGCGTGTTACAATTTACAAAGCTGCTTCTCTGAAGCTGGATTTAGGATCTGCCTTAAACTCCGCGGCGGGGCCCTTGACAGCAGTGGGGACTGGAGCAAGATCAGAGCCGCTCGCGTTGATGGTCACTGTTGCTTCGGGCGCAGGTTTGGTTTTCTTTGGGGTTGCCATTTCAACTAGACGGCCTCTGGGTAGGCCAGATCTGGATCCTCTGTCTTTATCTGAGTTGCAGAGGTGGGACCACCCCTCTTTCACATAGTTAGCTCCGGTTCGCAAACACTCTGCCCCGCACAAAGATGGCGTGGAGGCGGGCTGGGCCAATGCGGTGTGGCGTTGCTCCCGGTTGCCTAGGTAACAGCCAATGGGCAGCGGGAATTGTACCCAGTGCGGTCGCCCAGGATGGCGGCGTCAAGTGGGGCAATCGCTGGTGGAGGTGGCGGAGAGCAAGGTGGCAGCCGGGAGCCCATCAGAGGAAAAGTCCGAGGCGCTGGAGCCCTGCGTCCAGGCGTGACGGTCATCCCGAAAGGCCGGCCGCAGGTTGGCTGGAGGCGCAGGAGGGAGGGGGCCGGGAAAGAGTGTGATCGGTCAGGTGGGCACTGAGAAACGGAGCACGAGATGACCCGGCTCGGGGGCGCGGCTCCACCTCGGATACGCTGACCTGAGGGCGGTTGCCTGTGGGGGACCCAAACCTGAACCCTTTAGTCTCCACCGCGGGGGTCGAGGCCCGGGAGAGCTGACTGGACTGGGGTTAGCGAGCAAAGGGTGGAGGTTTGCATCAGGGGAATTGGCAGACCTGTGTGAGGGTTAGACCCTGCCGGGCGGGAGAGCGGGCCCGGATAGCAGGAAGGAACGCGGCTGGAAGGTGAAAATGGGGTGCGAGAAGGTGTTGCCTTGTTGTGGCCTAGGGCTTTGTTTTCCCTGGGCCCGCCTTTATCTCACGGGTGGAGAGAACTCCCACATATGGAAGCCTGGGGAATGGGAGGCTTCATTTAGTTTATGAGTGGTATCCCTGCAGTATAGCATCTCTGAACTGCTTAGGTACCAGCAGGAATAACTGCTATATCGGAGTCCAGCCCTGGCATTCCCTTTCCCGTGAAATAGGATAGTATTCTGGCGGTATTACTCCCTAGTCCCAATCACCCCCAGGTCATCATCGCTTTTAAGAAAAAAAAAAAAATCTTTTTGGCGCCAGTATTTTCTTCCCACTTTCTTCAATCTAACCATCCCACAGTCTTCCTAAACGAATCCTTCATATAGCAACGATGCATTTCTTTACTTTTCACACGAGGAAAGAGGAGGTTAGACTTATAATGAAAAACAGTTATTTCGAGCTCCTTTTAAAACACTTAAAAAAGAATATTTCGGCCGGGCGCGGTGGTTCACGCCTGTAATCCCAGCACTTTGGGAGGCCGAGGCGGGCAGATCACAAGGTCAGGAGATCGAGACCATCCTGGCTAACATGGTGAAACCCCGTCTCCACTAAAAATACAAAAAAAAATTATCCGGGCATGGTGGCGGGCGCCTGTAGTCCCAGCTACTGGGGAGGCTGAGGCAGGAGAATGGCGAGAACCTGGGAGGCAGAGCTTGCAGTGAGCTGAGATTGCACCACTGAACTCCAGCCTGGGAGACAGCGAGACTCCGTCTCAAAAAAAAAAAAATTAGCCGGACATGGTGGCGAGCACCTGTAGTCCTAGCTACTCGGGAGGCTAAGGCAGGAGAATTGCTTGAACCCAGGAGGCAGAGCTTGCAGTGAGCCGAGATCACGCCACTGTACTCCAGCCAGGGTGACAGAGCAAGACTGTCTCAAAAAACAAAACAAACAAACAAAAACACCCATATGATGCTCATGGATTCTGTGGGTGAGGGAATTTGGACCTGGCACCATGGGGAGGCCTCTCTCTGCTCCCTGATATGGGATGGAATGCAGGCTCAATGGCTGAGGGCTGGAATCATCTGAAGGCTCCTTCACTGATGCCTGGTATGTGGGATAGGATGATTCAAAGGTAAGGGCAGCCAACTGGAGCACCAATATATGGCATTTCTGTGTGGCTTGGCTTTCAGTGTTAGCCTCTGGGTAGTCAGGTTTTTTATGTGGTGGCTTAGATCCCCAAGTGTGAGTGTATGAGTGACAAGATGGAAGTTGCATCAGCTTTTATGATCTAACCTCAGAACACACCACCATTTTCTTTTGAGACAGAGTTTCACTCTTGTTGCCCAGGCTGGAGTGCAATGGCGCGATCTTGGCTCACTGCAACCTCTGCCTCCTGGGTTAAGCAATTCTCCTGCCTCAGCCTCCAAGTAGCTGGGATTACAGGCATGGGCCACCACACCCAGCTAATTTTGTATTTTTAGTAGAGACGGGGTTTCTCCATGTTGGTCAGGCTAGTCTTGAACTTCTGACCTCAGGTGATCCGTCCGCCTCGGCCTCCCAAAATGCTGGGATTACAGGCGTGAGCCACCACACCCGGCCCACACCATCATTTTCATTGTGTTCTTTTGGTCCAAGCGGTCACAAGCCTACTCAGATTCAAGGGAGGGGAGGTAGATTTCACCTTTTAATGGATCAATGGCCAGATCAAATTGTAGACAAACATGTAAGACAGAAGATACTGTTGCAAACATCTTGGAAATACAGTCCGCCACATTTGGTAATAAGAAGGTAAACTTTTCGGTTTCATTGGCTTCCTTAAAATATTTAGAGTATAATCCCCAAGAGCTAACAGCATACTAAAAAAGTGGTTAGGGGCTGGGCGTGGTGGCTCATGCCTATAACCCCAGCACTTTGGGAGTCCAAGACAGGCAGATCACATGAGGCCAGAAGTTTGAGACCAGCCTGGCCAACATAGTGAAACCCCATCTCTACTAAAAATATGAAAATTAGCTGGCCGTGATGGCACGCCTGTAATCCCAGCTACTCAGGAGACTGAGGCACGAGAATCTCTTGAGCCTGGGAGGCGGAGGTTGCAGTGAGCCAAGATCACGCCATTAGACTCCAGCCTGGGTGACACAGTGAGACTCTGTCTCAAAAAAAAAAAAAAAAAGTGGTTAGGTGTACAACTTGAGAACTAGTACTTTGTCCGTAAATAACCCTCAAACTGGAGAAATGTTCCCTTCTTTCAGCAATCTTCTACTGTTCCTTCTGGAACAAGGTAGAATGCCACTCTTTGGAAGTTTCACGTAGCCTTGAGAAAAAGTAAATAAATACAAGGCAGTACTTTCCCTGAGTCCCTGTGTAGTCAATATGACTCCTCAAATCCCACTGCAATAACTCCTTCCAAATTTTGAGTGAAAACAAGTTGGTTAACTGCTGCCAGACATCTAAAGGAGATGCTCTTATAATCTTTTTGTATAAATAGTGATTTTGTGTTTAGGTTTTGGAATGGTTGTTTAATTATAAGATTTAGTGGAAGATACAGCCCTTCAGATTCTAACTGATGTGTTTTGAAGGAATGAAACTTCAACCATAAGCTGACTTTTAGTGCTGTGACTTAGTTCTGGGAAGAGCTGAGGATTGCCTGATCAAAATGCCCATCTGTACTGGAAAGCATTTTTTTCTGCTATTCTGATGGAAAACTACTTCTCATGCTCTCATTAATGTTGTATTCGCAATGTTGGCCTCTATCCCAGCACACTCTGATGCTGGGCTGGTGTTAGTCTTATTAACTAGATTATAAACTCGTCAAGGGAAGATACTGTATTTTATACATCAACTGAGCATGTAGTAGGTATCAAATAAATATTTGTAGATTAATCCTCCATTTCCATTCCAGGTCATAGAAAACAGGAACTGTCTGAAAACTTTTTTTTTTTTTTTTTTTTTTGAGACGGAGTCTCGCTCTGTCGCCCAGGCTAGAGTGCAGTGGCGCAATCTCGGCTCACTGCAAGCTCCGCCTCCCGGGTTCACGCCATTCTCCTGCCTCAGCCTCTCTGAGTAGCTGGGACTACAGGCACCCGCCACCACGCCCGGCTAATTTTTTGTATTTTTAGTAGAGACGGGGTTTCACCATGGTCTCGATCTCCTGACCTCGTGATCCACCCGCCTCGGCCTCCCAAAGTGCTGGGATTACAAGCATGAGCCACCGCGCCCAGCCTGAAAACTTTTAAGATAAGCAGGAGGGTAAGAGCACTTGGGCAGAGGTGGAGATGACGGTGCTGGTGGTGGTTGGAGATAGGGGTATTTTGGTTAAATGCACCTAAGGCAGCGTACACTTACCAGGCTGGTGGCCTTTAGAATGTATCTACAAAATTGCTTTGCAGTCCTTTCCTCCCGCCATTCCATGACACTGGTTCTCCTTTGCTTATTTCCTACAGTTTCATCCTTTTATCCTGTAATCTGTCACCATGACTCTGACAAAAGGTTCCTTCACCTACTCCAGTGGGGAGGAATATCGTGGCGAGTGGAAGGAGGGTGAGAAGGACCCCTGGGGAGTATCCAGTGATGAACACTTCATTTGCTGGAAGACAAATGCATCAGGATATATAGCCAACTTTATGGATCTTCATTTTCAACTCCAGGATTTAATTCCATATAGTGCCTGCCTTTCCTTTATTCCATTTTAGGATTAAATAAAGGAATTCGAAAATGCTATTGTTAATTCAACCTCCAGGGATGAGTTATATTTTTCTTTTTTTTGTTTTTGTTTTTGTTTTGTTTTGTTTTGTTTTTTGAGATGAGGTCTTGCTCGCTCACTATGTTGCCCAGGCTGGAGTGCAGTGGTGCAATCTCGGCTCACTGCAACCTCTGCCCCCTGGGTTCAAGCGATTCTCGTGCCTTAGCCTCCCGAGTAGCTGGGATTACAGGCGCCTGCCACCACATCTGGCTAATTTTTGTATTTTTAGTAGAGATGGGGTTTCACCATGTTGGCCAGGCTGGTCTCGAACTCCTGACCTCAGGTGATCTGCCCACCTCGGCCTCCCAAAGTGCTGGGATTACAGGCATCAGCCACCATGCCCAGCCCATGCCAGCCTCTCTTCTAAGCATTTTGTATTTATCATCTTATTTAATCCTCATGACAACCTTATGAGGTAGGCACATACTATTATTATTCCCATTTAACAGATGGGGAAATTGAGGCAAGGAGAAGCTAAGTAACTTACTCAAGATCACAGAACTGTAAGTGGTAGAACAAGAAAGCAAACACAGCAGGCAGCCTGACCCGGTGTCCTCAAAATCTAACTACATTGCCTCTCTGAGGAAAAAAAAAAAAAAAAACAACCACCAGTATCCCATTAGCAACTTAAAAGTACTGGGCAAATCTAACAGCCTGATTAGCAGCACTGGTTTCAGCTTCATTATAGCAACAGGGCTGTGCTTACTCTCTGAACTGACCAGAAAACAGAGCAAGATGTTGTGGGAGTAATCATGCCTTTCAAACAGAATTCAAGGGAGTTCTTGTGGTGGATACAGCCCACCCAGCAGAGCCTCAGGAAGTCTGTCCTCTAACAGTCCACATTATAAAGGGGACACCAGGTATTTGAAAGCCAGGAAGAAAGGCTTGGGATTGAAGGAGCCAAGGTCACATCACACCTGTACAATTTCTCTCAAGGCTCAAGAATTTAGGGTAGGCACAGTAGCTCATGACTGTAATCCCAGCTACTGGGGAGGCCGAGGCAGGAGAATCACTTAAAACCAGGAGGTGGAGGCTACAGTGAGCCAAGATCGCACCACTGTGCTCCAGCCTGGGTGACAGAGCGAGACTCTGTCTCAGAAAAAAAAAAAAAAAAAAGAAGAGAGGCTGGCACATAGTAAAGGCACTATAAATATACATGTTAGCAATTGTTATTTATTTATTTATTTATTTATTTATTTATTTATTTATTTATTTATTTATTTCGAGACGGGGTTTTGCTCTTGTTGCCCAAGCTGGAGTGCAACGGCATGATCTCAGCCCACTGCAACCTCCGCCTCCCAGGTTCAAGCAATTCTCCTGCCTCAGCCTCCTGAGTAACTGGGTTACAGGAGCGCGCCACCACCATGCCTGGCTAATTTTTTGTAGTTTTAGTAGAAACGGGGTTTCACCATGTTAGCCAGGCTGATCTTGAACTCTGGACCTCAGGTGATCTGCCCGCCTCCTCGGCCTCCCAAAGTGCTGGGATTACAGGCGTGAGTCACTGTGCCCAGCCAGCTATTGTTTTTTTGTTTGTTTGTTTGTTTGTTTGTTTTTTGAGACAGAGTCTCACTCTGTCAACAGGCTGGAGTGCAGTGGCGCGATCTTGGCTCACTGAAACCTCTGCCTCCTAGGTTCAAGTGATTCCCCTGCCTCAGCCTCCCAAGTAGCTGGGACTACAGGCAGGCGCCACTACACCCAGCTAATTTTTGTATTTTTAGTAGAGACGGGGTTTCACCATGTTGGCCAGGCTGGTCACGATCTCTTGACCTCATGATCCACCCGCCTCAGCCTCCCAAAATGCTGGGATTACAGGCATGAGCTACGGCGCCTGGCCAGCTGTTGTTATTTTTAAGTGTTCTCTTATTCGTGCTTGGGTAGACCTGCTTTAATATGTAGTGATAAGATGGGAAGGCCCCAGGAGCCAGGTTTTCCCAGTGCCTGACTCTGGCTAATAATCCTCTGCCCTGCTAATGTCACTGCTTCTCTTGTTTTCTTTGTGGGTAGGGTGATGGCAGGTAAGGGATGCTACAAGAGTAAGAAGGGACCCTGAAGCTGCCTCCTTCCAACCTGACACCTATCCTTCTCTTTGTTCAGGCCGCAGGCATGGTTTTGGTCAACTGATGTTTGCAGATGGTGGCACCTACCTGGGTCATTTTGAGAATGGGCTCTTTAATGGCTTCGGGGTATTGACCTTCTCAGATGGTTCAAGGTGGGTATGAGGTCATTCCTTTCTTAGCCTTAAATAAGGGAGGGTCTGACATAAAAATGGGACTCTGGTAAATATCTGGTCAATCCTGAGCTTGTCTCACTCCCTGCAGAACACAGATGAGGAATAATAGTTCTTTTATTAGTTATTTTTTAAGTGGACCTAAAATTTGAAATGTCAACCAAGTGAGTGACTTTCCACCCCACTCCCATTCACGTCCTATCTTCTTTCCTTGAGATCAGGGCTTCATGTCATATATACTCTCTGCTCCTTGGGAATAGGTGGGGTAGGTGGAGCTATGTGACAGGTGGAATCGGCTTGCTCCTTGGCATCATTAAATAACAGAGATCAGCAGCTGCTCGACTCCCTTCATCTGGACAGCTAACTTTCCACTGAAGGCTAACTTCTTGGTGTTTCTGCAGGTATGAGGGGGAGTTTGCCCAGGGCAAGTTTAATGGCGTCGGAGTCTTCATTCGATATGACAACATGACCTTTGAGGGGGAATTTAAAAATGGCAGAGTAGATGGTTTTGGTAAGTTGCAGCCCAGCAGGATGGCTGACTTAGGTGGGCATAATATGGGTGGAAATATACCTGTTTAGTTTTAATCCTGTGGGTGTCCAGCAATCCATAGTGGCCGTCCCTGACACCTATCCATTGAACTCATCAATAGAGTATTCCTGAGTAGAGCCAGGAGTTTTTCTCTTCTTTGGCCTCGACATATCAAGCTCATCTTTGAGACGTTAATGCCATTGTCACTCCCATATTTTCTCTGCCCTCCTCAAAGGCCTGCTGACTTTCCCTGATGGTTCTCACGGAATCCCCCGCAATGAAGGTCTCTTTGAGAACAACAAGCTGCTGCGGCGTGAGAAGTGTTCTGCCATTGTTCAGCGGGCCCAGAGCGCCTCCAAGTCAGCCAGAAATCTCACTGCCTGACAGCGCAGTGGGCACCAGCTGACATGTATTGGGTAAAGCCAGTGCCCCTGTTGTTGACTCGAGGTGAACAAATGAATCAGAGCTAAGATGAGTTGACAATGACAGTGGAGCAGAGGCCTTGTATGTGCCCTGTCACCTGCCATTCCAGAACTGGACCACAGAAAAGTGCTGAGGATGCTGGCCAGCAGACCCTGCAGCAGTCATTGGTGGTCCTGTCTTTCCCTGACCCTTATGTGCTGGAGGACAGAGGAGCCACCTCTTATCACTGGTTGATACTCTGTTCCTAAGACCTCAGGTTACCCAGTGTAGCCTGCTGTGACCCTTCTGCTTCATTTTCTGCCAAGTGATACAGAACCTTCGTTCTGCTGCTTTTGGGACAGGTGATCCTAGCCCCAGCTTAGGGCCAGTGCTCTGTGCTACTCTGGAGAAATAGGAAAAAGATAGGGGTGGCTCAGTACAGCAGCCCTGTGAAAATCAAGGCCAGAGCTTTTCTAATTTAATTATTATTATTATTATTTTATTTTTTATTTTTGAGGTGGAGTCTCACTCTCGCCCAGGCTAGAGTGCAGTGGCGCGATCTCAGCTCACTGCAACTTCTGCCTCCCAGGTTCAAGCGATTCCCCCGCCTCAGCTTCCTGAGTAGCTGGGACTACAGAGCGCGCCACTACGCCCAGTTAATTTTTGTATTTTTTTTAGTAGAGACGGGGTTTCACCATATTGGCCAGGCTGGTCTCAAACTCCTGACCTCATGATCCACCCGCCTCGGTCTCCCAAAGTGCTGGGATTACAGGCGTGAGCCACCACGCTCAGCCTTTAATTTTATTATTATAAAAAATTGAGCCAGGGTTTTGCTATGTTGCTCAGGCGCGTCTCAAAATCCTGGGCTCAAGCGATCCTCCTGCCTGGGCCTGCCAAAGTGCTAGGATTGCAGGTGTGAGCCACCGTGCCTGGCTGGCAGAGCTTTTCCGTATGTTACTCCTCATGCTGGTTGGAATCATGGCTGCAGGCTTCCGCTTGGTCTGATCAGACTGGTATTCATTCCTGCCCATGTCCCCGTGAAGGATTCGGTAAGAGTGCTATTTCCTCCTCCCTTTAGAAGACAGGGCTGTCTTCTTTCATCAACTTAGAGCAGATAATCCCCACGTGTGCCTCTCTTCTTTCTTAGATGGGGAACAGGATCCCCTTTTGGGACAGTCAAGAAAAAAACTCATGTAAACAGTAATCTTATTACTTGTATTTGTGACTAACTCCAGGGAAAAGGGTAGAATATTTAGGCCACTTCAGACACTACCATGGAGTGAACCGAATTCGTAGGGATGGCTTGGGCTGACACAGTGTCTTCCCAGTGGACCAATAAATAAGACTCACCCGAACCCCTGGGGTTTTGGTAGAATTGGACCCACTCTAGGACTGTGGGGAACTAAAGGAGCATTTGGCTTACTGTAGCTCTTCTATCATGAGCCTTGACCATCAGGCCGCAATCAGACCTTACTGATGGGATCTCTGCAGTTTATTACGGAGGCCTCCCATTACCCTGGTACCCAAATATGTCCCCCACCTCTAGCCCCCTAGCCTCACATTGAATGTCTCTTAAACAGCAGATTGTGGTGGAAGTTATAGCCGTGTGCCTCTATTTATTCTCTGAATTGTACTGTAGGAAAAGGTGTTTATAAAGAATAAAGAAATCACCAGAACTGCCTATACCTAGTTTTCCTGACTTTCTGGCCCTGCGTCTTCATAAATATCAACCAATTTGCTGTTTGTAAAAGTTAATCCGGTTAGCCCTTGGAACTGACCCTGCACACTTTACTATATCAAGTCATCTAATTTTCTCAGCCTCTACGGAGGAGGACTTATGAACTTTTTTTTCTTATTTAAATCAGACAATCTCAGGCTGTCCCAACTAGTAGGTGGCACAGCTGGGTGAGATTTGCAACCAAGCCTTTCTGATTCCAACTCCCTTTACTGGACCCCTCTCACCTTGACCATCAGAGTACTTAAGTCCTGAGACTAGTTATGGCCACACCTGCTGGGTTACCTCTGGCAGGTCCACTCCTGCCGGAGTTTCCCCTTTTCTGCAATAGGAGAGTGGTGGAACATTGACCGCCACGCTAACCCTTTTACATGCACGCCCTTGTTGGAGGAAGGTACTGTTATTATCCCTGTATTACAGATGAGGCTCAGGGAAGTTAAGCAGTTTCTCCAAGGTCCCATAGACACTAAGGGGCAGATCCCAGAACTTAAACCCAGACCTGTTTAAGCCCAGAGGCTGAGCTCTTACCCAGTACACTACCCTGCCTGTCTAGCCCTAACTTTTCCCCCAAGTCCTAAACTTGATTCTCCTCTGAGCCTTGCTCCTCTGGAAGTTGCCTGTGAGACAACCCCAGGCACTAAGCCCCAAGCTGCAGTGCCATTCAGAGCCTGGTTTTGGGTTGAAGATTGAGATCTTTTATTTTCTCTCCTTTAGCCTCTGCCCTAAACAAGTATCTATTTACCTCTCTTTTTAACCTTACACTTTCTTTTTAAGGAGTCCTTTTTTAAAAATGTATCTCCATTTTTCTGCCACTAGTCAAATATTACCACTGAAAAAGGTTAAATATTTTGGAGAAAGCATCCTTTTTTGTTGTTGTTGTTGAGATGGAGTTTCGCTCTTGTGGCCCAGGCTGGAGTGCCATGACACGATCTCGGCCCACTGCAACCTCCACCTCCCAGGTTCAAGCGATTCTTGTGCCTCAGCCTCCTGAGTAGCTGGGATTACAGGTGTGTGCCACCACGCCCAGCTAATTTTTGTATTTTTAGTAGAGGTAGGGTTTCGCCATGTTGATCAGGCTGGTTTCAAACGCTTGACCTCATGTGATCCTCCTGCCTCGGCCTCCCAAAGTGCTGCCTGGCCCTAAACACTTACCACTTTAATCAAAAAGGATGCTGACTGGGTGCAGTGGCTCACGCCTATAATCCCAGCACTTTGGGAGGCCGAGGCAGGAAGATCACCTGAGGTCAGGAGTTCGAGACCAGCCTGACCAACATGGCAAAACCCTGTCTCTACTAAAAATACAAAAATTAGGCGGGCATGGTGGTGAACGCCTGTAATCCCAGCTACTCGGGAGGGTGAGGCAGGGAAGTCACTTGAATCTGGGAGGCGGAGGTTGTAGTGAGCCGAGATCGTGCCACTGCACACCAGCCTGAATGACAGAGCAAGACTCTGTCTCAAAAAAATAAAATAAAAGTGCTAAGTGTTTCTAAATAGCTCACTTGCTCTCTTTTGCCTCTTACCCCTTACCTAGGTCTCCAGTAAGTGAATGCCTGTTGGCTCAGTATTGTTGGGGCCGCTCTTAGAGCTGGGAGAAGGCAGACCATCAGAGCTCACTTGCCTTTAGAAAGGTTCTTGACATCTGGCCAGGAAACCTAAGATCTGCATAGCAATCGAGTGTCCATCTTTACATAGCCACACTAATTTTATCTGTTAAATTTTATTGTAGTAACAAGGTGATTATTTTTAATAATAAAAGCAGAGTGCCTGTAGGCAAGAGGATGGCCCTATCTCAGGCCAAGTCCCCTTAGTGTTTCACACCTAGGCTGGCCAGAATAGTCTTCTAGAATGCAACATTTATCCACCAGGTGTCATTATTTACCAATCTGACAAGCCACTGGGCTGTCTCCGTGCATTCAATGGTTGGAGTCAAGGCTAGAGACCGGAATAGGAGATGAATGAAAATAGATTTAGAAAAGGGCATTGTGGCTGGAATGCAGCTTGCAGTGTGGAGGGCAGGGGTGGGAGGATAAAGAGGGCTCTTTGAAAGACCAGTGTCACTTTTCTGATCAAGTCTCCTAAGCTGATACTTCCCTGGAAGGAGTCAGAACTTGGGTTTGTAGGAGTAGCCCTGGCTTCCAGCTGCATTGTGCTAGACTCAGGTTTGAAGCCCCAAGTCTAAGTAGTCCCCCCTTTGATAAAACAAATTCCTGGCTGGGTGCAGTGGCTCTTGGCTGTAATCCCAGCACTTTGGGAGGCTGAGGCAGTTGGATCACCTGAGGTCAGGAGTTCGAGACCAGCCTGGCCAACATGGTGAAACCCCATCCCCACTAAAAATACAAAAATTAGCTGGGCGTGGTGGCAGGCGCCTGTCATCCCAGCTACTCGGGAGGCTGAGGCAAGAGAATCGCTTGAACCCAGGAGGCGGAGGTTGCAGTGAGCCGCGATCGTGCCATTGCACTCCAGCCTGGGCGACAGAGTGAAACTCTGTCTCAAAAAAAAAAAAAAAAAGAAAGAAAGAAAAAAAAATTCCCTTACTGTGCCTACTTGCCCCTCTGCCCTTCCTTTCTGACTTCATGTGCCTCAGGGCCTAGGAAAGCATCCACAGTAGAGAGATAAATTGAGAAATTGCTCCTTTCCACTCTTCAGACCAGAGAGACAGTTTAGGATACAAAAGGGAGAGGTCAGCGGCCATGAGAATAGGAGATGTGCATGGGTGTGCCTGTGAAAGGCTGCCTGAAGGACCAAAGTAGGCAAAGGAACCTCTACCGGCTTCCCCCTGCCCGCCACCCTCATCCCCCTGTGCTCTCCGCTTCAGGCTGCAAGTGCAAGGCAGTAGGCTGAGATGGGCTCAGGCCAGCCATGGACCCTGCCTGCCCTCAGAGCCAGCCGTTGCTGGTGAAATCCATACGCAGTGCCTCCTCCTCAGCAGGGCTCAGCTCCTGCAAGGGGGCGCGGCAGGGGCCTCCGTAGTAGCCAAACCAGTCCATGATTTTCTTCAGCCCTGGGATCCCAAAGCGCTGGGTCACCTGCAAAGCAGGGCCTGTTAGAAGAGACTGAGATATTTGCTGAACACCCATATCTGGAACTCGGAGATCTGTCACTTTCAGAACGTTGAAGTCCTACCCTCTTCCCCCAGGAAAGCAACTGCCAACTCTATGGCACCCAGCGTAGATTGGGAATCCAGATTTAGAGACCAGAGAGCAGGTCTGTAATAGCAAAATGCAAAAACTTCAGATTGGGGAAGAAGAGTGCCTCCTTTGGTTTTAGGAGAAAAATCCACTCCAACAGAGAGGAGAGTGGCATTCGGCCCTCGAGCTGGGGTGGGAGAAGACAGCAAGGCTGCATGTCTAGGCACTAGAGCATCAGCAGTCTGCAGCCCAGCTCCCTGAAACCTGATGCAGGGCACACCACACCTGGGAAGTCAGGAAGGGGAAGGATCTGTGAGAGTCTCAGGCACAGCCCAGACCTCTACTCCCCTTGTATCTGGCTGCCCTCACCTCCCCATAGCTCCTCCTGACCCTAACACTAAATGTTCTCCCAGGAAAAGCAAAGCATCATTGCCCAAGGAAGTTTTGTTGTATAAACTGCATGTCATTTACTTATTATCTCTGAGTAAGTTCTCCTGTCTAAAAAAGGAAGGGGCTGGACAACATGATCTCTAAAGGCTTTTCCATGATAATGGGGGACCTAAAGCTATTGTTATAATTTATTTATTTATTTATTTATTTATTTATTTATTTATTTTTGAGACAGAGTCTTGCTCTGTCACCCAGGCTGGAGTGCAGTGGCGTGGTCTCAGCTCACTGCAATCTCTGCCTCCTGGGTTCAAGTGATTCTCCTGCCTCAGCCTCCTGAGTAGCTGAGATTACAGGTACCTGCCACCACACCAGGCTCATTTTATTTTATTTATTTATTGTATTTTTAGTAGAGACAGGGCTTTGCCATGTTGGCCAGGCTGGTCTCAAACTCCTGAGCTCAAGTGATCTGCCCGCCTCGGCCTCCCAAAGTGCTAGGATTACAGGCATGAGCCACCGCACCCATAATAATTTATTTATTTTTATTTTATGTTTATTTTTTGAGACAGGGTCTCACTGTGCCACTCAGGCTAGAGTGCAGTGGTATGATCATGGCTCACTGTAGCCTAGACCTCCTGGGCTCAATCGATTCTCCCACCTCAGCCTCCAGAGCACCTTGGACTTCAGGGGCATGACACCATGCCTGGCTAATTTTTGCATTTTTTGTAGAGACGAGGTCTTGCTATGTTGCTCAGGCTAGTCACGAACTCCTGAGCTCAAGTGATCTGCCCACCTCAGCCTCCCAAAGTCCTGGGATTACAGGCATGAGCCACGGCATCTGGCCTATTATAATTTAAAATCGTGTGGAATTTTACAGAATAAATGAAGCGTCAAATTTCCTTGCTTTTGGTATAGCAACTGGTTATTTCATGCTGATCAGAAATATTAGATGAATCTTTCACTACCTAAAAACTATGAAAGTAGTCCTTAAGAAAGTTTTATTTGGAGAGAAGCTAAAACCTTAGGAGGATAAAAACAAGAGGTTGTTTGGGATAAAAAGGCCAGGAACCACTGATGAAAGATTGACTAATAACCGTTTACCACTAGAGTCCCGGAGGCTTTATCAAGCATGGATTTTTTTTCTTGGAATGGGTGGTAAGTCACCCTCCTGCAGGCCTCGCCACCCCCATGATGTTCTAATAGCCTGGCCTTTTTACCCAAAGCCTGAGTAGTTGGGAAAGACCCAGGATAGAGGATGGAAATAAGAGGTACCTAGAGAAAAGCTCTCTCCTGCCATGGGTTTCCAAAGATATCTCATGTGGCCCCTCTTCAAACCCTAAGAAAGGGTTGGTGGCAAAGACTGTAGACAGTCCTAAATATAGCCAGGGGCAGGAGGCAGGCTGGTGGGAAGGTGGAGGAAGGACATTGTGTTTGACCAGGGATGGGCAATAGAGTGACATCAAGCTGCTCTTGGGGTGTCTGAGCCTACAGCCCAGGCAGCAAAAAGGTGTTCCAGGCATTCCTGGTTATGTGCCCAGAGCTGGCACAGGAGAGGACACAGAATGAAGGGTGAGGCAGGATGGGGTAGGGCAGGATGACACACAGAGATCTGGGATGACAGCTAGGCATCCACTCTTCCCCAGGGGCAGCCCAAGCTGCTTCATCTGTGAAATGAGTGATAACAACACCTACCCCATAGAGACGTCCCAAGGGCCAGATGAGAAAAACACCGCTAATATTAGACCAGTTCCCATGAGCCCTGGAAGCCGCTCCTTTTCCTGTCCCAGTGGCATGCGGGTTCTGGGACCTTCACTTTCACAGGTGCACTGGGAGTGGGAGAGCAGAGGCCCCACCCCAGTGGAATGTTCAGTATGTGCAGGACGGCCTGTGCCCAATGGGGCCCTCGTTTCTGCAAGTTCTTATAACTTATTTATAGAAGGTCCCATCTCAGAAGCACCTTCACCTCCAGAGGGACTCAGATTTACCTCCTCAGCTGTCCTTTCTGTAAATCTAAGTTAATCTGCCCCTTTGAGGTAAGGATATAGCTGTGAGGGAGCTCTAGAGCCCACCCACCACTTTACCCAAACAAAACACTGTGGAGTGCCTAGCTCAGCCTGGGACTGCAGCCAGGCCCATGAGGCCCTTACCTTGCATGCAGAACTTAAGGGGAGGCCAAAAACCTCAATCATCAAAATAAGTGATATTTCAATGCAATATTTTTTTTTTTTTTTTAAACAGTCCCACTCTGTCACCCAGGCTGGAGTGCAGTGGTGCAATCTCGGCTCACTGCACCTTCTACCTCCTGGGTTCAAGTGATTCTCCTGCCTCAGTCTCCCGAGTAGTTGGGATTACAGGTGACCACCACCATGCCCAGCTAATTTTTGTATTTTTAATAGAAAGAGGGTTTCACCATGTTGGCCAGGCTGATCTCGAACTCCTGACCTCAGACGATCTGCCCGCCTTGGCCTCCCAAAGTGCTGGGATTACAGGCATGAGCCACCGCGCCCGGACAAAATAAGTAATATTTCAATGCAATATTTTTTAAAAATCAAAATTAATGCAAAAAAAAATCCACAATGAACAAAACTTTAAATAAAGACAGGATCCAACAGAGCTGTGCCCCACCATATTGAAGGCTCATGCATAAGTAATCATGTGTGCCCCATATACATGGGGTTTTTTGGTGTATTTTTTCATTTTTATTTATTGTATTTTTTTAAATTTCTTTTTTTGAGACAGGGTCTTGCTCTTTTGTCCAGGCTGGAGTGAAGTGGCATGATCGTAGCTCACTGCAGCCTCGACCTCACGGGCTCAAGCAATCTCCCTGCCTCAGCCTCTGAGTAGCTGGGACTAGAGTTGCACACCCCCACGCCTGGCTAATTTTCGTTTATTTTTACTAAAGACAAAATCTCACTCTATTGCCCAGGCTGGTCTCAAACTCCTGACCTCAAATGATCTTCCTGCCTCAGCCTCCCAAATTGCTGGGATTACAGGTGTGAGCCACTGTGCCCTGCTGGTGTCTTTTTAATGGTTAATCTTTCTCTAGAAGTAGACTTGGAAAAATATGTTTTGATGAGTTTGCTTCCATCAAAGCCAGGAAAATAAAATTATAATAAATAATGTTTTTGGTATATGAAATATTTAAGCCTAAAATAGTGCTGTGAGTTTTAACATACCTACTTCTCAGTTTTCAATATTTTTTCACCCACTTTAATGTTCTTAGGGGGAAAAAAATCACCATTTAGAAAAATACTTAGAGCATTTACTTTCAGGAAGATGGAGTAGATGTACTTGTCCCAATTCTTCCCAATAAGTACAACTAAAAGCTCTGGATGTTACATAAAAATATTATCTGGACATTATATAAAAATTATATATATATCTGGACATTATATAAAAAACAGACATAAGAAGACTCTGGAAGGCAGAGAGAAGGAAGACCAACAAGGGACCTAGAGACCCAAGAAGTAACACAGTGCTACGTACCCTGGCCCAGACTTGGAGCTGAAGAAGTCAGCAAGCACACAGTGCCAATGGGTACAGACAATACACGCACTAACAGAAGCCAGTTCTCTCTAGCCAGAGGACCAGAAAAGGGGTTGCCTAGCAAGATGGAAAGCTTTCAGACAGTAACTGCTCTACTCCAGCCAAACACCAGCCAGGCCAGCAAAGACTGAATGAAGGAGTCTGAACTGCCACCCCCGCTCCCAGCTGGGTGGTGTCAGAGCAGGCCAGGTGGAGGGAATTCAGGACTTGCACCACTGCTCATCTTCAAAAGGCCACCAGAGCCCACCCCACCTGCTGCCAGACACACAGGCAATGCAGTGGAGGCAGTGTGTAGGGGGCAGCCAGGGGGCTCTTCTACCCTCCAGGCAGCAGGATGTCCATAGATGCCTAGTACAGAGCCTAGTGCAGAGGTGTCTTTTTTTTTTCTTTTTTTTTTTTTCAGAGATGGGGTCTGGCCATGTTGCCCAGGTAGGTCTCAAACTCCTGGCCTCGAGCAATACTGCCGTCTCTATCTCCAAAAGTGCTAGGATTACAGGTATGAGCCACTCTGCACCAGATCCTTAGGTGTCAATTTTTAAAAATATGTACAGGACTTCTTGGCTGGAAACTACAAAATGCTGAAGAAATAAAGAAGATCTAAATAAACAGAGAAATGTACCATGTTCAAGGACTGGAGGACAATATAGTAAAGAAGTCAGTTGTCCCCAGATTGGTATGCAGGCTTAATACAATTTCGATCAAAGGCCCAGCAAGATTTTATTGTAGATATAAACAAGATTCTTGTAAAATTTATATGGAAAGGTAAAGAAACTAGACTAAAGCAATTTTGAAGGAAAAAAAAAGAACAAAGTGGGAGGAATCAGTCTACCTGATTTTAAGACTTAGCTACAGCAATCAAGTCTGTGTGGTATTGCAGAGAGCTAGACATATAAATCAGTGGAAAGAATAGAGAACCCAGAAATAGACCCACACAAATACACCCCACTGATTTTTGACAAAGGCACGCAAGCAGTTCAATGGAGGAAAGGTGGCCTTTTCAGCAAAAGATGCTAGAGCAAGTGGATATCCATTAGGGAAAAAACCACAAAACCTTGACCTAAGTCTTACACTTTATACAAAAATTAACTTAAAATGGGTCACAGACTTATAAAACATAAAACTATAAAACTTAAAAGAAAAAAATAAGAGAAAATCTTTATGATCTTCTAAGAACTCTTCAAGATTTTTTTTTTTTCTGAGATGGAGTCTCACTCTGTCTCCCAGGCTGGAGTGCAATGGCACAATCTCGGCTCACTGCAGGCTCTGCCCTCCGAGTTCAAGCGATTCTCCTGCCTCAGCTTCCTGAGTAGCTGGGATTACAGGCACCTGCCACTGCCCCCAGCTAATTTTTTTTTTTGTATTTTTAGTAGAGATGGGGTTTCACCATCTTGGCCAGGCTGGTGTTGAACTCCTGACCTCGTGATCCACCCATTTCGGCCTCCCAAAGTGCTGGGATTATAGGTGTGAGCCACCGTGCCCAGAACTCTTTAAGAGTTATTAGACTTGATACCAAAAGCATGATCTGTAAAATAAAATGTTGATAAATTGTACTTCGTCAAAATGTAAAACTTGCTCTGCAAAAGACCTGTTAAGGCAATGAAATGACAAGCTGCAGACTGGGAGAAGATATTTACAAGCCACATACCTAACAAAGGACTAGTATTTAGAAGCTATAAAGAACTTTAAAATTCAACAGTCAAAAGAACAATCCAATTTTAAAATGAGTAAGAAATATAGATAGTTGACTGAAAAGGATATACAGATGGCAAATAAATACATGAAAAAAATGTTCAATAGCATTAGCCATCAGAGAAATGCAAATTAAAACCACAATGAGATGATACTACACATCTATCAGAATGGCTAAAATAAAAAATAGTCACAACACCAAATGCTGGCAAAGCTGCAGAAAAACTAGATCACTCATACGTTTACATCAGTGTAAATTTAAAATAGTACAGCTGCTCTGGAAAAGTTTAGCAGGTTTGTTTCTGGGTTTTTGTGTGTTTGTTTGTTTTGGGTTTGTTTGTTTGTTTGTTTGTTTTGAGACAAGATCTCACTCTGTAGCCCAGGCTGGAGTGCAGTGGCAAAATCACAGCTCACTGCAGCCTCAACCTCCCAGATTCAAGGGATCTTCCCTTCTACCTCAGCCTCCCGAGTCTGAGACCACAGGTGCATGCCACTGCACCTAGCTAATTTTCTGTATTTTTTGTAGAGACAGAGTCTCCCCATGTTGCGCAGGCTGGTCTTGAACTCCTGGGCTCAAGCAGTCGACCCCCCTCAGCCTCCCAAAATGATGGGATTACAGATGTGAGCCACCACACCCAGCCAGCAGTTTCTCAGAAAATGAAACATACGACTACCCTATGACCCACCATTTGTACTGCTGTGTATTGATCCCAGAAAAAGGAAAACTTATGGACACACGAAAACCTGTTCATGAATGTTCATGGCAGCTTTTATTTATTTATTTATTGAGACGGAGTCTCACTCTGTCACCCAGGCTGGAGTGCAGTGGCACAATCTCGGCTCGCTGCAACCTCCGCCTCCCGCATTCAAGCGATTCTCCTGTTCAGCCACTCGAGCAGCTGGGATTACAGACGTGCGCCACCACGCCCAGCTAATTTTTGTATTGTTATATTCTTGGCCCACTGCAACCTCTGCCTCCCGGGTGCAAGCAATTCTCCTGTCTCAGCCTCCCTAGTAGCTGGGATTACAGGCACGTGCCACCATACCCGGCTAATTTTTTTGTATTTTTAGTAGAGACGGGGTTTCACCACGTTGGCCAGGCTGGTCTCAAACTCCCAACCTCAGGTGATCACCTGATTACAGGCGTGAGCCACTGCACCCAGCCCATGGCAGCTTTTAATAGCCAAAAACTGAAAATAACCCAGCTGTTCTTCAACAGGTGAATGGTTAAACATGCTGTGGGGGGCCAGCTGTGGTGGCTCATGCCTGTAATCCCAGCACTTTGGGAGGCTGAGGAAAGATGGCTTGAGACCAGGAGTTCGAGACCAGCCTGGGCAACATAGCAAGATCTTGTCTGTACTAAAAATAAAAAAGAATTAGCCAGGTGTGTTGGTGTGCACCTGTGTCCCAGCTACTTGGGAGGATACGCTGGGAGGATTGCTTGAGCCAGGAGGTCGAGGCTGCAGTGAGCAATGATCCTGCCACTGGACTCATCCCAGGTGACAGGGCAAGACCCTGTCTCAATAAATAAATAATAAATTAACATGCTGTGGTACAGCCATACCATGGTATCCTACTCAGAAATAAAAAGGAATTAACTATTGATACATGCAGCAAACAACCTGGATGAATATCCAGAGAATTATGCTGAGTGGAAAAAAGCCAATCCCCAAAAGTTATATACCATGTGATTCCATATAGTATACTCTTGAACTGACAAAATTGTAAAATGGTGAATGTATGTGTGGTTGCTAGAGGTTAAGGAGCCGGTGAAGGCAAATGTCAGTAGGCATGGCTATAAGAGGATGACATGAGGGACCCTTGTAGGGACAGAGATATTCTGTGTCTTTTCTGTATCAAGGTCAATATCCAGACTGTGAAATTATTCTACAGTTTTGTAAGATGTTGCCATTGGGGAAAACTGGATCATGGGTACATGGAATCCCTTTGTATTAGTTCTTAAAGTTGCATGGGAATCTATAATTATCTAAAAATAAAAAGTTTGGCTGGGCGCGGTGGCTCATGCCTGTAATCCCAGCACTTTGGGAGGTCGAGGCGGGTGGATCACGAGGTCAGGAGTTCGAGGCCAGCCTGGCCAACATGGTGAAACCCGTCTTCACTAAAAACACAAAAATTAGCCGGGTGTGGTGGCAGGCACCTGTAATCCCAGCTTCTTGGGAGGCTGAGGCAGGAGAATTGATTGAACCCAGGGGGCAGAGGTTGCAGTGAGCTGAGATTGTGCCATTGCACTCCAGCCTGGGCACAGAGTGAAACTCCATCTCAAAATAAATAAATAAAATAAAATAAAAAGTTTAATATAAAATATACAGTAGGCCAGTCATGGTGGCTCATGCCTGTAATCTCAGCATTTTGGGAGGCTGAGGTGGGAGGATTGCTTGAGCCCAGGAGATAAACAGCAGCCTGGGCAACATACTGAGACCCCCATCTCTACAAAAATAAAAATTAAAAGTAAAAAAGATTGCTTAAGCCCAGGATGTTGAGGCTGCCGTGAGCTGTCATCACACCACTGCCCTCTAGCGTGGGTGACAGAGAATGACCCTGTTTCGAAAATAAAAAAATAAAAGAAAAAAGATCGGGAGGCCGAGGCAGGAGGATCACTTGAGGTTAGGAGTTTGAGGCCAGCCTGGCCAACATGGTGAAACCCCGTCACTACTAAAAATACAAAAAAATTAGCCAGGTATGGTGGCACGTGCCTGTAATCCCAGCTACTAAGGAGGCTGAGAC
Organism: Hylobates moloch; assembly: GCF_009828535.3. Classification (NCBI taxonomy): domain Eukaryota; kingdom Metazoa; phylum Chordata; class Mammalia; order Primates; family Hylobatidae; genus Hylobates; species Hylobates moloch. The sequence continues at coordinate 36,061,704 of NW_026652278.1, forward strand.
AGGAGAATTGCTTGCACCCGGGAGGCAGAGGTTGCAGTGGGCCAAGATCGCGCCACTGCACTCCAGGCTGGGAGACAGAGCGAGACTATGTCTCAAAAAAGAAAAAAGAATAGGCTGGGCACTGTGTCTTACGCCTGTAATCCCAGCACTTTGGGAGGCTGAGGTGGGCAGATCACTTGAGGCCAGGAATTTGAGACCAGCATGGCCAATATGGTGAAACCCCATCTCTACTGAAAAATGAAAACAAAAACAAAAATTAGCTGGGCATGGTGGCGCACACGTGTAATCTCTGTTACTCAGGAATGTGAGGCACAAGAATTGCTTGAACCTGGGAGGCAGAGGTTGCACTGAGCTGAGATTGCTGCACTCTAGCCTGGGCAAAAGAGCAAGACTCTGTCTAAAAAAAGAAAGAAGGAAAGAAAGAGAGAGAGAGAGAGAAGGAAGGAAGGCAGGAAGGAAGGAAGGAAGGAAGGAAGGAAGGAAGGAAGGAAGGAAGGAAGGAAGAAAGAAAGAAAGGAGGGAAGGAAAGGATAAAATGTACATTAAAACTTGAATACAGGGGCACATATTTTTCTGTTGCCTCAGACTTCAGAATGACCCTGAACTTGATGGGCGTTCTCTCTGAAGTTCTACTTTGCTTGCCCAACAAAGAATTGGGGTATACAGTCTGACCACAGAACCGATTATTTGAAGACAACACTCTCCTGCCTTCTAACTCCTTTGCCAACCCCAATCATTCCTATTTTTTCAGGACCTGGCACCCGATAGCACAGATTTAGAGGCCCCTGGTTTACATTCTTTCTCTCCAGGCATCTCTAAGTGTGGTCCTAGGGTTACTCTGTCACAATCACACAGGATGTTTGTTTCAATGCATCTTCTTGGGCCCAAAAGTTGGAACTTTAATTCGCCCCTAAGGGAATTTTAATGCACACTTAAGTTTGACAATCAATAGTGCTCAACTTTGTCCAAAGTCAGGATTTTCTGGGAGTCACAAGGAGTTCCCACACTGGGATGTTCTCTCAAAGGATTTTCTGAAAGGAGGAGACTGAGTGGGGCCTGGTGCCAGCCCTGGGTCCTGCTCCAGTGAGGACACAGTCTGCCCACCCCCCGCCACGCCGCGCCCCCGCTGCCACTGGCTCACCGCAGCGTTTGGCTCAATGAGGCGGTGCTGCAGTTTCTGGGCATCTTCCCATTGCCCTGTGCAGCATAGTCGCTCCAGCTGGCACACCTGAGCCCCCAGGACATTGGCCAGGGCACACACGCCCCCCACAGCTCCTGCACGAAGTAAGACGCAGAACGTCAGCCAGAGTCTCTCCACTCCAGGCATCCCAAGCCCTGGTCCCAGCACCTCTTCAACCTGGGGACATTAGATACAGATTTCTATGTCACTTGGCTGGCTACATCAAAGGCATGCTCTGTAAGTCCAGAGTATATATTTCCAGAGAGAAGAGCTGCCTGCATATTCAAAATAGAATCCCGCAGGTCAAGTACTGCTCAGGGCTGATCTGTGAGGGGCAGGGAGCAGAGCCTGAAAGTGAACTCAAGGGCAGTTCCTTCCCTGAACCCCTCCCAGAATAAAATCCCATCTGACAGTTGACACCTCCAGCTTCCTCCAATAGCCCCCTGACTGATCAGTCCTGTAAGAGGGTGGGATGGATGGGAAGCCTTTGTTCTTTTGAAATTTTATTCCCCCCCGTGGATGCAACCAGAGACAGCAGTGGGCAGACTCAGGTCACCAGGCATGTCTTCCCATCGACTGCATAAACCTGAATGAGACCCTCTCTAATCCTCTTTGTGCTCATCAGGGCAATGAAAATGAGTTTGGCTATTATCTCAGAAAGCCCTGCCACTTCTGCAAGCCTGTAAGTATGCTTCTAAGGCTAGATAGGAGTGGAACCCTAGGCACAGTGGTCTCAAAACCGTAGAGAGAGTAGGCAATTGAGAATGAGCTAATAGAGCTGTTTGTGGAATACCTACTATGTATCCCAGGTGCATTACAGCAGCATGGCCCTGATGCTCTCTAATCCTCATGATCCCTCTGTACACAGAGTAGAAACTCAGGCCCAGAGAGGTGAATGATTTGCCCAGCATTACTCAGTGAATGAACTGCAGAGCTGAGATTCCCCCCAGCCTCCAGAGCCTGTGCTTTTTTTTTTTTTTTTTTTTTTAAATCTACTCCACTTTCAGGAATGAGGGAGAAATGGATCCCTTCTTGTTCCCCTTCACTGTAGAGGCCATGACATGGCAGCGGAGATGTACAAGGGCCTAGACAACAAGCCAAAGTCTGGAGGGACCAGATGGATCAGGAACCAGCATTCTCCCCTGCAGTGCTAGAAAAGTCACTCAAATCTCTACTCACTGGGGCTTCAGCTGAAGGGAACAGCTTCCCTTCTTCCCCCTTCCCTCCAGGGCTCAAATCTAATCCAAACCCAAGGACCCTGACCCCAAACAGACAAGAGCAGTTGATCTAAGTGACATTCCTAAGGATCCTGGATTGAAACAGAATCTGATCAGGCAACTGAAGATCCCTGGCTCAACTCTGTAGATCTGACAATTCATTCTGGCCTGGGACAGGGGAGAGGAAAATGGACTCCTGAACTACAGAGGAGGGCCCCAAGGCCTCTGCCCTCAGAGAATGATGTACAAGGTGGGATTAGGGCAGCTAAGTTTGTCATCTAATCATGGAGCTCAGGACTCAGAACAAACGGCAGGCATCCCTACTACAGGCCAGGGATTGTACACGGCCATCCTCCTCCAGCCAACAAGGTTACTCACAGGACCCCAAATTCAGACAAGTAAGCGGCGTGGCCAGGTTTCTGAGTTTTCAGAGCGGGCAGGCTGGCAAACCACCATCTGCAGACCCAGCCCTAGCCCTCACGATCTCTCCCAGCAGACCCAGGTGCTTGGGTATCTCTTAGTCACCCATGACAATTTGAGAGCAGTAGGCGGCCTACCCAAGGCATAGCTGGCCATCAGAAAGCCAGCCGATCCAGCCAACACCTGAAAATCCTGCTTCCTGGTCTTGTGAACAATCAGCCCAATCCTGGTCACCTGCAACAGCAAATGTGGTGTGAGAGCTGTGCCCAGAGCCTCATCCTGGATGAGGGCCGGGTAAGTGTGGTGGAATGAAAGCCCAGTGCCCAAAGAGATGCCCTCAAGAAAGCCCCCAGAGAGCCCGCACGACAGAGAGAATCCACACAGAAGCCAAGGATGGAAACAGATCTCAGAGCTGCCCTCGGGAGAAAAAGTGCTAGGACCCAGAAAAGGAGGAGAGAACCCCAGCTCCGGAGCTGCTGCCACTCACATCACCACCGCTGTCCTTCATGCCCACAATATTCGGGTGCTGGGAAAGCGTGACCACTGCATCCACAGGCAGGTCCAGCCCTGTGTTGGCTGGGACACTGTACAGCACCACAGGGATTGGAGAGAGATCAGCAACCTGGGGGGGTGCAGAGAAGAGCAGGAGAGGGCAGCCGCCCCAGGTCCCAGGAGCCAGAGACTTGAGACCCACAGGTCCCAGCCTGCTTCACTCCAGGGCCACCTGGACAGGCTTCCCTCCCGTGCTACATGCCCCAAGTGTAAGCAATCACAGTGGGTCATATTTATGGAGTGCTTTCCATATGCCAGGCACAGTTCTAAGGCCTTTATGTTCCTGATCTCATTTAATGCTCACTGCAACCCTATGAGATAGATGACATCGGCCGGGCGTGGTGGCTCACGCTTGTAATCCCAGCACTTTGGGAGGCTGAGGCAGGTGGATCACGAGGTCAGGAGATCGAGACCACGGTGAAACCCCGTCTCTACTAAAAATACAAAAAAAAAATTAGCCGGGCGTGGTGGCGGGTGCCTGTAGTCCCAGCTACTCGGAGAGGCTGAGGCAGGAGAATGGCGTGAACCCGGGAGGCGGAGCTTGCAGTGAGCCAAGATTGCGCCACTGCACTCCAGCCTGGGCGACAGAGCGAGACTCCGTCTCAAAAAAAAAAAAAAAAAAAAGAGATAGATGACATCATTCCTCCAATTTTAGAGGGGAGAAAGCAGTAACACAGAGTGGTCAGGTAAGCCTCCCAATGTCGTGCAACTGATCCGTGGTGGCAGTCCATCCATTTCCTATAGCTGCCGTTCATGTGAAGCACCACCCCACTCCCAGCTTCCCTTATCTCCTCTCCCTGGGCAGAGCCTCCTCTTGGTCTCAGGCCCCACACACACCTTGGTGTAGTGGTGAATGAGGGCTGCACTGCTCATGCGGCCACGATAGTAGCAAGGGGTCACCACCATGGCCGCGTCAGCCCCGACCTGGGCCATGCTGACGGTCATCTCCACTGTGGCTTGAGTGGCTGCCGGAGGAAGGAGAGAGGTGAGAGCAGGCAGAAGGAGGCCTGGATCAGGACACTGGGCCAAGCGCAGGTGCCTCAGCATGTCCCAGAAGAGGCAGAACAAGGAGATAGGACCCAAGCTAGGGCCTAGGAGCCTGGATCCTGCACACCCACCCACCCCCAGGGCCCAGGGCATTCTGGCTCACACTCGCATCCGGAGCCAGCTAGCAGGAGCCTGTTCTTGGGCATGGCCTGGCGCACACGGCTCACCACCTCGAGGCGCTCACTGCTGGTCAGGAAAGGAAACTCTCCATTGGAGCCCTGGACCACGAAGCCTGCAACAGACACAGTTGACCAACACCTTCCCATCCTCTACCGAACAACCAGGACATTGGTGTTCCTACCTTCCAACACCATAATCTTTCACACATTTCCTTCCCATCTTTGCAGGCAGAAGGTTCCCACACAACTGCAATGACTGTTCACATCATTTTTCTATTTTAGACACAGGGTCTTGCTCTGTTGCCCAGGCTGGGATGCAGTGGCTCAATCATAGCTTGCTGCAGCTTCGACCTTCTGGGCTCAAGTGATCCTTATGTAATATGGTTATTACAATTTTAAGCCTTGTAGAAATGGAATTAAGCTTAAATAGCCTTCTGCAGTTTGCTGGTTGTTTAATACTATGTTTTGAGCTTTGTCCATAGCAGCACACGTAGCCCTGATTCATTCATTTTACTTGCTCTATGGTATTCTGTTGTATGGTTAGAACACAATTTATTTTTCATTCTCTTGTTGAGAGCATTTAGAATGTTTCCTTCTTTTTGGCTGGGCCTGGTGGCTCACACCTATGATTTCAGCACTTTAGGAGGCCAGGGTGGGTGGATCACTTGAGCCCAGGAGTTCAAAACCAGCCAGGGCAGCATGGCTGCCTGTCTCTACCAAAAAATGGCATACCTGTCTCTACCAAAAAAGAAAAAAGAAAAAAAGAATGTTTTCTTCTTTTTGCTGTTGCAAATAATGCTGAAACAAACATTTTCTGTAAAGTCTTCTGTGCATATGTCTAAGAGTTCCTCTAGAGTTCAGATACTTTGGTGTGTAATTGCTGAGTCATATCTATGTGCACCTTCATCTGTGACACATTTTTTATGTATTTACTTTTTCTTTGAGGCAGGGTCTCACTCTGTCACCCAGGCTGGAGTGCAGTGGCACAATCACGGCTCACTGCAGCCTCGGCCCCCTGGGTTCAAGTGATCCTCCTGTCTTAGCCAGCTAGGATTACAGGCATGAGCTACCACGCCCAACTAATTTGTGTAGTTTTTTTTGTAGAGATGGAGTTTCACCATTTTGCCCAGGATGGCTCGAATTCCTGGGCCCAGGTGATCCTCCCACCTTAGCCTCCGAAAGTGCTGGGATTACAGTCATGAGCCCCCATGCCTGACTGTGTGCCGCATTTCTAATCAATCAGTGTAGACCTCAGGAGCAGCATAGAATGTCGTACATGCCAAATCATGGTATTGTCAGAACAAATTTTTGCCAACTTTCTGGGTGAAAAGTGAATCTCATTGCTTTATTTTGCATTTTCCTGTTTTTATCAATCATTTACTTGGGATATGTCTAACCAGTAACCTGTACCAGTTACGGGTGAGTCACAGTGCCCAGCCCGCTTAACTTTCTCTTTCTTCTTTCTCCTCTCCATCCCATTCCATTAAAGAAAAAAAAAATGGAAGTAGTTTACAAACACAGAGTACAATACAACAGGATTCTTTTTTTTTTTTTTTTTTTTTTTGAGATGGAGTCTCGCTCTGTCGCCCAGGCTGGAGTGCAGTGGCGCGCTCTTGGCTCACTGCAAGCTCCGCCTCCCGGGTTCACGCCATTCTCCTGCCTCAGCCTCCCGAGTAGCTGGGACTACAGGCGCCTGCCGACACGCCCGGCTAATTTTTTGTATTTTTAGTAGAGACGGGGTTTCACCATGTTAGCCAAGATGGTCTCGATCTCCTGACCTCGTGATCCGCCCGTCTCGGCCTCCCAAAGTGCTGGGATTACAGGCTTGAGCCACCGCGCCCGGCCAGGATTCTTAATTAATAGAAGGATATTTGGGCCTGTAATCCCAGCACTTCAGGAGGCCAAGGCGGGAGGATCACTTGAGGCCAGAAGTTTGAGACCAGCCTGGGTAACAAAGTGAGACTCTGACTTTACAAAAAAATAAAAAATAAATAAACCAGGTGCATTTGAAGCTGCAGTGAACTATGATTGTGCCACTGCACTCCAGCCTGGGTGACAGAGCAAGACCCTGTCTCAAAAAAAAAAAAAAAAAAAAATTGGAGGCTATTTGGGAGAAGGAAATGAAAATAAGGCCGCAAGCAGTATTGGTATACAAAGTTTCTGCCATATAGTTGTGAGAAATGAGCCAGAAATTTGATGTGGAGTTTCCCGACAGCCAGAGCTAAAAGGGAAACATGGTCAGCTAACAGACATGTAGAACTCAAAAGATAAAAGCAAAGCAACTGCCCCGGAGAAACACAGAGTTTCCTGGCACTGGGACCAAGAGAAATTGTTCCTGTGAGTCATGCTTCAGGGGACACTGTGTGATGTAGACTCCACTTCGTTCCACCAACCTTTTTCCATGCTGTTCACTACACCATCAGATTCCAGAGTGAGTTGCCAGGATATCAGGATATCTCTCATTGGATATTTAGCTGCTTTTTTTTTTTTTTTGAGTAGTTATTTTGCATTGGTAACATTGCAGGGAACATCTGGAGGCACACAGCTTCTCACTCCTGTGGGATTGCTTCTGGGGGATTGATTCCTCTGTGTCAGGCTAGCAGCCCAAGGAAGGGCCTCCTTGTGTCTTGCTACATGGGGCTGCAGTGCTCTCCGTAAAAGCTGCCAGCCCTGGATGAGGACTCCAATCTAGCTATGATTGGACCAGCACCCTCTGACTAAAGAGTCAAAGATCAAACTCTTGCCACTCTCTCTTTTCCAATACCAAAGTCATCTTCCTCCCCACTCCTGCCTGCTGTCCTGGGCTGGGGCAGGTTCTTGCTGCGGCCACTGATTCAGCCACCATCACCCCCTTCCTTCACCTCTCATCCTGCTGGTCAGTTCCAGGGGCCCTCTGGGCCCCACAGGTGGAGCTGGTCTAAACAGCAGGACAGCTGAGGCTTGCACTCTGGGACTCAGAAGCAGACCCTGTGCTCAAGGCTTCTATGACACAGCCCTCTCTTCTGTCTCATTGAAGGGGGCAACTGACCCATGCCTGACTCCCAAGAAGGAAGAAGTGCCTGGCTGGAGAAGAGGGAGTGTGGCGTAGTCAGGGCAGCACTAGACTCAAGAGTCACCTCTGGATATTGAGCAAGTCACATCACATCTTTGAGTCTCTGTTTCCTTTTCTATGGGATGACAGTGAAATCATTTCAATCCTAGCTTATAGGACTGTTTTAAAGGATAAGAAAATGTCCCAGAAATCTGTGAATGGGTACCCCAAAGAGCCCCTCCTTCACCCTGGTTAGATGTCCAGGTGTGAGCCTGATGTGTCCCTGTTAGTGTAGAGACGGGGCCAGAGGAGAGGAAAAGGCCAGGATCTCCAATGAACCAGGGACTGGGGAAAAAGCAGAAAAGCAGAGGGCTCACAGAAGAGGGGTCAGATGCACAGGCCCTGAAGTCAGAGAAGCCCAGGCTAACTCAGTCAAAAAATGGTGATGATATTAGTGCCTTTCTCAGAGTTTTGTTTTGTTTTGTTTTGTTTTGAGACAGAGTCTCACTCTGTTGCCCAGGCTGGAGTGCAGTAGTGCGACCTCGGCTCACTGCAGCCTCTGTCTCCCAGGCTCAAGCAATTATCCTGCTTCGGCCTCCCAAGTAGCTGGGATTACAGGCACCCGCCACCATGCTGGCTAATTTTTGTATTTTTAGTAGAGACAGGGTTTCACCATGTCGGCCAGGCTGGTCTTGAACTCCTGGCCTCAGGTGATCCGCCTGCTTTGGCCTCCCAAAGTGCTGGTGATTATAGGCATGAGCCATCATACCCAGCCTCTCAGAGTTGTTTTGAAGTTTAAATGAGATACTATTTGTAAAGTACTTCAAATAGAACCTGGTGCTCACTAAGTGTTAGCTGTCATTCTTATGGAGTCAGGAAAAAGTGCTCAAACCTTAAATCAGGAGGGTGGCTGGTATTGAAGGGGAGGCTGCTCTCAATGACCTCTCATTGTACACCCACTGTGATATTAGGAGTGGGTGTGCAAGTCCCCCTCCAGCTGCAAGACAAAGAAAGATACTCTCCCCTGCCCCCACGATTGCACTTGCTGCTCTGGGAGCTGGGGTGGCAGAGAGGGGAGTGGGTGTTTGGGGCTGGGGACACATAAGCAACATGGTGACTTACTGTGGCTAAAAAGAATCACATAAGGAGTGTCCCCAGACATTATTATGCCTTCTTGGTCCATCATCACTGCCACCTCCTCTGAGAAGTCTTCCTGGGATCTCTCCACTGGGCCTCCCTGCTCTGCATTTCCATTACCTGTTCCTTGTATAATATTTCCCCATGGACAGCACCCATCTACAAAGGTCCTCAGAACTCTTCAATCCCCCACCCCTGCCCCCATCTGTGGAATTAGACAAAATTTTTCAATCTGACCTCTCCTATAAAATGAGAAATTGGGCCGGATGCAGTGGCTCACACCTGTAATCCCATTACTTTGGGAGGCCAAGATGGGCGGACTATTTGAGGCCAGGAGTTCAAGACCAGCCTGGCCAACATGGTGAAACCCTGTCTCCACTAAAAAAAATTAAAAATTAGGCCAGGCACGGTGGCTCACACTTGCGATCCCAGCACTTTGGGAGGCCAAGGCGGGTGAATCACAAGGTCAGGAATTCGAGACCAGCCTGGCCAACATGGTGAAACCCCGTCTCTACTAAAAATACAAAAATTAGCTGGGCATGGTGGCAGGCGCCTGTAATCCCAGCTACTCGGGAGGCTGAGGCAGGAGAATTGCTTGAACCTGGGAGGCAGAGGTTGCAGTGAGCCGAGATTAGGCTACTGCACTCCAGCCTGGGCGACAGTGCGAGACTCCGTCTCAAAAAAATAAAAAAAATTAAAAATCAAAAATTAGCCAAGTATGGAGGCGCGCACCTGTAATCCCAGCCACTCAGGAATCAGAAGCAGGAGAATCACTTAAGCCTGGGAGGTGGAGGTTGCAGTGAGCCCAGATCGCACCACTGCATCGTAGCCTGGGTGACAGAGTGAGACTCTGTCTCAAAAAAAAAGAAAAAAAAGGCCAGGCGCAATGGCTCATGCCTGTAATTCCAGCACTTTGGGAGGCCAAGGCAGGCCAATCACTTCAGGTCAGGAGTTTGAGACCAGCCTGGCCAATGTGGTGAAACCCTATCTCTACTAAAAGTACAAAAATTAGCTGGGCGTGGTGGTACTCGCTTGTAATCCCAGCTATTCGGGAGGCTGAGGCAGGAGAATCACTTGAACCCGGGAGGCAGAGGTTGCAGTGAGCCGAGATCGTGCCACTGCACTCAAGCCTGGGTGACAAGAGTGAAACTCGGTCTCAAAAAAAAAAACCAAGCTGACTGCCATGGTTCCCCAGACACACTGCACTTCCCTCCCTCTACACCCTCACTTGTGCTCCTCCCTTCTGCCTGGAACACCTTCCAAATGCCATGACAGCCAACAAGCTCAAGTCCGCTCCCCAGCATTCTGTTTTCCTTACCCAGTGCTTGCTTTACTTTGCCTGGATGCATTCTCGCCTCCTGTGTGACGCCTAACATAGGTGTTGAGGTGTGTATTGACAATTTGTTGTGCAAAAGAAAAGAAGTTCTTTATTTTTTTCTGCCCTGGTCTGTGGCCAAAGTTTTTTGCATGACTTAATTCATAACCTCCCTCTGGAAAGAAATTACAATTCCTGATGAAACGCTTAAGCATTTTCCTGATGAACTTTATCTATCCTTTTCTTTTTTATGTTTTTTTTTTGAGACAGAGTCCGGCTCTGTTGCCCAGGCTGGAGGGCAGTGGCCTGGTCTCGGCTCACTGCAACCTCCACCTCCCAGGTCCAAGCAATTCTTCTGCCTCAGCCTTCTGAGAAGTTGAGATTACAGGTGCCCGCCACCACACCCAGCTAATTTTTCACATTTTTAGTAGAGATGGGATTTCACCATGTTTGCCAGGCTGGTCTCAAACTCCTGATCTCAGATGATCCACCCTCCTCAGCCTCCCAAAGTGCTGGGATTACAGGCGTGAGCCACCGTGTTCGGCCCCCAATGAACTTTAATGGAATTAAGACTTGATCTGGAAAATTAGCCACCCTCCCGGCCAACTCTCAGGCAAGAGCCTAGAAGCTGTTAACTACTTTTCTTTGTCTTTATGTAGTCTTAACAGTGAGTGATCTGACCATTCTCTTTTTTTTTGAGGCGGAGTCTCACTCTGTCGCCCAGGCTAAAGTGCAGTGGGGCAATCTCTGTTCACTGCAACCTCTGCCTCCCGGATTCAAGCCATCCTCCCAACTCAGCCTCCCGAGCAGCTGGGATTACAGGTGGGCACCACCATGCCCAGCTAATTTTTGCTTATTTAGTAGAGATGAGGTTTCACCAGGTTGTCCAGGCTGGTCTCAAACTCCTGACCTCAAGTGATCTGCCCATCTTGGCCTCCCAAAGTGCAGGAATTACAGACATGAGCCACCACACCCAGCCTGACCATTCTTTTTTTAATAAAAATATTCTTACCAAGAGTATATATTTGAGTTAGCTGCTTACAGGTCATTTTGCTTGCATTACAACCATAATCAAACTTTGACACGCACTCATAGTCAAATTGTCTGAAAACTTTTTTTTAAACTTGAAATATTGAATTACTTTTAGACTTACAGAAAAGTTTCAAAAATAGTACAGGGATTTTCTGGCTGGGCGCGGTGGCACCCACCTCTAATCCCAGCACTTTGGGAGGCCGAGGCGGGCGGATCATGAGGTCAGGAGATGAAGACCATCCTGGCTAATACAGTGAAACCCCGTCTCTACTAAAAATACAAAAAATTAGCCAGGCGTGGTGGCGGGTGCCTTTAGTCCCAGCTACTTGACAGACTGAGGCAGGAGAATGGCATGAACCCGGGACGCAGAGCTTGCAGTGAGCCGAGATCGCACCACTGCACTCCAGCCTGGGTGACAGAGCAAGACTCCATCTCAAAAAAAAAAAAAAAAAAAAAGTACAGGGATTTTCTATACATCCTTCACCCAGCCTCCACCAATGATAATGTCTTACCTACCTATACTATGATGACCAGAACCAAAGAATTAACACTGGTACAATGTCATTAACTAAGGACTTTATTTGAATTTTGCCAGTTTGAGTCTGAGGCTGCAGTGAACTATGATATCACCACTGTACTCCAGCCTGGGCAACATGGCAAAACCCCATCTATACTAAAAATACAAAAAAAATTAGCCAGGCATGGTTGTGTGTGCCTTTGGCCTTAGCTACTCGGGAGGCTGAGGCATGAGAACCACATGAACCCGGGAGGCAGAGGTTGCAGTGAGCCGAGATCGCGCCACTGTACTCCAGCCTGGGCAATGAAGCGAGACTCTGTCACACACACACACACCCACACACACACACACTCAAAAGGAAAGAAAAAAAAAATTAGCCGGGTGTGGTTCCACACACCTGCAGTCCCAGCTACTTGGGAAGCTGAGGTGGGAGGATAGCTTGAACCCAGGAGGCAGAGGTTGCAGTGAGCCGTGATCACGCCTCTGCACTCCAGCCTAGGCGGCAGGAGTGAAACCCGGTCTCAAAATATATATATATAAAACAAGAAAAAAAGAGAAAAGAAAAAAAAAAAACAAGAAGATCAGGTTAAATAGCTAATGAATGCAGGGCTTAATACCCTGGGTGGCGTGTTGATAGATGCAGCAAACCACCATGGCACACGTTTACCTATGTAACAAACCTGAACGTCCTGCCCATGTAACTCGGAACTTAAAATTAAATTAAATTAGAAAAAACAAACAAGAAGAGAGTGTTGTGCCCACTCAGTGGCTATAGACCTAGGTGGTGGGGAGGTACTAACATGGATCCCAAGGGGCCCCAGGAAGCAGGTGGGGCTGGGGAGAGAATTGCCTTGTAGGATGCCACATGACTTGAGAGCAAAGATAGCACCAAGACGACAGGAGCCCTTATTCCCACCTGGCTTAGTTACTGTCCTCTGAAAGCCTGTTTCTCGTCCAAGCCCAATACCTGGCTGCTCCCCTTTTCCCTGGCAACATCAGGTTGGGGGTATTGAGACGTCTGGAGGTACCCCTTTTCCAGAACCTGAGACCAGGGTAACTGTTTTATGGAGCTTTAAATGAGGCCCAGTGAAAAGGCCCCAGGCCAGGGCCCACACGCAGAGGACTGCTGGAGAGGGAGCCCCCTCTCTCCATCCCTGCCAGATCTTAGGCTGCCCACAGAGCCCCTGGACTCGGAGTGAAGGCACACAAAGCTTTATTGGCTCCATTCCAGGCAATGACATCAGTGTGGGGCTGTTGCCTGCTCCCATCTGTCTTCTCTTAGTGGGTCTTCAGAGGCCTCAGGATCTGTCTCACCTGCGCTGTGTCCTCCCAGCTCTCCCTCCAACAGGGGCCATCTTCTGTGGCAGACCCCACTCATGGAGTTTAAAGAGCCCATAATCCCTGTGGGGAGCCTAAGAAAGTAGGGATTTGGGCACAGCATCTCACCCTGGGCTGCATAGATGGCCCCGTAGGACAGAAAACAGACGTGTGTGTGAGCTAGCCTTGCTGGGGGCAGGGGCGTCTCCATCCATGGTTAGGTGGCTTCCAAGAAGTCATAGATCTAGTGTCTGCGGTTGGGCAGGCTGTGGCTCTGGTGGCTTGGGTGGCCATGGTGACTGTGGTGACTGTGGCCACAGAAAGTGTGTGTGTGGTTGGCACCAGCTATGGTGTTTTCCCGCTGGGTGAGGAAATTCTTTTGCAGCTTCATCTCCACCTCCTCGAGGGCCCTCAGCTCCTCTTGGTTGATGTCCTTGGACTCCAGGTGACCTGAGTGCTGGTAAGCTGTGGCCCGCTGCAGCATGGAGTGAGCCAGGTGCCGCCCCTGGGTGTCAATCTCCTTGGTGCAGGCAGCCACAGCGGCCCACGTGGCCTCATCGGTGGATGGGGCTTTTCCAGACTCCTGGTGGATCTCTTGGATCACTGAGGGCCCAGGTATCTTCTGCCTGCTGGTGAAGGATTCCCGGTGCAGAGCGGAGCCCACTTCTCCGTGCCTCGTGGTGAAGGTCTCTATGTGAACCGTGGTGCTGGCCTCTCCACTCCCACTCTCAGTCTGGGTAGCGTTGCCACTGGTGCTGGCATTGTTGTTGAGGGCCAGCTTCTCTTCGGAAAGGCGACTAAAGTGGGATTTGATCCAGCTTTCATTCTTTGCTTTATGGGATTCTGGTGACTTGTCCTTGTCTGGTGGACACTCAGAGGTTGCCTTTCTTCTCCTCTTTCTCTGAACCCACAGCATGAGACCTCCACCTCCCAGCAAGAGGGCAGTCCCCAGCACCACCTTGCATGATGGCTGCTGGATGAGCTCCAAGAAGGTCTCCAGGACCCTACACCAGGCAGGCAGAGCTAGGAGCACACTGGGCGATCTCTGGTGGTGTGGTTCATGCTTGAAAGGGCAGGCTCCCCAAGGATGTCTGACGGGCAGGCCCCCTGCTGCACCCTCCCTAGGTGCCCCCCATCACCTCAACAATGAACCCCATTGTGAGGAAGGCAGTTGGGGGTGGGGTGGGGAGAGTGGGATGGGGAGAGGTCGCAGCATCCCTCATGTCTAGCCTGTCAGGCATTGCCTGAGGCCTGGGTCCTGTCTCCTACCCTGACAGCTGTCCCCAAGCTCAGTGAAAGGGCCGCTTCTCTGATTCTGAGTCCTTCTGCTTGGAACCCATTCTACAACTTAGGCCTTTGTATCTTCCAGTCTTTGGTTTCTCTCCCTCCCCATCTGGTGGCCCCCAGGGGGCAAAGGATGCTGGGTCAGGCTGGCCATGGCAGAAGGATCCCCTTGACTGGGCTGATATCCTTTCCTAGCCATCTGAGACCAGTGCACCTCCATCCAGTGACCATGTCTGCTGCCAGCCTGGCATATTCCATCCTCGTTTGCAGCCCCTGGCCTCACTACAGGGCAGAGTTCAGAGTGAAAAGAACCCAGGAAGGAGCTCATTCTGGAATAACTAACATGAGGTCATAATGGGCTGAGGGCGGGGAGGCAAGCAGTGGGCTGAGAAGGCAGAGTGGACAGGAGACTTCATTGAGTCTAGATCCCTGGGGCCACTCCCAGATGGTGGCTGCTACCTCTTGCCTTAGTGATGCACCTACAAACCCGGAATTTGCCCCCCCATAAATAGGCATGGTTCGGGTTGTGAGCATGTGGTCTGGCTGGCCAGGCTTTCCATAAGTGCAGACAACTAAAAGCCTAATTAATCTCTAAGGCCTCTCAGGGTATAAACAGGCCTGGGCCACTGTATTTTTTTTTTTTCCCTCAAAAGCATCCAGCCCATTTAAAAAAAATAAGAAATGCCGAAATGGGGTTGTAAAAATTGTGATGCTTTAGACAAAATATTTTCTTTAACAGAGTAATGGTTTAATATATACAAAATATTATATCATTGCAAGAAAGCATAGTCCACTCTACGTGTGGAAGGAATAGGACACAAATGTTTTATGGAGAACCTCATCTTCCCAGTCCTGCTAGACTAGTTCTCTGGTTGGCTAACCTCATTTGGAAATAACAATTCAAAGTCCATCTTTGAGGGTGTTTATGGCTGTGAGTTCAGGGCCATAGAGCTCTTCTGTAATGACCCCTTCCTCTAGTCTCTAGTCATAACTTTTATTTAAAAAGAATACTCTTGGCCGGGCGCCGTGGCTCACGCCTATAATCCCAACACTTTGGGAGGCCGAGGCGGACGATCACGACGTCAGGAGATCGAGACCATCCTGGCTAATGCGGTAAAACCCCATCTCTACTAAAAATACAAAAAAAAAAAAAAAAAAATTAGCCGGACGTGGTGGTGGGAGCCTGTAGTCCCAGCTACTTGGGAGGCTGAGGCAGGAAAATGGCATGAACCTGGAAGGCGGAGCTTGCAGTAAGCCGAGATCGCTCCACTGCACTGCAGCCTGGGAGACAGAGCAAGACTCTGTCACAAAAAAAAAAAAAATATTTTTATTCAATCAAACCGTACAAATTAGCAATGTAAAAAATTTTTAAAAGAGCTACAGGCGCCTGTAATCCCAGCACTTTGGGAGGCAGAGGCAGGCAGATCACTTGAGCTCAGGAATTCGAGACCAGCCTGGGCAACATGGCAAAATCCCATCTCTACTAAAAATACGAAAAATTAGCCGGGTATAGTGGTGTGCACCTTTGGTCCCAGCTACTCGGGAGGCTGAGATGGGCAGGTTGCTTTAGTCCCAGGAGGCAGAGGTTGCAGTGAGCCAAGATCGTGCCACTGCACTCCAGCCTGGGTGACAGACTGAGACCCCATCTTAAAAATAAATAAATAAATAAGAGGCCCAGCGTGGTGGCTCACGCCTGTAATCCCAGCACTTTGGGAGGCCGAGGCCGGTGGATCGTGAGGTCAGGAGTTCGAGACCAGCTTGGCCAACATGGTGAAACCCCATCTCTACTAAAAATACAAAAATTAGCTGGGCGTGGTGGCAGGTGCCTGTAATCCCAGCTACTCAGGAGGCTGAGGCAGGATAATCGCTTGAACCCGGAAAGCAGAGGTTTCAGTGAGCCAAATCGTGCCACTGCACTCCAGCCTGAGCAACAGAGCAAGACTCTGTCTCAAAAAAAAAAAAAAAAAAAAAAAAAAAAAAAAGAGAGCTACACAGTTTCAGGGAGTGCTTTCCAGAAGAATCTCTAACTCTTCACTGATTCATCCAGAGCAGCTTTCCACCTCCTATTTGTTTTAATAGAGACAGGGTCTCACTATGTTGGCCAGGCTGGTCTCCAACTCCTGGTCTCAAGAGATCCTCCTGCCTTGGCCTCCCAAAGTGCTGGGATTACAGGAGTGAGCCACTGTGCCTGGCCCTCATCTCCTCTTTAGAGGACCTTTAACCGGCTGCAGGAGGCCCTTACAATGTGATAAGTTCCCTCCTTAGCCTGAGTGTTGGGCTGCAAAGTCTACCTCAGGGGCCAGGACAGGGCAAGAGAAACACAGATTTCAGAGCTAAAGTTGTTTGTGTCTTCCTTCCTGGGCGTTTTGGCTGCACCCTGGAAGCAGGGAAGGGACTCTCTATCTCTGTGTTTTCTGTGACAGTGCTTTGGGAAGATTATATTGACCCTGTGGCTAGGAGCCTGAAGGCTCAGTGCCTATTCTAAAATGAGGAAACTGGATTTGAAAGGTTAAGTGGTTTCCCCAAGGTCTCTGTTAACTGGCAGAAGTGGCAGGATTCTTGCCCAGGTCCTCTAACTCAAGATGCTGGGCTCTTCCTATCACACCCCGCTGGCTCTCTGGTGTGTGGGTGAGTGATCAGATGGGAGCTGGAGCCTGCATAGGTTGCAAGGGAGACAGACAAGTGGGTGTGTGCAGCCCACAGCCTGCTAAATCCACGGAAGCCTGTGCTCCTGGGCACCCCATGCCCTCTGCAATAGTCGCGGGGTGGCCCAGAAGGGAGGGTCCAGAGAAGAGTCTGGGGGTCTCTGTGGATTCTCTGGGTGTCAGGCAAACACCAGATGCAAAGTCCACCCTCTCCACCCTGAACTAGAGCATCCTTGAACCTTGAAGCTGAAGCAAAGTCTTCACTTAGAGGCTCAAAATGCTTATCACTTCAAGAGAACCAGGACCTCACCAAACCTCCAGGCCCCACGAGCCAAGCACCAGCAGAAACTTAGTTGTGTGCCTGCTCAACGTGGGCCTCCACAGGGCATTCATTGTCTCCAAGGAAGGGGCACATTCCCTCAGTACTGAGTTATGAATGATGAACGTGTCCATCAGGCCAGGGGTCACAGTCACAAAGCAGCTTTGCTGCAATGCCAATCACACTGTCATTTTAATCATTATTACCACTGGAATCAGTACCTTCCAATGTATATTCCTCCACAATTTATAGCATGATTTCACTTGCATTCTCGCAGATTTTTTTGTCCAACCATCCCATAATATGAGCATTATCACTCCCATGTGTCCAATAGGGACAGCAATCATCCCACACTAAGTCAGTGCCAGAGCTGTGATTTGATTTTTTTTTTTTGAGATGAAGTCTTGCTCTGTCGCCCAGGCTGGAGTGCAGTGGTGTGATCTCAGCTCACTGCAACCTCTGCCTCCCGGGTTCAAGCGATTCTCCTGCCTCAGTCTCCCAAGTAGCTGGGATTACAGGCACCCACCACCACGCCCAGCTAATTTTTTCATTTTTAGTAGAGACGGAGTTTCACTATGTTGGCCAGGCTGGTCTCAAACTCCTGACCTCATGATCCGTCCGCCTCGGCCTCCCAAAGTGTTAGGATTACAGGCACTCACCCCAGAACTGTGATTTGAAACCAGAGTCCATGGTCTATACGATACTGCCTCAATGGCAGCCACACCAAAGCTAGTGCTGACCAGACACTCTGTTGAAGCAGTGTGGCCTAGCAGCTCCAAAGGGTTTATAATGAGAGTCAGTGAGGAGTAAAACGGAGCGTGGGCCATGCAGTCAAACGAGGTGCAAACCTCAGCTCAGCTATGTGTTAGCCGAATGACCTTGGGCAGTGACCATGTCACTCTGAGGCCCAGATTCCCATCTGTGGGATGGTCCTACAGAGAGCACTGCCTCAGGGGATTGTGCCGTAAGTAATGGGGATGGGCGGAGCAGGGCAGGCAGGATTTGACATTTTCTTCTACCTTCATTTATTGCGCCTGGGACTCTGTTACATGTTGAGTGTTGCAAATATCATCTGGTCCCTAACCTCAGAGTTGGGGAGACCCATGTGTAAAGAGAGATGGGGTCACAGGAGCCACAACAGGGAGAACTAATTCTGGCAAGGAGGCTTTGTCCAGAAGAGAATGTACAAACAAACTTTGGAGGGAACTGGGACTGTGACTGGGCTGCCACGTGACCCCAGCCACATGCCCTCACATCTGCACTGAGTGACAAGGTTGACAAGGATTTTCACACCCATTATCCAGTCCAACCCCAGAATCACTCTGGGAGCTACAAAGACACTTTAACAGTTTACAGCTGGGTAAACTGAAGCAGGCGAGGTTTAGCTTAAGGTTACAGGCCAGTGTGGAGCTTCCTGCCTGTCTACTGACTCCAGACCAGTCTCCCCTGTTCCTCTCCCGTAATAAAATGACCCACTGAGTACCAGAATATCCCTGGACAGCTTGACAGAGCCTGTGTACCCTCCCTTGGTCTCTGGCTAAAGGGCCACTCACATCTCCCCAGGTCCCACAGGGGACAGCCCCACTTACCTCGGAAGGGGAAGGTGCCCAGTTTGTGCAGATTCTCCTCCAGTTTCCCATAGTCCACCTCTGCAGTGGCAGTGAAGGGGGTGGTCACAGGGGGGTAGATGCCCGCAATGTCCACCTTCTTCCCCTCCCTTGAGGCCCAGCCCCCCACATTCCTGGACAAGCTCCTGCTTAGTCCCTGCCTCACAGAGGACCAGACTTGGGGACCCAGCATCTCTGCAGGAGGCCTGAGGCACAATTGGTCTATGTCCCAGAGTGAGACTCAGTTTGAACTCTTTCTAACCCCCTATTAATGATCAATGTGTCTAGTTAAAAATTTGCGGCCTCCCTGACTTGTGGCCACTGGGGCAGGCCTGAGCTGGGAGTCCCCAGGGTCAGGGGCAAGGCCTATAGGCCCCAGGGGGCCCTCTTCCTTCTGGGTAGCAGCTGAAGAGATGCCACAACCCAGTGTCCCTCTGGCCAGATGGAGGACTGGTTTCTGGGATCCCAATATTAAAGGGTATCTCCTTCGGTATCTCCAGTGGGATCTGGGCCCTCCTCCCACAATTCCCAGCTCCAAAGCCAGAAGCCCAGCCAGTTTTCCACGGGGAGTTCTGAGGTTGGTGGAGCTGATTGGCTGAGCAGGCCCTGCCCTGTGGGAGGTGTGGCAAGGCTGGGCAAGAAGCTGCCTGTGACAGGCTGTCCAGCCCCTGCCCCGCTCCCTTACCAGGCTCCTCCTGCCAAGGCGGCCACGTGACAAGCCTGTGCTAGCCACACACAGCCCCATAGGACAGCAGTCACCAGGAAGGGGGCCAGGATGAGTGTATTACCAAGTCAATCCACGCAGGGGCCAAGCCTGGCCCTGGAGACATGGGAAGGGGCAGGAAAAGTTGAGTGGCAGGGAAGAAAGGAAAAGAGACCACAGTAAAGAAGCTGCAGGGCTGGCTCAGAGGGCCAGTTTCCCTCCTCCCCAAACCAGCATTTGCCCCCAGTCTTCCTTCAGTCCCAAAGATTTCAGACACAAATGGAAATGAACATCGCAATTAGCAAAAACAGCTTTTTTATTGTGGTAGTTTGTGGGTGCTCCTGGATCACGCAGAAAAAAGGCTGGGCCCTCAGTTAGCTCTGGGAGCCATTCTTAGGACTCTGTGGCTGTACACAGAGAGGGGCTGGGTAGCTGGCTGGGCTGGGGCACGCATTCACTGGGCTGGCACAGGCTGAGGGGTCTCCCGCCCACTCTCATTAGGCCCCTCCAGCCCATTATGCTCAGCCCCCGGCTCAGGATGCTCCAGGGCGTGCCGGGTATCAGCCTGCCACAGCTGTACCAGGTCCGTCGGGGTCTTTCCTGCCTGGGGGGATGGCAAGAGAAAATCTGTTAACTGTCCTGAAGGCTTTCACAGAAGGTACCCTCATTGACACCACCAGTGCTTCTCAAATGGGGGCAACTGGCATTGTGTGAAGATACTTTTTGTTGTCACACTAGGGGATGAGTACTACTGGCATCTAGTGGGCAGAGGCCAAGAATGCTGCTTAAATATCCTACAATGCATAGGATAGTCCCCTACAACAAACAATCACCCAGCCCTAAATGTCAATAATGCTGAGGGTGAAAACCCCTCATTTATACCTTCTCCATATTTTCCTGCTTTTCTCATTATCCCTTTAGCCTTTCTTGAGCCCGAGGGACTCTCCCATGCCCTCCTTTTGTGAATGCTCTGGGCCCCAAAGAAGAACTTGGACTAAGTGTTCCCTAGTCCAAGGTGTTCCCTGGACACCTTCCCCTTCCAAGGACTTCCTGCCTAGATCCTAAGAAAACTCAAAGACCACAGGAGCTGACATGGGGTGCTAGGAACTGTCATGCCAGCTGAGTGCTCGGTCCCTTCCAGCTCTGGCCTTTCATGATTCTGGCCTCCTTGGGCCAGCACTTGAGGACCCCCTCTGGCCTACTTGGGGGTCTTTGGGAAGTCCTCTTGCTGCCCCTCCTGCTTTCTCTCTGCACTTGCACTCTGGACATAGACACACATAGAGAATGGGGCGGGCAGTTGGAATGCTGCTCTGGAAGAGGACAACTTTATGTACTACGGTGCTGGCCAGAGCCAATGATACATGTCCCTAGGCGGGAGCTGCTCCAGGGGCCTGGACAGCCCCTCCATCATGTGAGTGCTCACACCAATGACTGAATCAGGGAGGGAATGAGCTTACCAGGTTCTTGGTCATCATGTCAGCCCCATGCAGGAGCAGCAGTTTGATGATTTTGTAGCGGTTGAGCCTCACAGCGTCATGCAGGGCAGTATCCCCTTCCTAGAGTCAGTGTAGCACTCAGTATGGCCCTTGCGGGCAGTGGGAGGAGGCAAGGGTGATGGGAGGTGGGCTAGAGACCCTGCTCAGGAGCCAAGTCCTGAAGGCCCCAGGAGGAAGGACACCACCTGTAGGGGCCCGCAGGCTGCCCACACACCCATGGCAGGTGAGCAGCGGACAGGCTAGCACTCACCCTGTCTCTGGCATTGATTTCCAGGCCCAGGGATAGAAAGTGCTCCACAATCTCCACCTGCCCTGTCCGGACTGCCACGTGCAGCGGGGTGCTCAGCAGCTGGGTGGGAGGAATCAGGAAGGAACTGCTGGTTGACAGGGCCTGAACTGTGGTACCCCTGGGGAGGGGTGGCTGTCCTAACTCCAGCTTAATCCCTCTTCCAAGTCCTAGTGCCAAGGCCTGAGCCCTGGAGGGGCAGAGAATGGTACAATTTCTTACCATCCTATCCAATGGTCTAACTCTAAAACCTTAAATGCCACTTCCTCTGGGAAGCCTTCTATGATTCTCCTCTCACCCAGCTGCTCACTATTCTACCCTTCTTTTAATAATCATAATAGATGTCATTTATTGAGAGATGACTATGTAATGGACATGGCAAAAGCTTACAAGACGTTTGCCTTATGTTGAATAAATAATTCATTTACATATGTTTTCCCACCTAATCTACACAAGAACTCTGCAAGACATTTTACAGATGAGGAACAGAAGCTCAGAGGCTATCACTTGTTCAAGGTTGTACATGAAATAATGAATGAATAGAAGGATGGTGCATAAATAAATAAATAAATAAATAAATAAATAAATAAATAAATGAGGGGATGAATAAATGGAGGAATGGATGGATGGATAGACAGATGAATAGATAGGTAGATAGAAGGATAATGACAGATAGCATGAACAAATCTTGCATCTTTTGAGTGGTCCCAAAGCCCCCAAGACAGTGAGTCTCTTGTCCTCCCTTCTTGTCTGCTCTTCCTGCTCCTATCCTCAGATGGTGGTTCCTCAAGGGCCTGTGTGGATGGCAGGGACCCAGCCCTGGGCTGGGAGGCCAAGTAGGACACTGTTTTAGCTTCCCTGCTCTGCAGCCAGAAACCAGACTAGCTCACTACCTTCCTGCCCCCTGGGCTTTCCTGCCCTTAGACCCCTGCCTTCCTCCCCACAACCACCCCAATGTCTGTTGCTTCTGAGCATTTTTGCCTCACCTTATCCCTCACATTGGTGTCTGCTCCATGGCTTCGCAGAAGTTTCACCACCTCTAAGTGGCCCCCTCGGCAGGCCCAATGCATGGCTGTGCAGTCCAGCTAGAAGGAAATGATGGGGTCTAACTACAGAGCTGCAGGGAAGAAAGTATTCGGGGGGAAAGTACCCAAGCCAGGAGGGCAGAGGGATATCTAGGGGAAAGATACAGGGAGCAGGCCTGGGCATGGGCAACGGACCAAGCGGAACAGAGGAACACTCAGGGCCCATCTGGTCCAAGCCAGACTCTCAGAGGATGCTTAGGGAGGAGAAGCGGCTTACTCAAGGTCACATAAGCCACTGAGGTGGAGTCTGGCACCTGAACAACCGGTTCATGCTTCAGGTTGGCACAGGTGGCAGGGAGAGGGTGTCTGTCAGTGCTGGACCCACCTCCTGTCTCCCATTGAATACCTGCCCTCTCACTCACCCGATCCTGGAAGTCCACAGTGGCCCCACTATCTAGAAGCTTCTCCAGGATTTCCATGTGGCCTTCCAGGGAGGCTCGGTGCAGTGCTGTCCGACGGAACTGTCCCCAGAGAGGCTGTCAGGGCCTGGCCTCTGGGTCCAGACCTGAGCCCATCTCCCACCCAAGCTGAGGCCCAGGCCTTCCCACCAGCTTGATTCTCACCCCTGTGCTTGGCCCCCATGTTTTCTGTGTTCTGCCAGCTCCCTTATGCTCTATCCAGACCAGCCTGGGAGTCCTCTGCCCCGGGGAACCCGACCTTCTCACTGCCCCCCAAGCACATCAAGCCATGCCTCTCTACAGGCGGTTTCCTCTGCCAAGCATGCCTGTTTTACTCTCACTTCCTGGGAGTGCTTGATGAAATCTGCTACTCTTTCAAGATGCAGCTCAAATGCCATCATTTCCTTGAAACCTCTAGGCCAGGGCTTCCCTAGGGCCCAGATGACCCTTAACTGTGAGAGTGTGTTCGAGGGCAGGTCAAGTCTTGCTGGACTCCCCAAGTGCCTAGCACAAGGCCAGAATGAACAGGCGACACTGATCACTGATTCAAAGAAAGAATAAACTTTTCCCCTTCTCCTTTCTGCCTTGGACTTTTGAAACGCTCAAGCCACAATATCTTTCCATATTCTCATGATCCGGTTACAGACCACACACAGTGAGTATCTTTCCATATTCTAATGATCTGGTTACATGTCAGTCTCCCCAAGGAACCAACCATGGTCTGTTTTTTTGTTTTGTTTGTTTTGCTTTTTTTGTTTTGTTTTTTTTTGTATTCTGGCACCTAGCATGGTGCTCAGAAGTAGGAGGTAGTTGGACAGACTGAGAGGATGAAGACTTTGGAGTCTAAAGAACAGAAAGGACATGTGGTCCAAGTCTACAATAATGCAGACCAAAGGTGGAAAACCACTAATGTGCCAAATCCCAGGATATGAGAGCAAGAAAGCACCCCAGGAAGTGTGAAAGAGGCAGTTTCAGGGAAAACAAAAAGAATTATGATGGGTGATGAAAAATTTAGAAAATATGGCTGCAAGGGGCTGGACACGGTGGCTCACGCGTATAATCCCAGCACTTTGGGAGGCCGAGGCGAGTGGATCACCTGAGATCATGATTTCAAGACCAGCCTGTTGTCGAGTGCCAACATGTTGAAACCCTGTCTCTACTAAAAATAAAAAAATTAGGCCAGGCACGGTGGCTCACGCCTGTAATCCCAGCACTTTGGGAGGCCGAGGCGGGCGGATCACGAGGTCAGGAGATCGAGACCATCCTGGATAACACAGTGAAACCCCGTCTCTACTAAAAATACAAAAAATCAGCCGGGCGAGGTGGCGGGCACCCGTAGTCCCAGCTACTCGGGAGGCTGAGGCCGGAGAATGGCGTGAACC